>NC_057813.1:696749710-697105145 GCF_018294505.1 Triticum aestivum
CATTCGTTATTTTCTAATTTACTTCAAAACAGTGGGAAATCATTTGTGTAAGTTTAAGTCCTCGGTCTAAGAAAGTTAATTTTTTTATTATGAGAGAGGTTTGTACAAAAGAAATATCATTTGTGTGACATTCATGAATGTATGAGAAATTTACAAATGAAAATTCGTCACGGAAGTTCAACGTGAAAATAACTAGAAGTTCAACTACTACACTGAATGAATTTCAGATGAAAAACTTTTAGAACTGTTGCGAGTATGAAAAAAAGATCAACATGGGAAAGTTGCGTGTCTACAACAGCTTTCCATCGGTATATCACTTGCTCAATTCCGGTGAGTGTTGCGGTGCGTGGATGGAGAGCTACATGCAAAGAAAGTAAGTGAAAAACAGAGTGAAGTTCAGGTACACCATAGAGAAGTTCAGGTACTTCACGCGATGCATTTTTCGTAAATCTGTTTCGCGGTAGAGGCAGAATGAATGATCCCGCCATTTTCAGAATTACTTGAAAACGGCTAGGAATCAGAGAAAACTGTCAACATGAAAAGGTTTTGCATTTTCCGTAGCTTTTCAGCGGTATATTATTTGCACCATTCCGATAACGTTCTTAGAAAATACAGCAAAAATACATTTTTCGCCATTTTCGAAACTTACTTAAAACCTTAAAGAATTGGGAGAAATAATACATACCAAAATGTTTCGCATTTGTTCAAGCTTTCCAACGCCATATCATTTGCTGCATTCGGACGCACGGTTAAAATTAGCTCGAAAATACGAACTCGGTAGGACTTGGACCATTTTCTAAATTACTCTTAAACCATTCAAAATTAGAAAACAACTTTCCAGATGAAAAAATAACGCATTTTCATAAGCTTTCCAACGCCATATCATATGCCTCCATTGGATTAGCCGTTTAGAAATGACATCGAAAAAACGAACTCAGCTGTTCGGTTTATGAAATTTTACGTTTTTTAAAATTACTCTTTAACCATAGAGAATTAGAAAAAACTGTCAACATGTGGAAGAGCGGTTTTGCAGCATCTTTCCAACGCCATATTATATGCCTCATTCCGATAAACGGTTTATAAATGCGATTGAAATTACGATTCACGTTTTTTGTGTGAAGAAAAAACGGTTTTAAAAACTGCTCTTAAACCGCTTACATTTTGCGAAAAATTTAACTTGGTTCATGATACTCGTGTCCATAGCTTTCCAACGGTATATGGCAGGCCCTATTTGGGCAATGTTGTGGGAAGTTCAACCTAGCACAGGGGAAAGTTCAGGTCAAACAACTCAGGCAGTAAAATCGCAAAAAGCGCGAGTTCTTCACGACCCGAGTGCAAAATCCACCTATGAGCGAGATTCCTATCTAAAACGAGTATTTAGTTGCTAAACGGTTTAGAAATGCGATCGAAAATACGATCCACGTTTTTTTATGAAGAAGAAACGGTTTTCAAAATTCTGATAAAGGTCGGGTTCGTAGAGATGGAAGTTCAGGCGCGTGTACAAACAAAAATACGTCACAGAAGTTCAACGTGAAAATAGCATGAAGTTCAACTACTACACTGAATGAATTTCACACGAAAAACTTTCAAAATCGTCGCGAGTATGGAAAAATGATCAACACGGGAAAGTTGCGTGTTTACAGCAGCTTTCCATCGGTATATCACCCGCTCAATTCCCGTGAGTGGGATGGAGAGCTACGAGCAGTGGATGAAGATCTACGAGCAAAAAAATCACGTGAAAAACAGAGTGAAGTTCAGGTACACGCACCGAGAAGTTCAGGTTCGTCACGCGGTGCATTTTCGAAGAATCTGTTTCGCGGTAGAGGCAGAACGAATGATCTCGCCGTTTTCGGAATTACTTGAAAACGGCTAGGAATCAGAGAAAACACTCAACATGAAAAAGTTTCGCATTTTCTGTAGCTTTTCAACGGTATATTATTTGCCCAATTCCGATAAAGCTCGTAGAAATTACGGGGAAAATATGTTTTTCGCCATTTTCAAAACTGACTTAAAACCGTAAAGAATTGGGAGAAAAAATACATACCAAAATGTTTCGCATTTGTTCAAGCTTTCCAACGCCATATCATTTGCCGCATTCGGGCGCGCGGTTAAAAAATTAGCTCAACAATACAAACTCGATAGGACTTGGACCATTTTCTAAATTACTCTTAAACCATTCAAAATTAGAAAACAACTTTCAAGATGAAAAAGTAGCGCATTTTCATAAGCTTTCCAACACCATAGTATATGCCTCCATTAGATTAGTTGTTTAGAAATGACATCGAAAAAACAAACTCAGCTGTTCGATTTACGAAATTTTACGTTTTTTTCAAATTACTCTTTAGTCATAGGGAATTAGAAAAAACTTTCAACATGTGGAAGGAGCGGTTTTGCAGCAGCTTTCCAACGTCATATTATTTTCCTCATTCCGATAAACGGTTTAGAAACGCGATCGAAAATACGATTCACGTTTTTTGTGCGAAAAAACGGTTTTTAAAACTGCTCTTAAACCGCTTATATGTTGCCAAATTTTAAGTTGGGTCGTGATATTGGTGTCCATAGCTTTCCAAGGATATATAGCAAGCCCTATTTGGGCAATGTTGCGGGAAGTTCAACCGAGTTCACAGAGAAGGTCAGACGTGTTACTCAGGCAGTTCAGGTTGTGATCAGAATATAATTCTGATCCCGTGATGAGAATAGTGTTTATATATATGTGCACAGTGTTTATATATATTATTCTGACCCTATGTGCACGGGCACCTTGCCTATAAAACGTCGGATTACGCTGAGATATGTGCACTTGTACTAGTACTGGAGTGTTTCATTAGGAAATAGTTATCTGCTAATTATTGATTGATATCGACACTTAATGCCCACATTGGAATGGAAAGCGAGAATGAACAATCAATGCTCACATGCATGGTACGTGCACTTTTCTATGGAGAACAAGAATTCATATTTTATTGAGTTTGTATACCTTTTTGGAGAAACGTATGTCATATGGCACCATAATCATGTTATACTTCTCTACTACCTAAAAGAACCGTAAGGTTCCGTCTCCCCTCTTACGTCGCTAAATTTCGTCCGACCTCCCACTTCAGCTCGCCCTTCTCCGCTTCGTCCGCTGATTCCATCTTAAGTCGTGTTCTCTCTCCTTAATCGCCCCCGAAATCACCAGGGCCCGTTCCCAAAATCTGTCTTGGGATATCCTCGCTGCCAGCTACGTCCTCTTCCATCTACCCCGGCGCCCCATCTCCCCTCTCCCAAACCCCACGGTGGATTCAGATCCAACATTCCCATCAGATGGGGAAGGCAGGTATCGCCGCGAAGCGACAGCGATGCTGAGGAGGAAGACCCTGGGCCATGCAACGGGAACAAGTCCCACAACCACTTCCTGCCTAGCGGGAGGCGCCGCTATGGCTGCGCAGGAGGAGGTTGCCCAGCGGGAATGAGTAGTCTCATGTCGTAGCCCGGGCCGCTGCTGATTCAGCCAAGGCGAGTAAGAGGGATGCAGGCCATGCCAGGGCCGTGCAGGAGGCACCCGCAAAGAAAAAAAAAGGCCCCGCAGGAGGCGTCTGCCAACATACAACATATGTTTGGAGATGAGGCAGCGGCTCGAGCTGCAGCGGGCGCGGCCGTAGGAGCTCGTCATCGGGAGGAGGGAGGCCACCGAGGGCATCTAGCCGGTGCTAGCTCTTTTCGCGCTGCACAACTACAAGTGCAGGTACGTGTTTCTTTCTCTCCACATAGAAGAGATTTGGCTGTGTTTTGTCCAATAATATCCATCTCCTCTGTCCTGATTACAAGAATCCGAGGAGGGGTTATCTGTGGAGAAGGCACGTCTTGGAGATCTGGAGAGGCCGGCTGCTTAGGACGAGGCAGTATTGTATGGTAATCCAAGTTTTTGCCTTGTAACATGTGGTATTATTCCATGAGATGTCGGTCGGTTGCAGAAAATTGTCTTCCATGGACTGTGAGAAAATGATTATCCTCTGTAGATCCTGCCGAGTTGGACATGATGCACACATTTTAACGACAGAGCAGATGTCCATTCCTGAAGATCATAGGTGCTTTGTGTCTTATAGTATTTTTCACAAAAATAAAATATATATATAGTACATACAACTGCAGACCTAGGATTTAGTTCATGCCGTTTATGGGTATGTCTGGTGATAAGATGGTACTGGTCAAGAAGTATGTTGATCTTAGCCGCTTTCTTATGGACACATGAGAACTTAATTCTTTTTATTTCTTAAAGCTTGTATTTGTTTTATTTTTGAGAAATGTATGTGCATAATTGATATGGGAATTATCAAATGTGGGAATTATATATATTGCCTACTCTATTCAACATTTTTTGAACAAACTTAAATTTGTCCCGTGGCAAGGCACGGGCATTCAGCTATCATACAAATATTTGATATTTAAAATGTTTATTTTACATGCATTACGCCATGTGTCAAAGTTTGTGTCAAAGTTTTATTAGAAATCATCATATATAATAACCTACTCAATCAAAATAGTTGTCAGGGTCAACCTCGCCTTCATGAGTTTTTGATATATTCTTTCTACAATAAGTCAGTTTTTTCACATGCGAGTCTTCAGAACAGTTTGTTAGATGTTGTTTCTTTGTGCAATTTGGTGAACGTTTTCTTGAAATTTAGGATTGCAGGGTTATACGTGTGTGTGATATAAAAACTCATGAAGGCGAGGTTGACCCAGAACACCAGTGAAAAACGCGGCGAACTTGGATTCGAGAGGTGGAGAGGCGAAGATAGTGGATGGAGGAGGAGAAGAAGAAGATTAAATTAGTAGTAAAGGAACACAATATTGTGTGATGTGCACGATGAAGCTAAAGCTATATATTATAGATGTTGAACCATCAAAATATATATGGCCCCCGTTGCAACGTACGAATCATTAACTATTACTATTTATAGTAATTAAAGAGAATATAGGGTTCCATGTATCACTTTTGTTTTCACTACCCCTTCGTTCAACCTTCCCTCAATCACTTTAATCTACTTGACTTCTAAATCAATTCTATTTAATTTACTTACCAAACTTCTCACCAAAATATAAGCTAAACCACGAGCCGAATTTGATAAACATTTATTAACACAATCGAATTAATATGAACAGATAAATGACAAGCTAACATACTAAAATATTTATATCCCGTTGCAACGCACGGGCATTGTCCTAGTTTGAAGAAATAGTTTGTGCGTACAATATCTTTGGTACATATACATACCCAAAAAAGAGTATATCATCATTAGGTATGTCCCCATTAAAACTATATTATTTTTTAATATGTCTTCAAGGCATATACATGTACAATATCTTAGGTATATGTACATATCATATATATTAGGTATATGTAAATTATTAAATTTTTGGGTATATCTCCAGTATCAGTTACAGGTATGTCTCAACAAAATATACGTGCAATAAGAAAATAGTGTTCGGGTATGTACCGTTCAAACTATATCAATTTTGTTTACTACAAAGCATGTGTATAATGAAAAAGGGTATGCGGGTATGATATCTTAGGTCCACATACACATGGGAAAAATTATGTGCGGGTATTGGCACGCAATGTGCATTCCTAAAACTAAAAAGAATCGTGTATGGGTATTTGTACGCATGAAAAAAAACATCTATGGGTACGAGAAGGCATCATATTTACCTAAAGTAAAATAATAATTTGGGTCACATTTTATATTATATGGTCATCTTAATTTGTATAGAAACATTAGGCGTTAAAAGTTGACCCGGCCTTATATTATTCGGTCGTATCTGATACCTTAAAACTCAAAGCGTACATACATACCCTCTTTGTTTGGAAAGAAATCATTGCTAGGAAACAATAGTATATTTGTTTTTTGGAAAACAATCAATGACCGTTGATGATTGTAGTGCATGCAAACAAATTTGGAAAGTCATTTTGTTGTGTATTATACATCATGCACTACAAATGTGAGTTGCCATATAATGGGTCTAGGTACGCTAAACACTCGAAGTTTTTTCTCGGGAAAACCTGGATCCTCCCTCGGAGGCGATTAGAGCTTCCGCGTAGAGACGGCGACGCACGTCCGATCTACACCGGTGGGGCGCAGACGAGCTGATCACGATGTCTGCATCGGGTTTGGGCAAGGCGACGAAGGATGCCTCTCGACCTCAAGGGGATCCAGATCGTGGGAAGGTGGCGCGGGCTACTCCGGGTTCGCCAGGAGCAGCTAGGCTTCATCTTGAAGAAGCCCTGGGAAAACTTGGCATCACGGATGAGGAGGCAACTCCATTAATCCTAAATGATCGTGAGGACGAGACTTCGACGAAGTGGCTGCTTGCGGGGAAGGTGCTGCACCGAAACCTACTTCATATCCAGACGATAGGTAATGCCCTTCGCCCGGCTTGGGGTAATCCCCGAGGTTTGCAGTTCTGATCTATGGGGGATAATATGTTTGTGGTGGAGCTGGAAATGAAGCGGGACAGGGGAGAGAATTTGGGTGGGCTCACCATGGTGTGTTAGCAACCATGCGGTGATCCTTGCTGATTTTGAGGACTGCATGCGTCCAGATGAAGTAAAATTTGACCGGCTACATCTTTCGGCACGGGTCATGAACCTGCCATACAATCTCAGAGATGATGCATGGGGGGTTGAGATCGCAAAGCAGATAGATAAAGAAGCTACCACTACTAGGAAAAAGCTTATAAACAGAAGTTTATCAGTAGCGCGGTCCAAAAAAAGGCGCTACTGCTAATTATTAGTAGCGAGGGTATAAAACCCGCGCTACTACTAAGTTGATAGTAGTAGCGAGGGTTATAAATCCGCGCTGCTACTAAGTGTTCTTCACCGTGCCCTCCGGGACAAACAGTAGTAGTAGCGCGGGTTCTAAACCAGCGCTACTACTATGTGAATAGTTGTAGCGCAAGTGTGGCAGCCGCGCTACTAGTATAAACCCACCCCACCAACAGTCCAACTCCACCGTCCACCCGCCCCGTTTATCACAAAAAAATTCACCGAAGCCCCGATCCAGATCCCCTCCACCGGGGCCTCCTTCGACCTCCTCTCCTCTCCCAATCCACTGCAGCCGGCCGGCCTTCCCCTCCCCCCTCCGACCGCTAGCTGCTCACCCCCTCCCTCCTCCGACCGCTAGCTGCTCGCCCCACTCCCTCCCAGTGAGAAGCTTGGTCCAGCACCGAGCGGCGCCGAGAGCTGTCCGCGTCGGGCGCTGTTGGCATGGAGAGCAGCGCGGCGGCGCGGATGGATCCTGAGGCGGCGACGGAGCTGGCGCGGAAGGGGGTCACCCTCCTGCTCCTAGACGTGCCCCAGCACACCCTCCTCGGCCTCGACACCCAGGTACGCCGCGCCTTGCACTAGTCGCCCCTCCGGTGGCTGCGCTTCGATTTGATTCCAGAGATTTGACATCGGAGATTATGCTGCTGATTCAGGTGTTCTCGGTGAGCCCCAGGTTCAGAGGGATCAAGATGGTGCCCCCAGGCCCACATTTCCTCCACTACTGCTCCCCCAGCAGGTACCAGCAGCATGCTTGACCAATAACACATCCAATTCCAATCCTCTTCTTCTTTAGGAGTTGTACTGGTTTGATGCACTATCTGAGGAATTTCTTACTGCTGGGGAAATATTAGTGATTTAACTGAGTAATCTAGAGTTGATGCAAACCCTCTGTATTGACACATTCATGTGAGAGTGGATCCAAACTTGCTTTATGGACTAGTGCTAGATTAGAGGGCCTGCGAGTATGCGACCACAAAAGAAAACACAAAGCTACCACATTTGACGAAGAGTCCTTTCTCGGCTCATGGCGTAGAATGGTTTTTTTCAAATAATGAGCTTGTTCCACTATCTTCTAGGCCATATTTAAATATTATTGTTACATTAACTTTAACTGATATGACACAACAACCATCTAACTTCCATACATTTTAATTCTGGCGTAAGGAGCACATTCACATCCTTGTACAGTTCTAAGAGCTACTTTAGAGGATCATAGAGAGGAGTTCATAGATTCTGTGGCTTGGTAGAGAGAGATACGAGTGATTGATTGGCTTCTTTAGTGCTATAAAATATTGCGAGATGTTGGTAGCCTTTTAGATAAAATCTGGAGTGTGGGGTGACTCTGGCTGTAAACTGAACTTGGTTCAGTTAAAAACTGCACTGCCAAATCTGGACAGCAAGCTTACATCTGAAAAATGAGTTAGCTAGGCTTAGAATTTTGAGTTGGCCCCTTCACATAAGTTTTAGATAAAGTTCCAAGGTTTCTTTAGAGTATTTATTTGTGTCGTTTGGATGTACGGTTTGAGCGCAGCCATCAGTTTAGTTTGCTGTCCCGAAATATATGTTCCTGGGTACAATATTTTGATATGGGAGATTAGGCCCTGTTAGAGGTGGTATTAAAATAAGTTACATCATGAAAATTTTAGAGGCTGTTCTATAGATACTTAAACACATATCATTTGTCAGGTTTCGTTTGGTATATTAAATCCTATGAAATTATCAAAGTGGGTTGTACTATGTTGGACAGAATTTTATGTTTGGACTTGGGTGAATGTAACCAGACTTATACTCTCAGATTTTGTCATAGTTGATGGTGTGAGGACTCATAATGTGATAAAGTATATATGAGCTGTGGTCTTGGCGTAGAAAAGATCCAAATGACCAGTTGTAGCCTAGTTGTGTCATAGATAGTTTTTGTTTGCATGGTTACATGGTGTGGCTAAGGCAGAAGGTGTAACCAAATATGATGCAGGTGAAGCTGCTGCAGATCAGAAAGGTGAACACATGTTCGCCTGTATTAAGATATTTTCAGTAATTTAATGCTGGAATGATATCCTGTAGCAAACTGGGATTATGGTCTGTCTCTTAAACTGTCTTTGATCTTGTCCATAATGCTTCCCTGCAGAGCAAAAAGGTTCAACAACCATGAAATCCTAGCTGAGGACGTGCGAGACTGGGATATAGCCAGTGACCGGGGGCAAGGGCAGCGTGCGCAGGTGCTTTCTTTGTTTTCAATCTAATTGTTGTGTGTTATTATCTTGAATACATTTCTCTTTTAATTTATTTTCAATCTTCCAAACCTGGACATAGTTATTGTATCTTATTATCATCTTTGGAAGTGGCCGGACCCTTCCGCGAACCCTGCGCAAGCAGGAGCTAACTAACAAGTTTTCACTTTCTCGACTGGGTGCAGGGTGATCGACGAGGACTACTGCGGCCCGATGGGAGTCGTTCTCTTCAACTACTGAGAGGCAAACTTCACCGTGAAGCCCCGCGACCGCGTCATACAGATTATTGTCCAGGTGACTGCGACGCAGGAGGTCCTCGGGGTGGAGGAGCTCGACGCCACCGTTCGGAGGTCACCGAGGTGGAGGACGACGCCACCGTTCGGAGTTCCTCAAGGTGGAGGACCTCGACGCTTTGTACATACATCTAGAGAAGTGGTCTGGTTAGGTTGGTGGTGAAACGCTAGAGAAGGTACCAACCTTTTGATGACGATTGTGTGTGTCCTCGTGATCTCTTCGAGTTGAGATGTTGAATGTTGCATCCATGAACACTGCAAGTGTTAAGATGGTTATGTGAAATTTATTTTGCATTGGACGTGTCTCTGATCTCCATTCATGAATACTGCATCTATTTTTATTTTTTTAATTCCCAATTTGCTACTAGTAGCGTTGGGAAAAAAGTGCCCTACTCGTATCTAGGATACTAGTAGCGCGAGTGTCGTAGGCACGCTACTACTACTTCATTAGTAGTAGCGCGAGTCTGTAATAGCAGTAGCGTGGGTGGCACACGCTACTACTAACAAAGTTAGTAGTAGCGCGGGTTTCTCCCACGCTACTACTAACTATTAGCTGTAGTGCCTTATTAGTAGGGCCGGTCCCCGCGCTGCTGATACACCTAAAACCCGCGCTGCTGCTAGCCTTTTCCCTAGTAGTGTACGTTAGTGCAGTTTGATCATATGGGGGGCTATCTGCGTGCGCGAGTCTCAGTCGATGTGACCAAACCACTAAGGAGATGGATTCTGATTGATTCAACAAGAAGAAAGCGCAAGATTTATATGATATCCAGTAGGAGAATGTCCCACATTTTTGTTTCTCGTGTGGCTGCTTAGGGCACTCTGATCTTTATTTCCCAACTCCAGGGAAGAGAGACATCCATGGAAATCTTCCTTTCGGGTCTAGCTTGTGGGCCTCGGATGAATGGAAGAAAGCCTCATCAAATGACAACTCGAGTAAACAAGGTACTGCAGCCAATCAAAGCAAGGCGGAGTCTAAAAACTCAAGCAATGTTGGTGCTAGCAAAGCCACTGCCGAGGTAAACTCTCCGGTCAAGAATCGCCCTATCAAGAGGAAAGATGTACCTCGGCAGGAATATAGGAGGGTTAATGGCCCACTACTACTGATGGACTCGGGTGCAGAAAAGACGGATCTTGATACGTCCTCGCTGCACTTGGAGGAACACATGGATGAACGGAACGATGAGGATGGAAGAAAGAAGAAGAAACCTACCCCTGACAACTTGGCAGAGGCTGCTGGACAGCCCTGCCTGTCCAAATGAATTGCATTAGCTGGAACTGCCGGGGGCTTGGGAACCCAACGGCAGTTCGCGAGCTTCGCAGCATTGTGAAGGAAGAAGGTCCTGCCCTTGTGTTTATCATGGGAACTAAAATAAGGGCGAAGAAAGTAGAGAATCTGCGAAATACTTTGGGTTTTGCTGGATGTTTTGCTGTCGACACTAATGGTCTCAGTGGCGGTGTGGGACTGTTTTGGCTGAACGAAGTTTCGGTTGAATTGGAATTTTTTAGTGTGAGCCACATCGATGTGGTTGTCACAAATATCGGTCTTGATTCTCCTGGTTGGAGATTTACTGGTTTTTATGGAGCCCCAAGAGCGGAAAACCGTCATCGTTGCTGGCGCTTCATGAGAACTTAATACGGAATTGAACACCAAGCATGGATGTGCGCTGGTGATTTCATTGAAACACTTTATGGCACCGAACACTTCAGTCGTGCTGCACGGCCGGAGTGGCAAATGCGAGCTTTTCGCGAGGTCGTCGACGAGTGTGCCCTCCAAGATCTTGGCTGGACCGGACTGGATTATACATGGGATAACATGTAGCAGGGCGATGCAAATGTCAAAGCTCGCCTGGACCGGGATCTAGTCAATTCGGCAATGTTAAATCTTTTTGAGGAGTCCAGGGTGAGAGATGTCAGTTCAATAGAGTCAGACCACTGTTTTCTTGTAATTGTATTGCGTGAGCTCAATAATCATAAATATAAGAAAGGAGTGAAACAGTTTCGATATGAGAACGTGTGGCAATCACATGCCGATTTTGATGATCTTGTTAGTGAATCATGGCAGCGGCTACATCAAGGGAAATGTCTCGCAGTTATCGCATGCACTCTTTCCAAGATGCGGGGCGAGCTGGGAGCATGGGGCGCAAGAGAATTTGGCAATCTCTCTAAAACGGTCAAGAAACTACAAAAAAAATCTAGAGAGCTTGCGCCGGCATGCAGTTGGCAGAGGGCCCTCGGCGGAGGAGCTGGCTACTGTTCAGAAACTAAGAGAATCCCTCAGGCAAGAAGAAGTTTGGTTGCAGCAGCGCTCAAGAGTTCGTTGGCTGCGCAGATGATCATGCCAAGATATTCTCATAACTATGCACTTTTCTATCAATTGCTCGACAGTAATTTGTTCACCCACCATAATAATTATGCTATCTTGAGAGAAGCCACTAGTGAAACCTATGTCCCCCGGGTCTATTCTCTATCATATAAGTTTCCAATCTACTTTATTTTGCAATCTTTACTTTGCAATCTATATCATAAAAACACCAAAAATATTTATCTTGTCATATTATCTCTATCAGATCTCACTTTCGCAAGTGGCCGTGAAGGGATTGACAACCCCTTTATTGCGTTGGTTGCGAGGTTCTTGTTTGTTTCTGTAGGCGCGTGGGACTTGTGAGGAGCCTCCTACTAGATTGATACCTTGGTTCTCAAAACTGAGGGAAATACTTACGCTACTTTGCTGCATCACCCTTTCCTCTTCGAGGGAAAAACCAACGCATGCTCAAGAGGTAGCAAGAAGGATTTCTGGTGCCGTTGCTGGGGAGGTCTTCACTCAAGTAAAGACATAACAAGTACCCATCACAAACTCATCTCCCTCGCATTACATTATTTGCCATTTGCCTCTCGTTTTCCTCTCCCCCACTTCACCTTTGCCGTTTAATTCGCCCTCTCTTTTCCGTTTGCCTCTTTTTCGCTTGTCTCTTGTGTGCTTGTGTGTTGGATTGCTTGTCACAATGGCTCAAGATAATACTAAATTGTGTGAATTTTCCAATACCAATAATAATGATTTCCTTAGCACTCCGATTTCTCCTCTTAATGATGTTGAATCTTGTGAAATCAATGTTGCTTTGTTGAATCTTGTTATGAAAGATCAATTCTCCGGCCTTCCTAGTGAAGATGCCGCTACTCATCTAAACAATTTTTTTTGATTAGTGCGATATAGAAAAGAAGAAAGACATGGATAATGATATTTTTAAATTGAAGTTATTTCCGTTTTCACTTAGAGATCATGCTAAAACTTGGTTTTCATCTTTGCCTAAAAATATTATTGATTCATGGAATAAGTGCAAAGATGCTTTTATCTCTAAGTATTTTCCTCCCTCTAAGATCATCTCTCTTAGAAATGATATTATGAATTTTAAGCAACTTGATCATGAGCATGTTGCACAATCTTGGGAGATGATGAAATTAGTGATACATAATTTCCCTACACATGGTTTGAATTTATGGATGATCATACAAAATTTTTATGCCAGGTTGAATTTTGCTTCTAGAAATCTTTTAGATTCGTCCGCGGGAGGCACTTTTATAGAAATCACTTTAGGAGAAGCTACTAAACTCCTAGATAATATTATGGTTAATTATTCTTAATGGCACACCGAAAGATCTACTAGTAAAAAGGTTCATGCTATAGAAGAAATTATTGTTTTGAGTGGAAAGATGGATGAACTTATGAAATTGCTTGCTACTAAAAGTGCCACTATTGATCCTAATTATATGCCTTTGTCTACTTTGATTGAGAATAATAATGAATCTATGGATGTGAATTTTGTTGGTAGGAATAATTTTGGTAACAACGCGTATAGAGGAAACTTTAATCCTAGGCCGTTTCGTAGTAATTCCTCTAATAATTATGGTAATTCCTACAACAACTCTCATGGAAATTCTAATAAGATGCCCTCTGATTTTGAGATTAGTGTTAAAGAATTTATGAATTCTCAAAAGAATTTAAATGCTTTGCTTGAAGAAAAATTACTCAAGGTTGATGAATTGGCTAGAAACATGGATAGAATTTCTCTTGATGTTGATTCTTTGAAACTTAGATCTATTCCACCTAAGCATGATATCAATGAGTCTCTCAGAGCCATGAGAATTTCCATTGATGAGTGCAAAGAAAGAACCGCCAGGATGCGTGCGAAGAAAGATTGCTTTGTAAAAGCGTGTTCTTCTAGTTTTCATGAAAATAATGATGAAGATCTAAAAGTTATTGATGTGCCTCCTATTAAATCCCTGTTTTGAAATATGAATCTTAATAATGATGGGACTGGAGATGAGTTAACTTTAGTTAAAAGGCGTTCCTGTAAGTGCATCTAGTGCCACCCCTAGTTGGTTTTGGAGTATTGACGACAAACCTGGTTGAGGGACTAATGTGTTTGTGAGAATTGCAGGATAACACATGTAGTGGTCCCTCATTGATTCGGTTTACCTACCGGAGATGACCCCTAAAAATGTGTGAAGACATTTAAGACAATGGTGGTCTGTGAAGCTATTCACATTGAAGACTATGACATGAGAAGACATCTCATGAAGACTATGGAGCGTGAAGACTTAGCTGTTTCATTGTTTCCTTTCTTCTTTATTGAGTCATAGGAACCACTGCACTGTTAAGTGGGGTCCAAGTGAACAAAGTCAGAGTAACTGAAGTGATGCTCAACCAAATCCTATGTCTTCGGGCGAAGACAATGAGAGCAAATCTTATCCAGAGTCGGATGAGTCAGCTTTACTTGTAGCCCAAGTCAAGCTGCCGCGTGTGTTTGAAATCTGACAGTTGGAACACGTGTCAGTTCCTTAGTGACCCAGGGTCATTACGGACATATCTGGTCGGGTTGCCCGGTGGCTATAAATAGCCCACCCCCTACACCATAAATTGGTGGCTGCTCAGAGTTAGTACACGGCTTTTGTCGTTTGAGAGCAACCCACCTCCGAAGCTTTTGACAGAGAATCCCTGCGAGGACAAACCCCAAACCACCCAGAGCCCAAAGTGTGTTTGGCATCAATGAAGTCTTTCTGTCTGCGTGATCTGAAGACTTGTTTCACTTGAGGACTGTGAATCCTCAAGCCGGTTAGGCGTCACGTTCTGAGCATCCAAGAGTCATTGTGGATGCCGGTGAACAAAGTCTGTGAAGGTTTGGAAGTCTACCTTGAAGACTTACCTGAGTGATTGGGCGGTGACTAGGTGTCCTTAGCTCAAGGGGAATAACTTGAAGACGCGGTATCCTGAGTTGAATCTCAGCCTCCCTAACCAGACGTACAGTTGTCATAGCAACTGGAACTGGTCAATCAAATCTCTGTCTCCTCCAAGCAACTGGTTCTATCTCTCACTTCTCTTTACTTACAGTCTGTCTTCGTGAAGTCATTGCTTGCTTGCATTATCTGTTTGACTTCACAGCTTGACTACTTGGTCTGATTGGCTTCATACTATCTTCCATCTTGATCCTTACTACCTAGCTGCTGATAGTCTTCGTGCTTTCACTTCATTGAATACTCGACTATGGCTTGTCTAGTGTAGTTTACCTTCCGCTGCATACGAATAGTGTCATTTCTATTGTTTGTCTTTGAAACTCCCATGTTTGAAGACTTTCCTAAAATCGACTATTCATCCCAACTCTAGTCGATAACTAGACCTTTCAGTTCCAATGATTTGGAGTATTTTGATCTTGATTCTAAAATTGGTAAAAGTGGGATTGGAGAGATTAAAACTTTACATAGTAATGAACCCACTACTTTGGATTTCAAGGAATTTAATTATGATAATTGTTCTTTAATAGATTATATTTCCTTGTTGCAATCCGTGTTGAATTCTCCTCATGCTTATAGCCAAAATAAAGCTTTTACTAAACATATCATTGATGCTTTGATGCAATCTTATGAGAAAAAACTTGAATTAGAAGTTTCTATCCCTAGAAAACTTTATGATGAGTGGGAACCTACAATAAAAATTAAAATAAAAGATCATGAATGATATGCTTTGTGTGATTTGGGTGCTAGTGTTTCCACGATTCCAAAAACTTTATGTGATATGCTTAGTTTCCGTGAATTTGATGATTGCTCTTTAAACTTGCACCTTGCGGATTCCACAATTTAGAAACCTATGGGAAGAATCAATGATGTTCTTATTGTTGCAAATAGGAATTATGTGCCCGTAGATTTTATCGTTCTTGATATAGATTGCAATCTTTCATGTCCTATTATTCTTGGTAGGCCTTTCCTTAGAACAATTGGTGCAATTATTGATATGAAGGAAGGAAATATTAGATTCCAATTTCCATTAAGGAAAGGCATGGAACACTTTACTAGAAAGAAAATTAAATTACCATATGAATCTATTATGCGAGCCATTTATGAATTGAATGCCAAAGATGGCAATACTTAGATCTATTCTCGCTTTTATGCCTAGCTAGGGGCGTTAAATGATAGCGCTTGTTGGGAGACAACCCAATTTTATTTTTGTTCCATGATTTTTGTTCCTGTTTGGTAATAAATAATTCATCTAGCCTCTGGTTAGATAAGGTTTTATGTTTTAATTAGTGTTTGTGCCAAGTAGAACGTATAGGATCATCTTGGGTGAAAGTTAATTTGATTCTGTTGAAAAACAGAAACTTTTGCGCTTACGAGAAAAAATATAATAAATCACAGAAACATGATTTTGAGTTGATTAGTTTTGCAGTATATCAATAGACAAATTACCCAGGACTTCCCATTTTGGTAGTATTTTTAGGGTTCCATAAGTATTCGAAAGTTACAGATTGCTACAGACTATTCTGTTTTTGACAGATTCTGTTTTTCGTGTGTTGTTTGCTTATTTTGATGAATCTATGGCTAGTATCGGGGGGTGGGGGGGTATGAACCATGGAGAAGTTGGAATACAGTTGGTTTAACACCAATATAAATAAAGAATGAGTTCATTACAGTACCTTAAGTGGTGGTTTTTCTTTCATGCACTAACGGAGCTCATGAGATTTTCTGTTGAGTTTTGTGTTGTGAAGTTTTCAAGTTTTGGGTAAAGATTTGATGGACTATGGAATAAGGAGTGGCAAGAGCCTAAGCTTGGGGATGCCCATGGAACCCCAAGATATTCAAGGACAACGAAAAGCCTAAGCTTGGGGATGCCCCGGAAGGCATCCCCTTTTTCATATTCGTCTATCGGTAACTTTACTTGGAGCTATATTTTTATTTAACACATCATATGTGTTTTGCTTGGAGCGTCTTGTATGATATTAGTATTTGTTTTTTAGTTTACCAAAGTCATACTTGCTGTACACACCTTTTGGGAGAGACACACATGATTCGGAATTTATTAGAATACTCTATGTGCTTCACTTATATTTTTTGAGCTATGCAGTTTTGCTCTAGTGCTTCACTTATATCTTTTTAGAGCACGGTGGTGGTTTTATTTTGTAGAAATTATTGATCTCTCATGCTTCACTTATATTATTTTGTGAGTCTTTTAGAACAGCATGGTATTTTCTATGGTTATCAAATTTGTCCGAGAATGGTGCGCATCCAAGTTGGGTATAATAAAAACTATCATAAGACGTGAATTGAATACTATGATCAACTTGATGCTTAATAATTGTTTTGATATATGAAGCTTCTAATATTAGAGTCATGCTAGTTGATGTAACTGTGAATTTAAGAAATACTTGTGTTGAGGTTTGCAAGTCCCGTAGCATGCACGTATGGTAACTGTTGTGTGACAAATTTGAAGCATGAGGTGTTCTTTGATTGTCATCCTTATGTGTGGCGGTCGGGAACGAGCGATGGTCTTTTCCTACCAATCTATCCCCCTAGGAGCATGCACGTAGTGCTTGGTTTTTGATGACTTGTAGAGAATTGCAATAAGTATATGAGTTCTTTATGACTAATGTTGAGTCCATGGATACGCACTTTTACCTTACCTTCATTGCTAGCCTCTACGGTACCGTGCATTGCCCTTTCTCACCTTGAGAGTTGGTGCAAACTTCGCCGGTGCATCCAAACCCCGTGATACGATACGCTCTATCACACATAAACATCCTTATATTTTCCTCAAAACAACCACCATACCTACCTATTATGGCATTTCCATAGCCATTCTGAGATATATTGCCATGCAACTTTCCACCATTCCGTTTATTATGGCACGCTTCATCATTGTCATTTTGCTTTTGCATGATCATGTAGTTGACATCGTATTTGTGGCAAAGCCACCATGCATAAACTTTTATACATGTCACTCTTGAGTCATCGCATATCCCGGTACACCGCCGGAGGCATTCATATAGAGTCATATTTTGTTCTAGTATCGAGTTGTAATTCATGAGTTGTAAATAGATAGAAGTGTGATGTTCATCATTTTTAGAGCATTGTCCCTAATAAAAAAAGGTAAAATAAAAAAAGGAAGGCCAAAAAAAAAGAAAAAAAAGAAAGGTCAAATAAAAAAAGAAAGGCCCAAAAAAAGGGGGACAATGCTACTATCTTTTTCCACGCTTGTGCTCAAAGTAGCACCATGGTCTTTATTATAGAAAGTCTTCTATGTTGTCACTTTTATTTACTAAGTGGCAATCTTTCATTATAGAACTTGGCTTGTATATTCCAACGATGGGCTTCCTCAAAATGCCCTAGGTCTTCATGAGCAAGCAAGTTGGATGGACACCCACTTAGTTTCTTTTGTTGAGCTTTCATACATTTATAGCTCTAGTGCATCCGTTGCATGGCAATCCCTACTCCTTGCATTGACATCAATTGATGGGCATCTCCCTAGCCCGTTGATTAGCCGCGTCGATGTGACACTTTCTCCTTTTTTGTCTTCTCCACATAACCTCTATCATTATATTCTATTCCATCCATAGTGCTATATCCATGGCTCGCGCTCATGTATTGCATGAAAGTTGAAAAAAGTTTGAGATTACTAAAGTATGAAACAATTGCTTGGCTTGTCATCGGGGTTGTGCATGATGAGAGCATTCTTGTGTAATGAAAATGGAGCATGACCAAACTATATCATTTTGTAGGGAAGAACTTTCCTTTGCCATGTTATTTTGAGAAGACATGATTGCTTAGTTAGTATGCTTGAAGTATTATTATTCTTTTATCAATATGAACATTTATTTTGAATCACTTGGGTATGAACATTCATGCCACAATAAAGAGAAATACAATGAGAAATATGCTAGGTAGCATCCCACATCAAAAATTCTGTTTTTATCATTTACCTACTCGAGGACGAGCAGGAATTAAGCTTGGGGATGCTTGATACATCTCCAACATATCTATAATTTTTGATTGTTCCATGCTATTATATTACCTGTTTTGGATGTTTATGGGCTTTACTATACACTTTTATATCATTTTTGATACATCTCCGAATTGTTGTTTTTTGCCTATTTCAGTGTTTCGCAGAAAAGGAATATCAAACGGAGTCCAAACGGAATGAAACCTTCGGGAGCGATCTTTTTGGAACAAACGCAATCCAGGAGACTTGGAGTGGACGTCAAGAAGCAGCCGAGGTGGCCACGAGGGTGCTAGGCGCACCCCAGGGGGGGCGCCCCCCTGCCTCGTGGGCCCCTCGTGGCTCCCCTGACCTACCTCCTTTGCCTATGTATATCTTCGTACCCCGAAACCATCTAGGAGCACCACGAAAAACTATTTCCACCATCGCAACCTTCTGTATCCGTGAGATCCCATCTTGGAGCCTTCGTCGGTGCTCTGCCGGAGGGGGAATCGACCATGGAGGGCATCTACATCATCATCAAGGCCTCTCCGATGAGTTGTGAGTAGTTTACCACAGACCTTCGGGTCCATAGTTATTATCTTGATGGCTTCTTCTCTCTCTTTGAATCTCAACACAAAGTTCTCCTTGATCTTCTTGGAGATCTATTTGATGTAACTCTTTTTGCGTTGTGTTTGTCGAGATCCGATGAATTGTGTGTTTATGATCTACTTTATCTATGAGAAATATTTGAATCTCCTCTGAATTATTTTATGAAGTGGCTCGACTATTGGCGGCAGGATTTATCCGAGAGATATACCACTCCGAGTGGCTCGCTAATGTCGTCATGGTCCCTAAGAAGGACAAGTCGCTCCGAATGTCAATTGATTTCAAGCACATCAACCGGGCCTGCCCGAAAGATCATTTTCCTCTCCCTCGCATAGATCAAATTGTTGACTCGACCGCGGGATGCGAGAGGCTATCCTTTTTAGATGCCTACTCCGGGTACCACCAGATCCGTCTGTACGGGCCGGATGAGGTAAAAACAGCTTTCATCACTCCATTCGGGTGCTTCTGCTATATCACCATGCCATTTGGCCTCAAGAATGCCGGAGCCACATTTATGCGAATGATTCAGAAGTGTCTACTCACTCAAATCAGTCGGAATGTGGAAGCATATATGGATGATATTGTTGTCAAATCACGAAAAGGTTCCGACCTGCTCGCTGATCTCGCCGAAACATTTGCCAACCTCAGAAGATATGATATCAAGCTCAATCCATCAAAGTGCACATTTGGAGTTCCTGGTGGCAAGTTACTCGGTTTTCTCGTTTCCGAACGGGGAATCGACGCTAACCCAGAAAAGATTGGCACTATTCTCCGAATGAAACGCCCTGTGCGAGTGCACGATGTCCAGAAGCTTACTGGATGCTTGGCCGCATTAAGTCGATTCATCTCACGACTCGGTGAAAAGGCATTGCCTCTCTACCGACTGATGAAGAAGACAGACAAGTTCGAGTGGACTCCAGAAGCTGATGCAGCGTTTGCCGAGCTCAAAACTCTGCTCTCCACCCAGCCGGTGCTTGCTGCTCCAATCAGCTAAGAGCCTATGTTGCTCTATATCGCAGCCACAGGACAAGTCGTCAGTACTGTGCTAACGGTCGAGCGGGAAGAAGAAGGAAAAGCTCTCAAAGTTCAGCGCCCAGTGTATTACTTGTCTGAAGTCTTGACTCCATCCAAGCAGAGATATCCTCATTATCAGAAGCTTGTGTATGGAATATACATGACCACAAAGAAGGTTGCTCATTATTTCTCTGATCATTCCATCACAGTCGTCAGCGACGCTCCACTATCAGAGATTTTGCACAACAGAGATGCAACTGGTCGAGTGGCCAAATGGGCGATTGAACTTCTTCCCCTTGATATCAAGTTTGAGGCAAAGAAAGCCATTAAGTCCCAGGCAATAGCAGATTTCCTCGCCGAGTGGATTGAACAGCAGCAGCCGACTGAAGTTCACTCGGAGCATTGGACCATGTTTTTTGATGGCTCTAAGATGTTGAATGGTTCCGGTGCTGGGGTTGTCCTGGTTTCCCCCAGAGGAGATAAGCTCAGATGTGTGCTCCAGATTCACTTTGATTCCTCCAACAATGAGGCAGAATATGAGGCCCTCTTATATGGGTTGCGCATGGCCATTTCACTCGGCGTCCGTCGCCTGATGGTCTATGGCGACTCGGATTTAGTGGTCAATCAGGTGATGAAAGAGTGGGACGTGAGAAGCCCAGCCATGACTGGATACTGCAGTGCAGTGAGGAAGCTGGAAAAGAAGTTCGAGGGGTTGGAGCTCCATCATATACCCCGACTGAAAAATCAAGCAGCTGATGATCTAGCAAAGATAGGTTCCAAGAGAGAAGCCATTCCGAGTGGTGTGTTCTTGGAGCATATACACACTCCGTCAGTCAAAGAAGATCCTTTCACCAAAGAAACTCCACAGCCCAAGAGTGCCACAGATCCGACTGAAGTTGAAGTCCCAGCGGTGGTCGACTTGATCATGGAGGTTTTGGTGGTCATTCCCGACTGGACAGTTCCGTATGTCGCATATATCCTGAGAAAAGAGCTTCCGGAGGATGAGGAAGAGGATCGACAAATCGTCCGTCGATCTAAGGCCTTTACCGTAATCAAAGGACAATTATACAGAGAAAGCGCGACTGGAGTTGGTCAGAAGTGCATAACACCGGAAGAAGGTCGACTCATCCTCAATGATATTCACTCGGGGACCTGTGGTCATCATGCGTCCTCTCGGACCATCGTGGCCAAAGCATACCGAGCCGGATTTTACTGGCCAAAGGCGAATGAAATGGCAAAAGAGATAGTGGATAAGTGCGAGGGATGTCAGTTCTACTCGAATATGTCGCACAAGCCTGCGTCAGCTCTTAAGACCATCCCACTCGTCTGGCCTTTCGCGGTATGGGGATTGGACATGGTCGGTCCTTTGAGAACAGGACGAAGTGGCTTCACGCATGTACTGGTGGCAGTCGACAAGTTCACCAAGTGGATCGAGGCTAAACCAATCAAGAGCCTTGACACCGGTACTGCTGTTAGCTTCATCAGGGAACTAATATTCAGATATGGAGTTCCGCACAGCATCATTATGGATAATGGGTCGAACTTTGACTCAGAGGAATTCAGAGATTTCTGCAACTCCCAAGGCACACGGGTCGATTACGCTTCAGTCGCCCATCCGCAGTCGAATGGACAAGCAGAGCGAGCTAATGGACTGATTCTTAAGGGATTGAAGCCTCGACTGATGCGTGATCTCAAACACGCGGCTGGAGCCTGGGTAGACGAACTTCCCTCAGTGCTTTGGGGGCTGCGGACCACACCTAATCGGTCGACCGGAAGAACTCCATTCTTCTTGGTCTACGGAGCTGAAGTAGTCTTGCCGAGTGATCTTCTCCACAATGCTCCTCGAGTTGAAATCTACAACGAAGCAGAGGCTGAACAGGCGCGGCAGGACGCAGTCGACCTTTTAGAAGAAGAAAGGGAGATGGCTCTGATCCGCTCGACCATCTACCAACAAGATTTGCGTCGTTTCCACGCCAGAAATGTGAGAGGTCGAGCCTTCCAGGAAGGGGATTTAGTTCTCCGAGTGGATCAGCACAAACCACACAAGCTTGCTCCTTCTTGGGAAGGCCCCTTCATCGTCACCAAGGTTCTCCACAACGGGGCGTACCGTCTTTACAATGTCGAGCATAATATCGACGAGCCCCGAGCTTGGAACGCGGAACTACTCCGCCCATTTTACACTTAAGTTTTATCACTCGGATGAGTTGCAATAAAGTACTTCTGTAGTTCATGGACCTCAAAATAATAGTGTCATAGTTCCTCCATAATATCTGTCACTTTTTATTTTTGTCCAATAAAATTCCCCTCAGTGGGTGACTTAGCTGCGAATCCGTTTCGCCTAAGTTTGTAAAAATCCTACCGAGTGGTGAGCCAGACTCCCACTCGGAGGCTTAGCTGCGAATCCGTTTCGCCTAAGTTATCAAAATCCTACCGAGTGGTAAGCCAGCCTTCCACTCGGAGGCTTAGCTGCGAATCCGTTTCGCCTAAGTTATCAAAATCCTACCGAGTGGTAAGCCAGCCTTCCACTCGGAGGCTTAGCTGCAGCCCTGTGCTCGCCTAAGTTATAAAAATCCTACCGAGTGAAGAACAACCCTCTCACTCGGGGGCTTAGCTGCAGTCCAAGCACTCGCCTAAGTTATCAAAATCCTACCGAGTGTAGAGCAACCCTCTCACTCGGAGGCTTAGCTGCAGTCGAAGCACTCGCCTAAGTTATAAAAATCCTACCGAGTGAAGAGCAACCCTCTCACTCGGGAACTTAGCTGCAGCCCTGTGCTCGCCTAAGTTATAAAAATCCTACCGAGTGAAGAGCAACCCTCTCACTCGGGGGCTTAGCTGCAGCCCTATGCTCGCCTAAGTTATAAAAATCCTACCGAGTGAAGAGTAACCCTCTCACTCGGAGGCTTAGCTGCAGTCCAAGCACTCGCTTAAGTTATCAAAATCCTACCGAGTGAAGAGCAACCCTCTCACTCGGGGGCTTAGCTGCAGTCCAGCACTCGCCTAAGTTATCAAAATCCTACCGAGTGTAGAGCAACCCTCTCACTCGGAGGCTTAGCTGCAGTCCAAGCACTCGCCTAAGTTATCAAAATCCTACCGAGTGAAGAGCAACCCTCTCACTCGGGGGCTTAGCTGCAGTCCAAGCACTCGCCTAAGTTATCAAAATCCTACCGAGTGTAGAGCAACCCTCTCACTTGGAGGCTTAGCTGCAGTCCAAGCACTCGCCTAAGTTATCAAAATCCTACCGAGTGAAGAGCAACCCTCTCACTCGGGGGCTTAGCTGCAGTCCAAGCACTCGCCTAAGTTATCAAAATCCTACCGAGTGTAGAGCAACCCTCTCACTCGGAGGCTTAGCTGCAGTCCAAGCACTCGCTTAAGTTATCAAAATCCTACCGAGTGAAGAGCAACCCTCTCACTCGGGGGCTTAGCTGCAGTCCGAGCACTCGCCTAAGTTATCAAAATCCTACCGAGTGTAGAGCAACCCTCTCACTCGGGGGCTTAGCTGCAGTCCAAGCACTCGCCTAAGTTATCAAAATCCTACCGAGTGCAGAGCAACCCTCTCACTCGGGGGCTTAGCTGCAGTCCAAGCACTCGCCTAAGTTATCAAAATCCTACCGAGTGTAGAGCAACCCTCTCACTCGGGGGCTTAGCTGCAGTCGAAGCACTCGCCTAAGTTATCAAAATCCTGCCGAGTGAAGAGTAAACCTCTCACTCGGGGGCTTAGCTGCAGCCCAGTGCTCGCCTAAGTGGACTGAAGAATAAGTCGATCGCAGTAAAGGCGCCTTGCTTTGAACCTGCAAAAGACATTTCGAGCCAAAGGCAATCATATTCAAGCACCAAATTCAAGTTTGAATCGATATCTAAAGGAACCGAGAGTGCTCAGGCGTTAAGCCTGTTAAGGTTTATCGGTTACAATTCCACTCGGCATACCGAGGCAAATTTAAAGCGTCGAGCCAGAAGAAGTTTTTTACCCCTCCTGTGGAGGGCTGGAAGGAGCAACGAATTCATCAAGGTCAATTCCGTCGGCGATCCGAGTGGCAGCTGCAAGGAAAGTTTCCATAAAGGACCTGAAGTCGTGCTTCTTGGTATTGGCCACCCGAAGGGCCGCCAGCTTCTCTTCTCGCGCATCTTTACAGTGGACTCGGGCCAGACGCAGAGCAACATCTGCACCACACCGAGCCGAGGACTTCTTCCATTCCTGCACTCGACCAGGGATCGTGTTCAACCGGGCCATCAGCGACTCAAGGTCATTCTGAAGTGTCTCCTCAGGCCAAAGCGTCGAGTCGATGCGAGATGTGGCGGCCTTCAGCCTTGCGAGATAGTCCACGACAGCTGCGACACGAGACTCCAGTCGGAAAACATCCATGGCAACTTCGTCGTTCACCGGAGAATTGACGGGGTCGAGGTTTGGCTCCAGCCGGCTAGTTTCTTCTTCAAAGTTTTGACAGAATTCTGCAAGGATGATCACTAAGTCAAGGGGATGGTCGAATGGAAAAACCACAATTGGAAATGTTTGCCAAGCATAGAGGTTTACCTTCAAGCATAAGAAACAGCTTCTTGGCAAGACTACTCAGGAAGGCCTCCAGATCAGTTTTCTTCCCATTCAATTTGCTGACTTGGTCGGTCAGGGCAGCTTTATCAGTTTTTAGTCGACTGATCTCCTTGTTGGCGATCCCAAGAGCAGCTTTCAGATTGGTATTGTCTTGTTCAAGCTTGGTGACTGAAGCTAACTTCTCATCAGCAAGCTTGATCTTCTCAGCTAGTTCAAGGTCTTTCTTCTGTTGGGCCTCCCTTACCTTACCTGCAAGTTACAGCAAGATCAGATTTTGAAACAAGCAAGGGGAAAGCAGTCGTCAGGGTCTCACCAAACATACCTTCGGTCTCCTCCTTTGCCTTTGTCAGCTTCTCCTGAACCAGCTTCAGGCTCAGCTCGAGTTGAGTATGCTTGTGTTCCAGCTCAGAGTAGCGAGTCACAAGATCACAAGAGTTCTGCGAAGAACCAATCGACTAAATGTCAAATATAATTCACTTCCGAGTGAAAAAGGAAAAAACACACGTTTCTAAGACTACAGCCGAATACAAGCATTCGACCGTAATCTCGGGGACTACACCCAGTGGGTGCACTCAGCGTGCCCCCACTAATCCTGTTGAAGACAAAGTCGACCAGTCGACCTCAAAAAAAAAGGAGCGAGATGCATTCTCTAAGACTGTGATCAACTGCAAGCAGTCGACCACAGTCTCGGGGACTACACCCAGTGGGTGCACTCAGCGTGCCCCCACCGGTTTGTGAAATCCAGTCGACATACTTGACTGATAGAAAAATTGACATCATAAAGCCTAAGGCCGACTGCCAGCAGTCGACCTTAGCCTTGGGGACTACACCCAGTGGGTGCACTCAGCGTGCCCCCACCGGTTTGTGAAATCCAGTCGACATAGTCGACTGACAGAAAAATTGACATCATAAAGCCTAGGGCCGACTGCCAGCAGTCGACCTTAGCCTTGGGGACTACACCTAGCGGGTGCACTCAGCGTGCCCCCGCTAACACGGAGTTTATTCGACACACCCAGTGGGTGACTACTATAAATTCCGGAAAAGAAAAGTTTTTGGTAGCATATCCAACAGAACAAACAGTGGTCGACTGACCTGGACATTGCTTTGGAGGGTAGAACTGGCGTCATAAGCCGCCTGGCTCGCATCCCGGATGGTCTTTAGCTGCTCCATCATGATTCCCACTTGGCGTATCGCCTCCTTCGCTGCGCCAGCTTGGTCCTCTGGGACGTGGTGCGTCGTGAAGAGGGAGGGCTGCTGAGCACTCGTCAATGGATCTGCGAAGGACACCGTGTGTCGAGTGGTGTTCTCTTCCTCCACATTCAGAATCTCAGGCGCCGTCACATCCTGAGGCACCTTACTGGCGGACGCTTTCCGACTCCTCCTGCGCTTCAGCGGCTCTTCATCCTCATCATCATCAGGGAGATTGATAACAGTATTGGGTGGAGCTACGGAGAAAAATCAGGATCAGAGATCGCGAGTCAGTCGACTAAGAACGGCGTTAAGAATACAGTACCTGGGTTCGAAGTTGCTGCGTCCTCCATCTCGTGGTCATCAGCCCGGGCCGAGGTTTCAGAAGTGGCAGCACTGCAACCCCGAAGGATCAGTCGACTAACTTCAGCGTCGACCAGAGACAAAGTTCACACAAAATAAGAAAATATGAGCAGCACGGTTACCCTGATATGGTGGGGATGGACACCTTCATCTTCGGCAGGAGCTTGATCGGCTTCGACGAGGCCGCCCTGGGCTGCTTCGGCGCCTTTTCAGTCGGCACCGGAGAGGTGGTCCGAGGGCGCTTGGTCGACTGAGTGGCGGTCACAACCCCCTTACCACGTTCGGTCGAAGGGTCGTGGACAAGCTTCGACCGCCTTTCTGAGCGCGGTGGTATGACCTCCTCCTCCTCTTCTTCCTCGTCCTCGACGTCATCTTCATCACCGTCATCATCATCATCGTCGTCGTCATCATCCTCTGCAACATCCGAGTCCCATTCCTCCTCTTCCTGGCTCTCGCCCCCGCTCGCCTCGCCCTCCTCAGTCGAAGCTTGTGCCCCATTGGGCATCGAGTACAGCTCGGTGAGGGCCTAGCAGATGTCCAGACAAGGATCAGTCGACCAGTCGGCAGGGTAAACAGAAATGAATGCGACAAGAGCGCAGTGGAGAGCAGGGCAAGTGTACCTTGTTTGGGTCGCTGTTGTGGTCGAGTGGAGGAATCCTTCTGGCTCCGCGTGGGTTATCCTTGTTTCCGGTAACGGCTACCATCCATCTTTCCAGAGTGACGTCGTCGACTGCTTCTGGATGGACTCTAGTCTCGTCTTCGGTCCCACGGTACAACCACATGCAGTGGCTCCGGAACTGAAGGGGCTGGATGCGACGCCTGAGGAAGACCTCCAGGAGGTCCATGCCCGTCACTCCCTCCCGAACCAACTGCACCACGCGCTCCATCAACATCTTCATGTCAGCTTTCTCCTCCGGAATCAGCTTCAGAGGGGAGGGCTTGTTCACTCGGTCCATGGTAAACGGAGGGAGTCCACTCGACTGCCTTGGCGTCGACTGGACCTGGCAGTAGAACCAAGTCGACTGCCAGCCTCTGACGGACTCGGGAAAGGTCATGGGCGGGAGGTGCTCTTATTCCTCACCTGGATCCCCAGACCCCCACACATTTGGACGACTCGGGTTCTCTCATCACCTGGGCTCACCTTCTTCACGGTCTGAGATCGACACGTGAATATATGCTTGAACAAACCCCAGTGCGGTCGACAGCCCAGGAAACCCTCACACATGGACACGAACGCGGCAAGATAGGCAATAGAGTTTGGGGTAAAGTGGTGGAGCTGCGCCCCAAAGAAATTCAAGAAGCCACGGAAGAAAACACTTGGCGGCAAGGAAAATCCACGATCAACATGGGTGGCCAAGAGCACACACTCACCCTCTTCTGGCTGGGGCTGCCACTCCTTCCCCGGAAGCCTCGCAGCTCCATGAGGAATCAAACCCTCGTTGGCCATGTCGAGAAGGTCATTCTCGGTGATGGTCGACTGGATCCAGTCTCCTTGGACCCAGCCCTTCGGCAGGCGGGATCTGGACGAGGACCCTCCGCGGCTGGTGGATCTCCCCTTTGCCTTCTCTGACGCCGACGCCTTCTTCGCACGCTCCAGCACCACCGTCTTCTCCTTGGCCATGGTTGCCGGCGAGATGCGCGAAGGGAAGTGGTGCGGGGGCGAGAGCGAGCACGCTGGGCGAGGAAGAAGGAAGCAGAGAGAGAGAGAGAATGACTGAGGCGCAGTACAGAAATCCTCGCCGGGCGCATTTATAAGGTCCCTTCCGAGTGGATGATAGGTGGGCCCGGTCGATCTAATCATATCAGGAACAGTTATGCAGACGGGATACGTGGCGAAAAAGGCGGCGCGGAGATCGAGGCGTCTATGTCCCGTCCCATCCGAACGCCGCGGGCCGTCCCGCTTCGCGCGCGTCCCCAAATTTCGCATCCCGCGGAATCCGTGAACGGCAGATCAGTCTGTCAGACACGGGGTTTCCGGCGATCCGTCGCTCGGAGATCGTCGAAGCCCGAAAGATCACTCGACGCAAGAATAGAATGGATCGAGTCGACTGAAGACAAGTTGTTCACTGTCGACGAAGAGATTCTTTGGTCCAGGACAACGCACGACCAGAGCACAAAGGTTAATCGTAAACGACATCAACTCCTTCCTCACTCGAAGCCTCAATCCATTCGGGGGCTAATGATGGGATTATGTACCTAGGGTAGGGTCATGGACCTGATCTAAGTACCTTACCCAAGGACACCCTTAGAAGAAGTCGCCTTCCAGTCGACCAACGAGGGACACACTCGACTGTCTTGAAGGACTCGACCACGAAGACTCACTCGACCACCAGAAGGTCAAGAGGCACTCTGCACTGCAACGGCCTGTAATCAAGTAGACTTTATGATAGTAAAGGCACTTTATGTGGGGCGTTACCAGTAACGCCCCAGACTTAACTCACCTTAAACCCTCTCCTACGTGGGCTGGCTGGGGTCCTGGCGCACTCTATATAAGCCACCCCCTCCACAGGCAGAGGGGTTCGGCACCTTGTAACTCATATACTCATAATCCACTCGACCGCCTCTGGGCTCCGAGACGTAGGGCTGTTACTTCCTCCGAGAAGGGCCTGAACTCGTACATCCTTTGTGCTTACAACCTCTCCATAGCTAGGACCTTGCCTCTCCATACCTACCCCCCACTCTACTGTCAGGCTTAGAACCACGACACAAGTCTCTTCGAATTATCAGTTTGGTTTGGCCTACTAGATTGATCTTTCTTAAAATGGGAGAAGTGCTTAGCTTTGGGTTCAATCTTGCAGTGTCCTTTCCCAGTGACAGCAGGGGCAGCAAGGCACGTATTATATTGTTGCCATCAAGGATAAAAAGATGGGGTTTATATCATATTGCTTGAGTTTATCCTTCTACATCATGTCATCTTGCTTAATGCATTACTCTGTTCTTATGAACTTAATACTCTAGATGCAGGCAGGAGTCGGTCGATGTGTGGAGTAATAGTAGTAGATGCAGGCAGGAGTCGGTCTACTTGTTGCGGACGTGATGCCTATATACATGATCATGCCTAGATATTCTCATAATTATGCACTTTTCTATCAATTGCTCGACAGTAATTTGTTCACCCACCGTAATAATTATGCTATCGTGAGAAAAGCCACTAGTGAAACCTATGGCCCCCGGGTCTATTCTCTATCATATAAGTTTCCAATCTACTTTATTTTTCAATCTTTACTTTTCAATCGATATCATAAAAATACCGAAAATATTTAACTTATCATATTAGCTCTATGAGATCTCACTTTCACAAGTGGCCGTGAAGGGATTGACAACCCCTTTATCGCGTTGGTTGCGAGGTTCTTGTTTTTTTGTGTAGGCGCATGGGACTTGTGAGGAGCCTCCTGCTGGTTTGATACCTTGGTTCTCAAAACTAAGGGAAATAATTACGCTACTTTGCTGCATCACCCTTTCCTTTTCAAGGGAAATACCAACGCATGCTCAAGAGGTAGCAGCCGCCTGCTCCTCTGCGGACCTAGCAACCGCGCCAGATCCCCGCAGCCCACTCCGCGGCATGCCTGCTCTCCTACGGGCCGCCTTACCACCGACGAGCCTGCTATGGAAAAATGTGAGCAGCCCAGATCCATCTGTTTCAGCCCATTCTTGTTTTTTCCCTGTCCAGCGATTATTGTAATTATCCGGAGTTGCTTGTTTTGCAGAAAACCCCCCAAGCTCCATGCATATAATAACTTCATAACCGTGCATCGGATTAAAACAATCTATATATGTAAAATGCTTAGAATTTTGTCTAGTTTAATAATTTGCAAGTTTCATCCATGCTTAAAATGTTTAACTTGTTGTTTGCATTAATTTGCTTAAAGCCATGCTAAAGTGATTTGTTTCATAACTAAATAACCGTAGCTCCAAATTAAACAAAGTTTATATGAAAATGGGGTGGAAAAATGCATAGATTAACTGGGTGCACTTTGTTTTACTTCTTAACAACATCAAAATATGTTTTAGGGCAGAACAGTAGCTAATTCAAAATATGGATATGATGATTTTCCGGAATTGTTGTTTGTTGTTTCCGACCTCATTTAAACTTGCCCAAGTAGAAAATTTACTTATGTTTCAACTCTTGCCATGTTTAACAACATTTAGTATTGTCGTGTACCTAAATGAGAGCGAACTACATAACTCGAATGTGGTGTTTGGTCAATATGCAACTCGTTGCATATTGAGCTCCACTTAACTTCTATTATTGTTTGTTGCACTTTGCCATGTCATGCTTTATTTAAACCAGACATGCATATTACTTAGTTGTGCATCATCCATGTTTATGTGATGGTTGTTTACCATGTTGTTTGCTTCTTTCCCGTTGCGCTTCTCCTTGATAGTTCCGGTTATGTTAAGTTGGGGAGGATTCGTTCGACTACGTTGGTTCGACTACTTCATGGACTCGTTCTTCTTCCTATCGGGATTTCAGGCAAGATGACCATTACCCTCGGTATCACTTCTATCTTTGCTTGCTAGTTGCTTCGTTCTATCGCTATGCTGCGCTACCTATCACTTGTTTATCATGCCTCCCATATTGCCATGTCAAGCATCTAACCCACCTTCCTAGCAAACCATTGTTTGGCTAAGTTACCGCTTTTGCTCATCCCCTCTTATAACGTTGTTAGTTGCAGGTGAAGTTGAAGATTGCTTCATGTTGGAACATGTTTATGTTGGGATATCACAATATCTCTTATTTTAATTAATGCATCTATATACATGGTAAAGGGTGGAAGGCTCAGCCTTATGCCTGGTGTTCTGTTCCACTCTTGCCGCCTTAGTTTCCGTCATACCGGTGTTATGTTCCTTGATTTTGCGTTCCTTACATAGTTGGGTTTATGGAAACCCCTTGACAGTTTGCTTTGAATAAAACTCCTCCAGCAAGGCCAAACCTTGGATTTACATTTGCCTAACAAGCTATTACCTTTCCCTTGGGTTTTCGCGAGCCCGAGGGTCATCTTTATTTTAACCCCCCAGGCGAGTGCTTCTCTAAGTGTTGGTCCGAACTGGGGAGCCTGCGGGGCCACCTCGGGGAAACATGAGGGCTGGTTTTACTCGTAGCTTGTCCCATCAGGTGTGCCCTGAGAACGAGATATGTGCAGTTCCTATCGGGATTTGTCGGCATAGTCAGGTGCTCTTGCTGGTCTTGTTTTACCATTGTCGAAAAGTCTTGTAACCAGCATTTCGAGACTGATCGAGTCTTTTCGGGAGAAGGATTATCCTTCGTTGACCGTGAGAGCTTGTGATGGGCTAAGTTGGGACACCCCTGCAGGGTATAAAATTTTGAGAGTCGTGTCCGCGGTTATGTGGCAGATGGGAATTTGTTAATATCCGGTTGTAGAGAACTTGACAATTGACTTAATTAAAACACATCAACCGTGTGTGTAGCCTTGATGGTCTCTTCTCTGCGGTGTCCGGGAAGTGAACACGGTTTGGGTTATGCTTGAACGTAAGTAGTCTTCAGGATCACTTCTTGATCACTTCTAGATGACGTCCGTTGCGTAGTTTCTCTTCTTACTCTTGTTCTCGCCTTTAGCCACCATATTTTGCTTATGAATTGCTGCAACTCCACCTCATTACCTTATCCTACCCATAAGCTTAAATAGTCTTGATCTCGCGGATTTTGAGATTGCTGAGTCCTCGTGACTCACAAGATACTACAAACAGTTGTAGGTGCCGATGATACCAGTGCAGGTGATGCTACCGAACTCAAGTGGGAGTTCGACGAGGCCCTTGGCCGTAACTACATGTCTTTTACTGATGATTAGTAGTGGAGCCCAGTTGGGACGATCGGGGATCTAGCATTTGGGGTTATCTTCTTTTCATTGGCATTTGTTCGTAGTCGGACTATGTGTGTACTCTGAATGATATATGAATTATATGATCTTTGTGTGAAGTGGCGATTGTAAGCCAACTCTATTTATCCCTTTCTTTTTCATTACATGGGATTGTGTGAAGATGACCCTTCTTGCGACAAAACCACAATGCGGTTATGCCTCTAAGTCGTGCCTCAACACGTGGGAGATATAGCTACATCGTGGGCATTACAAAATAGTCGTGATTTGTTCCTGTGGCCAAATGTGGTGTAGAAGATGCTTAGGAATGGAGTTGTTCAGCTATTTGTTGATGTGCTAAATTAGTCCATCATTTTAGGTTTTAGTTCTGTCAAAAGAGCTATTGTGCATGATGTTTTCCTCCTGATTTTTTCATGCCCTGGCAAGTTATTGTATTAGTCTTGGGTGAGGTGTTAGGGCAGTTGCATCTCCTAGGTTATGTGACTATAAATTTTCTCAACTGCTTGTGTTTAACTTGGCTTGAGCAGTAGTTATAATCCTTGTTTAACTTTTGTGAGGAACATTCATGTATTAGATCATGGATGAACCCTTCAGGCAGTTGCATGTCTCTGCCCAAGTGGACAGATGATTGTAAAATTTATCAGATGCTTGCGTTTATCTTTGACTCACTAAATATATATAATCCTTGTTTAACTTTGAAGAAATGTTCATGATATCATGTAATCATAACATGTGCGTGGCTTATATGTCAATATGTGGTTTATATGGCATTAAATTGGTATCATTAGCTTTTCTTTTGTCGATACTTAGTACTTACTAATAAATGTGAGTTTTTATCCTCTAATGATATTTTAGTGATGACCACAATATTACTGCTAATGTACCTATGATCAACTTGTCTATGATCGATTTGAAATATGAGCATTACTAATTGGTCTCTTCTGCTGCTTATCAGAGATGGGGGGAGGCCACCACCGCAGGCTGCGCTCTGCCACACCGGAGTACGAGTTGGATGCTTTCGAGTTCTTCAGTATCATACTTGAGAATTGATCCAGGAGGTAGGTATGTAAAAGGAGAGATCTCTCCTTCACCCATCTCTTTATGATAACTCTGCTGTTTGCTACATCACTCCTTGTCCTACGCTGCAGAGGCTGCCTGACACTTTCATGAAGATGATGGACGGCGATCGTCCTAAGAATGTGAAGCTGCGACAAGCCGGCAATGGACTTCGCAGGCATTGGGACATGCAGCTGGAGATCAGGTACGGCCACATGTACTTGTGTCGTGGCTGGGAGCAGTTCTACCGTGCCTACCGTGAAAGTATTCAACACGACTATGTACCGCATGCGCTACCAGGACGACAACGATGCCAGTACGTTCTGCCTCTTCTTCCTCTACATTTGGCTTTGTCTCACATCGATTGTTAATGGTCATTGTTGCATTTGGCCAGGCAATGGGAGCAGCAGTAGAGACTCTGGCTACAGCCAAAGCAGCATCGACTCTGGCTACAACAAAAGAAGCAGCGAGGATGATCCAGAATGGAGTGGGGAAGAAGAGGAGCAGAGTGGGGATGAGGAGGTGCAGCCTAATCTGTCTGACAATGACCTCGCGATGGTGGTGGCTGACGGTGGCCAAGGTATGGTGGTGGCTAACGATGGGCAAGAGATGGTGGTGGCTCATGATGGGCAAGAGATGGTGGTGGTTGAGGATGACCAAGCGATGGTGCTGCCTGAAGATGGCCTCGCGATGGTAGTGGTGCCTGAGAATGACCTTGCGATGGTGGTGGCACCGGCGAGCCAATAGTCGGGCGACATGACCATGCCAATTGTGGTAGAAGACTACATCCCACTTCCTTCACTGCCTCGCCGCTCTTGGCGCATCAGGATAAAGAAGTTGAAGGAGAAGAAGGAGGAGTGAACTGTGTCAGGTATGGCAGATCTCCAAAATGATCTACACTTAGCTTTATTTCCTCCGAAATGACCTAAGTTAGCTCTAATATGCTAAGTTATCTCTAATATGCTTAGTTACCTAGGTTTGCACAATAATGACATACACCTGGATTACTTGTGTAATAAATGGCATATTTATGCTTAGTTAACTAAAAAATGGCATAATTAGTTAAGTTAGCTCCAAAATGACACATTTAACCTAGGTTAGCTCCAATATGATCCATTTTAGCTAGATTAGCTCCAAAATGATCCATTTTACGTATGTTAGCTAAAAAATGGCATAATTACTTATGTTAGCACAAAAATGACCTATACTTACCTTATTTTCATCCAAATTAACATAAGCTTAGCTAGCTAAAAAATGGCATAATTACCTATGCAAGCTCTAAAATGACACAAATAAGGAATAAGAAGAAGAAAACAAGGAAGAGAAGAAAAAGAAAGAATAGAAGAAGAAAAAGAAGAAAAAGAAAGAATAAAAGAAGAAGAATGAGAAGGAAAAGGGTAAAAACCTTCTTCTTCTTCTTCTATTCTTCTTCTTGTTGTTGTTGTTGTTCTTCTTCTTCTTCTTCTTCTTCTTCTTCTTCTTCTTCTTCTTCTTCTTCTTCTTCTTCTTGTTCTCCTTCTTCTTCTTCTCCAAAATGACCTAAGTTAGCTCTAATATGCTTAGTTGCCTAGGTTAGCTCAATAAAGACCTATACTTAGCTGCTTTATATCAAAAATAACATAATATGCTTAGTTCACTCAAAAATGGCAAAATTAGCTAGGTTAGCTCCATTTTACCTAAGTATGCTTACTTCTTCTTCTAGTCTTCTTCTTATTCTTCTAGTATTCTTCTTCTAACTTTCGTGTTCCCCATTTTGCAGATTTGATTTACTTCACGGAAGCTTGCATGGATGGAGTGCTTCTTTTCCCTTCCTGCTTTTATTTTATATCGATGAAAATTGTGGAACTTGTTATATGGACGGATAGGTGTTAGATGAACAATGTGAAACTTCCTGCTTTTATTTTACATCGACGAAAATTGTGGAACTTGTTATATGGACGGATAGGTGTAAGATGAACAATGTGAAACTATTGTAATAGTTATGGATGGAACTATGTGTTGGTTCTGTATGTATATATGATGAAAGTTCTGTGTTGGATATGTCTGCTATGAAATTTGTGTGTTAAAACTTGTTTGTTGAAATTGAATGAATCTAAGAAAAAACAGAAAAAACAGGGGCTATACAGGCTCTTTGTTGTCCGCTGGCGGACGGCAAAGAGGTTTGCCTTCAGCCAGTAGACAGCAAAACAACCACGTGGCAGCTACCTTTGCAACTGGGGGGCTGGACTATTTGGTTACTTTGTCGTCCACTAGCTGGAGGCAAAGTGCACCGTTAACCTCCTAACGTCCATAAGCTGGCACATGTGCCGTCTAAGTCCTTTGCCGTGGGCTGGCGGACGGCAAAGACCATATCATCTTTGCCGTCCGCCACAGACAGCCGAATCTGTTGCCGTCTGCTGGCGGATGGCAAAGGCCTTTGCGGTCAGCCATGGCGGACGACAAAGTGCCTCATTCCTGTAGTGAGCCCTCTATCAATGCACATGTTTGTTGAACGATATATCTTTGAGTTGGAGAGCTTAAAACATCTAACAATGGCAGGAACTTCTCCTACTCTTCCTAGACACACCGCATCTCGGCAACATCCACCACATGCCATGGAATAACTTAGACTAAGTTAGCCAAAGAGGCATGAGAAAGGTGAGTCGGCGAGGGAGGGGAGACCTGGGGTCAGGCCGAGGAGAGGAGAGGACGTCGATGTGGTCGCCGGTGTTTATTTGATTTCGATTGGCGGACGAGTGGCTGGCCAGAGTTTAGCAGCCACTAATTTTTTGGGAGCCTTTGTGTCTTTCTCTCTTTGAGATTTTTGGGTCTCAATGTACGTGCGTTTGGCTGGGTGTGTGCTAGGCCAGGCTATTTTGGGTCCCAATCAACTACTCCCTCCGTTCCAAAATAGATGACTCAATTTTGTATTAAAGTTAGTGCAAAGTTGAGTCATCTATTTTGAATCCGAGGGAGTATGAGAGAGTGAGTGTCGATAAATCGCGGATGGACATGCCATCACGCGCTGCTGATATCCATACCACACGACGCCGCGAGATTCGTGCAACATTAATATGCTTCGGCTGTATAATCAGTTCACTTATTTGTATAGCACCCAGTATCCACGCAGTATTGTCGCTGACAAATCCCATGTATTAAACGCACCATTGATTAAACGCACCATCTTTAACCCGCACAATCAATGCCTGGCAGAATTTAAACGCACCATTGATAGAAGGCGGCTACATCTAAATTGATGGCATTTAAGGCTGGACTACAGTCACATGCACGTACACCACTAACTCACCAAGGACCAAGAAGCTGCTGAACATACGAAGCTAGTGTTCTGTCCGAACAGTGTCAAACAACAAGAAACAGTTGAGCAAGTGCATGCTACGTGAATAGCAAGTGATAGCTTAGCTGAGTCAACATTGTCAACACATAGGTAATAATGCAGTATTAATATATGCACGGCTCAGATTAATTGATACACATGGCTCTAATGAATTGGTACACCAGTACACGCCACACAAACTGAACTTGGCAAAACAAACTATCAACAAAATGACAAGCCCACACTTGTTTTAAGTGTCACTCAAGGCGTACAGATTCCAGATAGACACGTTCAAACATCAACCAACGTTTTAAATGGCCTGCGTTGTATTAACACAACACCATTAAAATTGATGCCTAGCACACCAACCCATTCAAGATGTCTAGCTCAACCACGTACTACGAGTATCACAGACATGTATCCGTCCAATTAACCCGCCATATAATTTTGGTATTCATTAATTCGCTATATTAAGTGCTAATCTTAGAGCATAGATGAACTGCTCGGATTTCATCCTCGCGTGGCACCATGTCCCAAAAATCCGTGTCCGAGTGAGTGTGCCCTATATTCTTTCTGCAATCGTCGGTTACTCCTCCAAAGAGAGAGACCACTCAAAACAAGATCAGAGAGGGGGAGGGACATAGGGGGGAGTGCTAATTGCACACAAAAAATGGCTTGAAGAGGTGTGCTAGTGTCATCGTATGTACTTTTGTGAAATGAGCATAGCTCGAGTGGGTTAGATTACTTATGGTGGAACCAACCTGCCAGGGTAAATGTCATAGACTTGGCATTGGAGGTCACATTTTTCTGGATTTCTTTCAGACCTTCCGGCGATGTGTGTTCAGTGAGAGAAGACATTCCCGTCAGCTAGGAATGTATCTGTGGCATCTTCGTCAAACTCAATACAATGTGACGGCTCAATCTTTCGGATGTGCTTATAGGATTAGGTTGTGCATGCATATATTCATAGGGACGAGTGTGTATATGTGTATGAGCGTTTGCATCTGTACTGTGCTAAAAAAATGACTTGCAGAAGTTATTTTGTGTGCAACACAGTAGTAACCAAACAAAGCTAAGAATGGCCCGCTTCCTCGTCATGTCTTGGTTCACTACAGCCTACATCAACCAACACTTTGGCTAGTTCAATCACACTTTGCTTTCAAGGAGGCTCGTATCATTACTGATATCATCTGCAAGTCACGACCTGATGTGATGCAAATTTCGAGTGGCCAAAGTTAAGGAGCACACTGAGATTCGTAAGAACCATATCTGTATCGAGTTGAATAGGAGAGATTACATTTTGAAGTTGAAAAGGGAGATGGAAACATTCCAAGTGTAAGACCTAATATCGTGCTATCAACATCTGGAGAAAAGAACAATCTGGTAGCGCAAATTGGTTCCTCAAATTCTCTGCATATATGTCAATTTCAGAGATATCTTTTTTTTTCTGCGGGTGTCCACCACCTTTAGGCAGTACTCGCAAACATGCCCGTGCGTTGCCACGGGAGAAAAAATCATCCCTCGTACACATAGCAACCACATCAGGAAATCCCTTGAATCTTTTACGATGACGCATGACAACATAATAAGTTATATTATTGCATATAAAAACCTAAAAGTCGGATGATTTTTCAAGTGTACTCAAAGTGTTTTCAACTTATTAGATAATGGAAATATCAACCTAGTTGTCGTTATCTCTTTACACCTTTATTGTAATTACTCCTCGGTGATGCCCAACAAATATTGATGAAAAGAGCAAAGTAATTTTTATTACTCAATCATAGCATGTGCATAAGAGCATTATTTTTATCTTGCTGATATATGTATTTACAACTGTAATTCAAGTCAAGATCCTTAATTTGTAGGAATCAACATCCTCTATGATGCCAATAATAGCTCTCGTGAGAGCATCAGACTATCATATCTACACAATTTAAATGGGGTAGGGGACATATGTTGTAGGCATTTTCAAAATATTCCATAAAAGATAACATTTAACATTGCATTCCAAATGTAATTTTAGAAATGGTTAACATGCAGGATAATAGCATATTTCAAATGTACAAATTTTTCCAAGAAATTTTCATATATAACATTTTAGATTTAAAGTTAGTTTAAAAGATATGAATATTTAGAAAAGCATTTGAATCTGCCCCAAAAAAAAGTTAAACAGAGAAAAGCTGGGCCAAAATTACAAACATTATGCATGTAGCCTATCTGATAAATGACGCTTGGGCGAAAGAAAAGGCAGAGAAGGCGGGATACGAACCTGGATCTCCCAGGTGGAAGAGAGGGCCTCTAGCCAACGTATTACCCAAGCACTTGTGACATAATATGAGACCTATTCCCAATGAACTCAACCAACGGCCAATGCAGCCACTCGAAAAAAACGAATCGTTTTTGACTTACCGGTGGCATGGCGGGTAAATATTTACAACTTCAGGGGCAATTTCATGACGGACGACAGAAACCCAATTTTTTTTATTATTAGGTAAAGATATGGCTTTTTCTTGCTTCACATGTTGACCCGTCTATTTATCTAGTTATTTATATTTATTTATTGGAACAACCTTCTTTGTCATTTATTTGAAGGAAAAAATGTTTGTCATCTCCCTTGCCTCCTTACATTTACGCCTTACTTAATTTGACAAGTGCAATGCTAAGAACCATCCGTAGTGAAAGGCCGTGCTTGCACTACAAGTCTGCTAACAAAGGTCAAGGGCACCCATCACTAGCGTTTCCACTTCCTCCCGCGACACAGCCGCCGGCCTGCCTCGTCTCTTGTGGCCTTAGGGCTATGGAAGTACGGTGAAATCCGGTTCTTGCCGGCAGGAGGGCTTTGGTTTTAGTTATTTTTTGAGTCTTGCACAAACTAAAAATGGCTTTAGCCTGACACATAAAGAAAAGACATTGTATGTAAACGTAATGCAGAAGCACAAAACATGCATGTGACATGAACAAAAAGTCCAAAAGTATAAAGCAAATAACATGGTTTCATGTTCAACACATGAACCAAATCACAGTTGCATCCGTATCTCTAGTTTTGTATATTTTGAACTAAAAAATGCCTTGACTCGACAACTAGAAATTTCGCTAAAGGTCGAAGCAAGATAGTAAACTCATGGCGACGTTCCAAGCGTTTAATCCAATTGCTCTTGCTCTGAATCTGAATGTGAATAGTTTGACTGCTCTGAATCTGGATGTGAATAATTTGAGTGCTCTGAATCTGAATATGATCCTGTAGAAATATAAAAAGAATGTGCAATTAACCAGACTCGCATACCACTTGATTTAAATGGTGCGAAGAAGAAGAAAGTTAATATTTCGTAGCAACAAGAACCCAAGAGTAAGTTGGCTTTGTTTGGCGTATTTGGTTGTTCAATTAACTTGACAGATGCACATTGCTAAATTTCATATAAACATATCTGGGAATACAAAACTAAAATTCACCAAGACTACTAATTAACAGAATTATTGTCGGCACAAGATTTTTTTTCCTTTGATGCTTATTATTTACGCATTTGGTTGTTCAATTAATTTGAAAAATATTTGTTGCGAAATTTTAAACACACATGGCATTTGAATGCATAAACTTCAAAATCTCGGAAGAATTATTGTTTGACTTACCGTTGGAAGACCAAATTCTTTTGTTGATGATGATTAACTCAGCAGTTACTCCACATGAACTCAGGACCTTCACAATTTTGTGAACACGCTCATCTTTGGGCAGGCATTGGATATTGAAAGCCCTAGGACTCTTCGATGCCAAAAATGGTTCTATTGGAGCGTAGCTTCCGTCTGTTTCTTCGGCATGTTTATATTTCTGTATAGGTTACCACAATCATCAACAATAAAATTACAAGTTCAACGTGACAAAATGTAAAAATCATAGGAAACATATATACCTTAGATAGTCGGAGGTGGAGGTTCTCGAGACTTGGTGACCGCTGGAGAAAGTAAAATAGTGGGCTGTAATCAGGCTCCACACACCAATCATCTAGTGACAAAGTTTTGAGCTTGCTAAATGTGGTGCACCGTATTAGTTCTTTCCTGAAAGCAGCAGACTGGCCAAGGTATGATTAGTAAGCAGACATAGTAGATCCATCACGGATGTCAAGTGAGACTAAAATTTCAGTGGACACAACACTAACATACCGCTTGAGGCTCGATCATGAGCTCTAGATTAATGGTAGCTGACAAGCGCTCAAGGATGAAGGAACCATCCTTGTCGTCAAGCTTGATAGATGCTGCTAGCAACAACGGCGTGCACTCAAACGTAGGAACCTTGCCACGGCCACTACCCAGCTCTAGGTAGACGAGGTTTGGGACAGAAATGAGAGCCTCCTGCTTGTCATAACGGCGAAAATTATAGTCCGTGATGCTAAGATACCTCACAGACTGTGAAGATATCTTGATGGGACCGTCACAGCTTATGATTGAGAAGGAGCAACGGTGCATCTTTACGGTCTCCAGGTTCGGGCAACTCGAGAAATCCATAGAGTATTTGCTCGAGAAGATCACACCATCGAGATCCAACGTCGTGAGATGCGGGTCAGGGTGGACACGGTCCGGGCCGGTCCGGTCCTTCACCGAGCTGCCATTTGGACCGGCGGCCGGCGGTCCGGACCGGACCGGACCGACCAGCCTCGCGGTCCTGTTTCCAGGGACCGGACCGGCGGCAGAGAAGCTCGGGCCGGACCGAGTGGACCGACCAACCATCACCGGCGGCGACTTGCGCGGGTGCAGAGACGAGGTGGGCGACGAGCGCAAGTGCTGTGGCTAGGTGGCAGACGTGCGCGAGAGCCTGCGGCGAGAGGTAGACGACGTGCCATTGGAAGTGCTGTTAGCCATGAACGTGCGCATGTTTATCTCTTAGCAGTTTTCTCTGTTGCATGCAAGCAATCTATCGCGTGCATGTGCCCATGATTATGCATGTCTGGCCTTGCCGTGGATGAGTAGATAAAATTGGACGTGGAGTTAATTGCGGGATGGCGCCATAATTATCGGATCGTAGCTGTTTCTCCCGTTAGTTGCGAATAAAAGGAAACAGGAGGGTGGAGTAAGTCGAGGGATTGATACGACCGTGCTAGCCTGCTAGGGTAACTACTTTTACGGAAGGAGTACGTGGAAATAAGGGGAGAATGGATTAACGAATCCTGGGTAGTTATTCCCATATAGGTATAGCAACAAATTATCGTGTGATTGCTCCGTGATTATTGGATCACCCCTTTTCTCTCGGTCTCCTTCGGTCCGAGCGAGCGGACCGGGCTTTAACCGGACCGGACCGACGAATTTTCGGTCCATATTTCATGGACCGGACCGGCTATTTTTTTGAGCGGGCCAGGACCGAGCTGGGCGGGACCGAGCGGGCCACGAACGGGCCAAAAAGCCCGCTCGTGTCGTCCACCCTGAGATGCGGGGAGGAGATGGGAGTCTCAAGCAGAACATTCCGCGGAGCCAGGGGGTGCGAGCAGGGGTCAGACACCCCCATCGCCTCGCCCCCCCTGTGAGTTTTCGTTACCAGGTATACTAGTACAATCTGTGCGAATACGTAAAGTGCAGACTAGTAGACATATGTTCAACGCTAATGGCCTAGCACGAGACTTTTCCAGCCCAAAGGCCCAACATGAGAAAGCATCGCTTGTTGCCTTGATCGCTCGACGTACACATCAGAGAGAAAAGGATTACGCATCCGTAAGATCAGGCAATCTGTTTCCTATCTTCCTCATAGTTTCGTTGGTGGGTATCGTGGCGGCTGGGTCTGCTGGCGCCATAAGCCGTACGCCACCGTCGCCGTCGTCTCTCGGCTCTCGCTGCTTCCTCCACTGCGTCACAGGGAAGAGGGCACTCCACTCCAGTGGCGACTGATTCTACGATGGAGACCATGCCTGTTTGTCTGCTGCACCGGCATTATGAATCACAAGATCAGTTTCAATGATCAAGGTAAGTCACAGGCAAATAATAATCTTCTTTTTGCATTAATACAATTCCGTCGAGGCCGTAGTTTAGTTCACTACTTAGACACGGCAGAATTATAATCTAGAAATCTAATTTAACGGCTTGTGTAATGTTTATAAATCACTAAAGGATGAAGAGAAAGAATATATACAACTAAAACATATTCGTTTTTCAAGCCCATTGCATCTAGCTCAAATTGTCATGGCAAATACAAATCTTTGTAGATGCTAATTCCAACCCCAGTCCAGTTGATATGCAGTTTTCTTTTATGGATTAACAAACATATGTTTCAATTATACGTTTGAGACTATATTATTGTGTTGTGTCTCTCGATTAATTATTATCTTCCTCACCCCCCTTATGTCCAAATTCTGGCTCTGCCCCTGCACAGATCGGTGTACCGGGACCGCTTGCCATCGTCGTCTTGGGACCCCTCATCATAGTCCTTGTACACCTCACAGGCCTCGAACTCGCACTCGTGGAGGGGCGGCCGGCCACGGAAGGCGATGAGGTAGTTGACAAAGTCATTGAGTTCATGGGCGCTCTTGAAGGAGTCGACGCCGGTGATCCGCAGGGCCGGCGCGGACTTCCACTGGTGGCGCCAGCGGCGGGCGAGCAGGCAGGTGTGCACGGCCTCGCGCGACGGCAGGAACGACATCACGTGCTGGAGGACGTCGTCCGGGAGCGCGCCTAGGCGGTCTGCTCCACGAACCCCTCTGGTTCCGCCTAGCCCCCGACGCATCCCGCCGGGAACAGGTGATCTGCGAGCTCACGACGGCGACCAATGCCGCCGCACGACTACACAAGGACGAGGAAACAAGCACCGTATCGCTAGGGTTTTAATCATACTAGATGACTCGTTGCGCCAATGGCGCAAAGGCCGAGAGGGAGCCAAGTATTGTGAGAATATTTAGACACCCAAGTCAAAAACCAAATGTGGCCAACACTCCCGCATCCTCTGCTTGGAAACCGCCTTTTCTCACTGGATCTAACATAGATACATGATTCTTCAAGAGCAAATTTCAGAGAAAATATAAAGCATGAAAGGCTTTAAGTTGTACAAATGAGACCATACCACCATATCTTCATTTAGTTTCTTTGGAAATCTAAAGGTCTAAGAGGATGGTACATGCGAGAAGCTGTGAATACACAACAAAAAAACTAAACTAACTTCCAAACAAACATTTCAAGTTTGGAAGCCACAAAGAAGTAGCCCGGATATCTCGTTGTAGTGCAGGTACATGTCCTTAATGCTGCATCCACAATCCAAATTTTTCAACATCTAAATCCACGAAATCCAGCCGAAGGAAATCATGGCAGAAATATGCGCCGTGGTTTACGTCTCCAAGGACTTCTTGGCATTCTTGCGCAGGTTGGAAACAACAATCCTCGCTGCGAGCTGCAGAAGAACCACACATGAACCTTCCTTCACCTTGCCTTTGATGCTTGGCCCTACTTTCATTTGATGCGCACCGTCTAATGCTAACAACACCAAATCTAGATGAAAATTATACAAAGTTTTAGTAGTATATAACCGAAGTGAGAGCAACAAAGAGAACATCAAACAGTAGCCTAGCATCACATAAAAGAAACATGAGCCAGTAATCATGTGAAGAGGAACATACTGGGGGCATTTTATTTACCTTGAAATGTTGATTTTCCATAGATCATTTACCATCAGTAGACAAAGAATGGAATAAAACAATAAGCTCTATCCAGATAGCACAAAAGAACAACAAAATCAACTCAATTTGTTTTGTGAGCCCCAACTAACAATATTTGAAAGTTGAAAGGGTTAGTGAAAGAGGATTCTACCTTGTGTAATCTAGAAGTATATTATATCTTCTCTAGAATCATAGGTTCAGATACGTAAGGCATAATGGACTCATGAGATTTATGTAGAAAAAATCAATGTACTACTGCAAAGGAGGAGCTCGTAATTTACGCAGATGTGTGTGCCATCGTCTTCTATCCCAAAACCTCCTTGATGGAGTCTACAAGAGCATCACCCTAACCCTCCTGGAAGCCTAGTCCAAAGGAACCAACAGAACCACGCAGCAGGGCCCGACCCTCCTGGCCGGACAACAGAGCTTGTGTGTAGCCCGCCAAACCATGACCCGCACCAGGAACAACCAGACCCAAGACCTCCTGGCTGGGCGTCCAAGCAGCAGGCAATAGTCGACTCTGGTGGAGCACCCAGACGGCAAGACCCCTCCCAGGCCAAGCATAGATGTAGTGGCAATTGGTGTCGCATGTGTGGCAGCACCTCCACGAGAGGAAGGGTGCGTTGGAGCCAGGGGCGGAGCCAGCTATGTGGCGAGGTTTGGCAGGCGCCATACCTAAAATTTGGCAAAAATACTACGTATATATACTATACTTGTCTGAAGATTTGAGCTAAGTTCAGTTTCGTCAGTTTGGAGGAGGAGAACACTCTCAGAGGCGCGTCGAATTGCCCATGGCCCAATTATCCTCCCAGCAGCCCACCTTGCTGCATGTAGCCCAGCTCCAGCCTCTAGTAGTCCAGTTACGCTACAAATCTAGCCCGCTGATGGAAATCATGCAGAGACACAGCCGCAATTATGGAATAGGAGCACGATCTAGCTCTCGGTTACGGGGATTCCGGCGGCGACCATGCTCGGCGAACGCGGGGGCGGCGGGTGGCACTGCAGCGAATTAGGTGGCGAGTGACACACCCGCGGCGCAGACCCAAAAGCGACGAGCTTAATGCCTCTATGTGCCAACGACGGCGAGGCCGGAAGCAATGACGTCAGGTCAGGATCCTGGCCGTATTGGTTCTAAAATTTCGTACTTCCTGTGTCCATTTTTTCAGTCCATACACTAGTAAACATCATTTCTTTTTTATAAATCTGATTAGTTGTTTTTTATGGGAATTAGTTGTTCTGTGATCTATGATCAGTGAATTTGTTTTTCTGACCTATGAAGTAAGTTGTGTTAAAAAAGGAATCTACTATGTAGTAACTAGAGAGATTAATAAGCAATTTTAGATTTTTTTGGAAAAAGCTTCAAAGAACACTAATTCAACACCGACAAATGTTTATGTTTTGCAGTTAACGATTTGTGGAACTTTATGTTTTCGATTTTCATTCTAGACTTTGAATACCCATTGAATGTGGCACTCCGCACAGCTACTCTCCAAACTCGCGAGCCTGCATAGCTTCATGTGATTATTCCTTGGTTCCAACCCGCCGTCCCTAGCCGGCTAGGTCCTAGGGCAAGTGCCAGAAGATCGAGTAAGGCATCGATCAAAGAGCAACCGTGTGAGGTTGCAAGTGCCGGGCCGGGCATGGCAGCGGCCACGGGCGGGCGAGGCAGAGCGTGAGCGGCACATAGTTATACTGTACATTGGTCTTTTCCTCGTGAAATTCGCCACACCTATAAATTATTCCTGCCTTCGCCACTGGTTGGAGCAAGCCCCGGCACCACATTCACGACCTCCTGCATGAATAGATCTAAATATACTGACATTGAGTTCATTGTAACCACCAGGTCTCATACACCCTTCTCCACCTCTTTAATGGCCTCCTACGGAAAGGCAAAACCCCTTGGAACATCAGCGATCTACGCATTGAATTCCTCTACTTCCAATACGATCAACCTGAAGTGCAAAAGTAAACTCCGGCTTCCTGGAGTCTCTTGGGAAGCTACAGAACATTTCCGACGAGTGGCCAACCAAACCGCAAAACAAACAAAAATTTGGTAGCTTTTCATACTTCACCTCAAACTTGATCTCAATGCATCCCCCTTTGGATTGATGGATACATGTTTGCGAAGAGGCTCGTGAAGTAGATGACTCACCCGAACCCAAAGATATTCGTCAACAACGACACCATTACATAGAGAAACCTCCACCACCTCACCAAGCTTTCCTCCCAAGGACCATCCCATGCATCTTTTGAGTCATAAGCTCGTAGTCAAGTCCTCTGATTTGCGCCCATATCTCCATGACACCAAGGTTGATGTCTGCTGGCTTCCCCTTTCCATCGAACAGGGCAAAAATGACCACATTCTTATTGAAATGCCAAGGTTGGCCATGGAGAACAGAATTCCTATCTCCCTGGTCATTGAACTTGATGACAAATGGACCATCATTGCTCGCCACCCTTTGTGGGGTAACTTCCCCATAAAGACGCCACGCCCGCCAGAGCTCATTGAGGATTGCTCAGGATCGGCCTCGTACTCAGCCTCCAAGCGTCCCACCACTAGCCATCTGCGACAACCCGGCGAACCTCCTCCATATCCACCACAACTGAACTGGATCCTTTCTCTTGAAACATTGACACAAGCTTGTCCTTGCGTAAGAGGCCTGGAGGGGCTTCTGGGGTTTGCCAAATTCATCACCGGTGAGCACATGCCCACCGCTTCAACCTGCTGCTGATACGCCCCTTCCCCCTCCACAGTCAACTTCTAATGGCACAACCTCTCCTTCCCCTCACACTACTAGGGAAAAGCCTAGCAGCAGCACGGGTTTTAGGCCTATCAGTAGCGCGTGCAGGAGCACTACTGATAAGGCGCTACAGCTAATGCTTAGCAATAGCGCGCCTTGATCCACGCTACTGCTAAATTGACTTAGTAGTAGCGCTTCTTTAGAACAACGCTACTGGTAATTAGTAGTAGCGCTTCTCCTTTCCCGCGCTACTACTATTATTTAGTATTTTATTTCTTTTTTATTTCATGTTGTATTCATACACCTTTACACAAGTTTTCATACAACAGGAATTTAGAGATTGTTTTTACATCATAATGAGTTATTACATCACGGGGTGAAAGAACCATGGACTAGTTTCAAGTGGATGTCCATCCACTTGAAACTAATCCGCGGTTCTTTCAGCCAATGATATAATAATATCATCATTATCATCATATCATTAACAACTTATCATCATAATACATCATTGCCATATAACACCTCCTCAAGATCATCGTTTTCATCAATGACATCACATAGCAAATTGGTCACTAGTCGTAATCACAAGTACTCCTCATTATCAACTCTAACACATTACCACATAATAAACATATAGTACCTCATAGGACCTATTACATTCGATTAAGACCTACTACATTTTCTAAGGTAAAATAGCAAAAAACAAGATAGCCCCTGACTCTCCATTATGGAGAATAGAGATTAGCATGTCTCCAATTCTTGCCTTTCGCTGAATGTTACTTCCAAGAACCTCCTTGCGAATGTCCATACATTTCTTCCATTCTTTGATGAACATGTGTTCATGGGTTTTAGAAATCCGATATGCACAGGTGAGCTCCGTAGATTTACCTGGCAGTATGTTCAGAACTGAGAGGCGACCATGCAGAGACATCAGATGAGGCACACAATCCATCGGGAGTTTCTGTTGAAAAACATAATAATAACTTCGTAGTTAGCAATGATGTACTAGTTTTAGAAGTATGCAAGAGATGCACGGATGTCGTAATAGTAAATGGGAGAAATTGTAGCCATTTCGGCTCAAAAGCAAAATCAACAATCTTCAACTCACGCACGAAGGATGGTGATGACCCACAAGTATATGGGAGAAATTGTAGCCATTTCGATAAGTAAGAGTGTCGAACCCAACGAGGAGTAGAAGGAAATGACAAGTGGTTTTCAGCAAGGTAATGTCTGCAAGTGCTGAAATTGTAAGTAACAGAGTAGTTTCATAGCAAGATAATTTGTAACGATCAAGTAACGGTAGTAGTAACAAAAGTGCAGCAATGTAGCCCAATCCTTTTGAGGCAAAGGATAGGCCAAAACGGTGTCTTATGATAAGCAAAGTGTTCTTGAGGGTACATGGGAATTCCATCTAGTCAGTTTCATCATGTTGGTTCGATTCATGTTCGCTACTTTGATAATTTGGTATGTGGGTGGACCGGTGCTGAGGTACCGTTCTTACTTGAACAAACCTCCTACTTATGATTAACCCCTCGCAAGCATCCGCAACTATGAGAAAAGTATTAAGAATAAATTCTAACCATAGCATTAAACTTTTGGATCCAATCGGTCCCTTACGGAATAGCGCATAAACTCGGGTTTAAGCTTCTGTCACTCTCGCAACCCATCATCTAATAACTACTCCACAATGCATTCCCTTAGGCCCAAATATGGTGAAGTGTCATGTAGCCGACGTTCACATGACAACACTAAGGGAATCACAACATACATATCATCAAAATATCAAACATATATCAAGTTCACATGATTACTTGCAAAATGATTTCTCCCGTGACCTCAAGAACAAAAGTTACTACTCACGAATGATAATCATGCTCAAGATCAGATGGGTAATAAATAGCAAAATGGATCTAAACATATAATCTTCCACCAAATAAACCATATAGTAATCAACTACAAGATGTAATCAACACTACTAGTCACCCGCAAGCACCAATCTATAGTTCGGGTACAAAGATTGAACACAAGAGATGAACTAGGGTTTGAGAGGAGATGGTGTTGTTGAAGATGTTGATGGAGATAGCCCTCCCCAAGATGGGAGAGTTGTTGGTGATGATGATGACGATGATTTCCCCCTTCGGGAGGGAAGTTCCCCTGGCGGAATCGCTCTACCGGAGGGCAAAAGTGCTCCAGCCCAGGTTCCGCCTCAATACGGCGGTGGTTCATCCCAAAAGTCCTCCCCCTATTTTTTCTATGTCAAAATGAATTATGTACCAGAAGAGGGGCACGGAGGTGGCCCTGGGTGAGCACAACCCACCACGACGCGCCTGGGCTCCCTGGTGCGCCCACGTGGGTTGTGCCCACCTGGTGGGCCCCTCTAGTACTTATTGGCTCAAAAAATCCTCATTTATTCGATAAAAAAAATCATCGTCAAGTTTCAGCTCATTTGGAGTTGCGCAGAATAGGTAGCCTGACGTAGCCTTTTCAGGTCCAGATTTCTAGCTGCCAGAATTCTCCCCTTCTGTGTGTACCTTGCATATTATGAGAGAAAAGGCATTAGAATTACTCCAAAAAGCATTATTATGCAATAAAACATCATAAATAACAGTAGGTAAACATGATGCCAAATGGACGTATCAACTCCCCAAGCTTAAACCTCGCTTGTCCTCAAGCGAAAACCAAAATTGAAAACATGTCCACTGATACTTGTATTACCTGTTTTGGATGTTTATGTTCTTTATTTTACACATTTACATCATTTTTGGGACTAACCTACTAACCGGAGGCCCAACCCATATTGCTGTTTTTTTGCCTATATTAGTATTTCGAAGAAAAGGAATATCAAACGGAGTCCAAACGGAATGAAACCTTCGGGAGTGTGATTTTTGGAACGAACGTGATCCAGAGGACTTGGAGTGCAATTCAAGAAGCAATCGAGGCGGCCAGGAGATAGGAGGGCACGCCCACCTCTCCTGGGTGCGCCCCTTGTCTCCTGGGCCCCTTGAGCGGCCACCGACGTACTTCGTCCTCCTAAATAAGCCTACAGACCCTGAAAACATCCAGGGAGCCACCGAAGAAATATTTCCGCCACCGTAACCTTCTCTATCCGTGAGATCCCATCTTGGAGCCTTTGCCGGCGCTCTGTCGGAGGGGGAATCGACCATGGAGGGCCTCTACATCAACACCATAGCCCTTCCGATGAGTTGTGAGTAGTTTACCACAGACCTTCGGGTCCATAGTTATTAGCTAGTTGGCTTCTTCTCTCTTTTTTGGATCTCAATACAATGTTCTCCCACTCTTTTGTGGAGATCTATTTGATGTAATCTCTTTTTGCGGTGTGTTTGTCGAGATCCGATGAATTGTGGGTTTATGATCAAGTTTATCTATGAGAAATATCTGAATCTTCTCTGAATTCTTTTATGTATGATTGAGTTATCTTTGCAAGTCTCTTCGAATTATCGGTTTGGTTTGGCCTACTAGATTGATCTTTCTTGCCATGGGAGAAGTGCTTAGCTTTGGGTTCAATCTTGCATGTCCTTACCCAGTGACAGAAAGGGTTGCAAGGCACGTATTGTATTGTTTCCATCGAGGATAAAAAGATGGGGTTTATATCATATTGCTTGAGTTTATCCCTCTACATCCTGTCATCTTTCTTAATGCGTTACTCTGTTCTTATGAAATTAATACTCTAGATGCATGCTGGATAGCGGTTGATGTGTGGAGTAATAGTAGTAGATGCAGGAAGGAGTCGGTCCACTTGTCATGGACGTGATGCCTATATACATGATCATGCCTAGATAATCTCATAATTATTCGCTTTTCTATCAATTGCTCGACAGTAATTTGTTCACCCACCATAATACTTATGCTATCTTGAGAGAAGCCACTAGTGAAACCTATGGCCCCCGGGTCTATCTTTTATCATATAAGCTTTCAATCTACTTTTATTTGCATCTTTACTTTCTGCATCTATATTATAAAATACCAAAAATATATTTATCTTATCATATTATCTCTATCAGATCTCATTTTTGCAAGTGGCCGTGAAGGGATTGACAACCCCTTTATCTCATTGGTTGCGAGTTCTTTGTTTGTTTGTGTAGGTTCGTGGGACTTGTGAGGAGCCTCCTACTGGATTGATACCTTGGTTCTCAAAAACTAAGGGAAATACTTACGCTACTGTGCTGCATGACCCTTTACTCTTCAAGTAAAACCAACGCAAGCTCAGGACGTAGCAAGAAGGATTTCTGGCGCCGTTGCCGGGGAGGTATTCGCTCAAGTCAAGACATAACAAGTACCCATCACAAACTCATCTCCCTCGCATTTATATTATTTTCCATTTGCCTCTCGTTTTCCTCTCCCCCACTTCACCCTTGCCATTTTATTCGCCCTCTCTTTCCCAATCTCCTCTCTTTTCCGCTTGCCTTTTTTCCCCTCTCTTTCGCTTGCCTTTTTTCTGTTTGCTTGTCTGTTGGATTACTTGTTGCCATGGCGCAAGATAATACCAAATTGTGTGATTTATCCAATACCAATAATAATGATTTCCTTAGTACTTCGATTGCTCCTCTTAATGATGTTGAGTCTTGTGAAATCAATGTTGCTTTGCTGAATCTTGTTATGAAAGATCAATTCTCTGGCCTTCCTAGTGAAGATGCCGCTACCCATCTAAACAACTTTGTTGATTTGTGTGAGATGCAAAAGAAAAAAGATACAGATAATGATATTGTTAAATTGAAGTTATTTCCGTTTTCACTTAGAGATCGTGCTAAAGTTTGGTTTTCGTCTTTGCCTAATAATAGTATTGATTCTTGGAACAAGTGCGAAGATGCTTTTATCTCTAAGTATTTTCCTCCCGCTAAGATAATCTCTCTTAGGAACGATATTATGAATTTTAACAACTTGATCATGAGCATGTTTCCCAATCCTGGGAAAGAATGAAATTAATGATTCACAATTGCTCTACTCACGGTTTGAATTTATGGATGATCATACAAAAATTTCATGCCGGCTTAAACTTTGCTTCTAGAAATCTTTTAGATTCGGCCGCCGGAGGCACGTTTATGGAAATCACTTTAGGAGATGCTACAAAACTTCTTGATAATATTATGGCTAATTATTCGCAATGGCACACCGAATGATCTACTAGTAAAAAAGTGCATGCTATAGAAGAAATTAATGTTTTGAGTGGAAAGATGGATGAGCTTATGAGATTGTTTGTACTAAGAGTTCTTCTATTGATCCCAATGATATGCCTTTATATACCTTGATTGAGAATAATAATGAATGTATGGATATAAATTTTGTTGGTAGGAATAATTTTGGAAACAACGCTTATAGAGGAAACTTTAATCCTATACCGTTCCCTAGCAATTCCTCTAATAATTATGGAAATTCCTACAATAATTCTTATGGTAATTTTAATAAGATGCCCTCTGATTTTGAAAATAGTGTGAAAGAATTTATGATCTCTCAAATGAATTTTAATGCTTTGCTTGAAGAAAAATTGCTCAAAGTTGATGATTTGGCTAGGAACATTGATAGACTTTCGCTTGATGTTGATTCTCTTAAACTTAGATCTACTCCTCCTAAGCATGATATCAATGAGTCTCTCAAAGCTATGAGAAGTTCCATTGACGAGTGCAAAGAAAGAACCGCTAGATTGCGTGATAAGAACGTGTTCTTCTAGTTCCCATGAAAATAATGATGAAGATCTTAAAATTATTGATGTGTCCCCTATTAGATCTTTATTTTGCAATATGAATCTTGATAATAATGGGACTGGAGATGAGTCAACTTTATTTAGAAGACGTCCCAATAATTCGGAGTTTTTAGATCTTGATGCTAAATTTGGTAAAAGTGAGATTGGAGAGGTCATGACTTTAAATAATATTGAACCCACTATCTCGGATTTCAAGGAATTTGATTATGATAATTTTAGAAAGTTGTATTTCCTTGTTGCAATCTGTTGTTAATTCTCCTCATGCTTATAGTCAAAATAAAGCTTTTACCAAACATATTGTTGATGCCTCGATGCAATCTTTTGATGAAAAACTTAATTTGGAAGTTTCTATACCTAGAAAACTTAAAGATGAGTGGGAACCTACTATAAATATTAACATTAAAAATCATGAGTGTTTTGCTTTGTGTGATTTGGGTGCTAGTGTTTCCACGATTTCAAAAACTTTATGTGATATTCTAGGTTTCCATGATCTTGATGATTGCTCTTCAAATTTGCACCTTGCGGATTCCACCATTAAAAAGCCAATGGGAAGGATCAATGATGTTCTCATTGTTGCAAATAGAAATTTGGTGCCCGTAGATTTTATCGTTCTTGATATAGATTGCAATCTTTCTTGCCCTATTATTCTTGGTAGACTTTTCCTTAGAACGATTGGTGCGATTATTGATATGAAGGAAGGGAATATTAGATTCCAATTTCCATTAAAGAAAGGCATGGAGCACTTTCCAAGAAATAAAGTCAAATTACCTTATGAATCTATCATGCAAGCTACCTATGAATCAAGTGCCAAAGATGGCACTACTTAGATCTATCTTTGCTTTTATGCCTAGCTAGGGGTATTAAACGATAGTGCTAGTTGGGAGGCAACCCAATTTTCTTTGTGTTTTTTTGTTTTTGTTCCTGTTTAGTAGTAAATTTTGCATCTACTTTCTGTTTAGATGTGTTTTCTTTATTTAGTTAGTGTTTTTGCCAAGTAGAACCTATAGGATAATCTATGATATGAGTTGATTTGATTCTGCTGAAATACAGAAACTTTGCGCTCACGAGAAAAAATTCAATAAACTACAAAAATGTGCTTTTGCGTTGATTATTTTTGCTGCTAATCAATAGTCAAATTGTTTAGGACGTCCTATTTTGGTAGGATTATTGGAGTTCCAGAAGTAACCGAAATTTACAGATTGCTACAGACTATTTTGTTTTTGACAGATTCTGCCTTTCGTGTGTTGATTGCTTATTTTGATGCATCTATGGCTAGTATGTAAGGGTATGAACCATAGAGAACTTGGAATACAGTAGGTTTAACACCAATATAAATAAAGAATGAGTTCATTACAGTACCTTATGTGGTGGTTTTTCTTTCTTGCACTAACGGAGCTTATGAGATTTCCTGTTGAGTTTTGTGTTGTGAAGTTTTCAAGTTTTGGGTAAAGATTTGATGGACTATGGAATAAGGAGTAGAAAAATCCTAAGCTTTGGGATGCCCAAGGCACCCCAAGATATTCAAGAATAGCCAAAAGCCTAAGCTTGGGGATGCCCCCGGAAGGCATCCCCTCTTTCGTCTTCGTTCATTGGTAACTTTACTTGGAGCTATATTTTTATTCTCCACATGATATGTGTTTTGCTTGGAGCGTCATGTATTATATTAGTCTTTGCTTTTTAGTTTACCACAATCATCCTTGCTGTAACACACCTTTTGGGAGAAGCCTACTTGATTGAAATTTGCTAGAATACTCTATGTGCTTCACTTATATCTTTTGAGCTAGATAGTTTTTGCTCTAGTGCTTCACTTATATCTTTTAGAGCACGGCGGTGGTTTAATTTTGAAGAAATTTTTGACCTCACATGCTTCACTTATATTATTTTGAGAGTCTTTTAGAACAGCATGGTATTTGCTATGGTTATAAATTGGTCCTAGAATGATGAGCATCCAAGTTGGGTATAATAAAAACTATCATAGCAAGTGAATTGGATGCTATGACCAATTTGATACTTGATAATTGTTTTGAGATATGGAGGTAGTGATATTAAAGTTATGCTAGTTGGGTGATTATGATTTTAAAGAATGCTTGTGTTGAAGTTAGCAAGTCCCGTAGCATGCACGTATGGTTAAAGTTGTGTAACAAATTTGAATCATGAAGTGTACCTGGCTTGTGCATCCTTATGAGTGGCGGTCGAGGACGAGCGATGGTCTTTTCCTACCAATCTATCCTTCTAGGAGCATGCGCGTAGTGCTTGGTTTTTGATGACTTCTAAATTTTTGCAATAAGTATATGAGTTCTTATGATTAATGTTGACTCCATGGATTATACGCACTTTTACCTTTCCACCATTGCTAGCCTCTTCGGTACCGTGCATTGCCCTTTCTCACCTTGAGAGTTGGTGCAAACTTTGCCGGTGTATCCAAACCCCGTGATATGATACGCTCTATCACACATAAACCTCCTTATATCTTCCTCAAAACAGCCACCATACATACCTATTTATGGCATTTCCATAGCCATTCCGAGATATATTTCCATGCAACTTTCCACCATTCCGTTCATCATCATTATGACATGCATTACTTTTGTCATATTTCCATTGCATGATCATGTAGTTGACATTGTATTTGTGGCAAAGCCACCATGCATAATTTTTCATACATGTCACTCTTGATTCATTGCACCATCCCGGTACACCACCGGAGGCATTCATATAGAGTCATGTTTTGTTCTAGTTTCGAGTTGTAATTCATATGTTGTAATCAACAAAAGTGTGATGATCATCATTATTAGAGCATTGTCCCAAAGAAAAAAAGGGGGGAAAGGCCAAAAAAAGGCCAAAGAAAAGAGAAGAAAAAGAAAATAAAAGAAAATAAATAAAAAGGGGCAATATTACTATCTCTTTTTCCACACTTGTGCTTCAAAGTAGCACCATGTTCTTCATATAGTGAGTCTCATATTTTGTGCTTCAAAGTACCACCATGTTTTTCATATAGAGAGTTTCATATGTTGTTACTTTCATATACTAGTGGGAATTTTTCATTATAGAACTTGGCTTGTATATTCCTACGATGGGCTTCCTCAAATGCCCTGGGTCTTCGTGAGCAAGCAAGTTGGATGCACACCCACTAGTTTTTTTTGTTGAGCTTTCATTCATTTATAGCTCTAGTGCATCCGTTGCATGGCAATCCCTACTCCTGATGTTGACATCAATTGATGGGCATCTCCATAGCCCATTGATTATCCTCGTCAATGTGAGACTTTCTCTTTTTTGTCTTCTCCACACAATCCCCAATCATTATTCTATTCCACCCATAGTGTTATATCCATGGTTCACGCTCATGTGTTGCGTGAAAGTTGAAAAAGTTTGAAATTATTTAAGTACGAAACAATTGCTTGGCTTGTCATCGAGGGTGTAGAAGTTGGGAACATCTTTGTGTGACGAAAATGAAGCATAGCCTAACTATATGATTTTGTAGGGATGAACTTTCTTTAGCCATGTTATTTTGAGAAGACATGATTACTTTATTAGTATGCTTGAAGTATTACTATTTCTTTTCTCAATATGAACTTTTATTTTGAATCATTTGGATCTGAACATTCATGCCACAATAAAGAGAAATACAATGAGAATTATGCTAGGTAGCATTCCACATCAAAAATTCTGTTTTTATCATTTACCTACTCTAGGACGAGCAGGAATTAAGCTTGGGGATGCTTGATACGTATCCAACGTATCTATAATTTATGATTGTTCCATGCTATTATATTACCTGTTTTGGAAATGTATGGTGTTTATTTTACACATTTGTATTATTTTTGGGACAAACCTACTAACCGGAGGCCCAGCCCGTATTGATGTTTTTTGCCTATTTCAATATTTCGAAGAAAATGAATATAAAACAGAGTCCAAACAGAATGAAACCTTCGGAAGCGTGATTTTTAGAACAAACGTGATCCAGAGGACTTGGAGTGCAAGTCAAGAAGCAATCGAGGCAGCCAGGAGATAGGAGGGTGCGCCCACCCCTCCTGGGTGCACCCCTATCTCCTGGGCCCCTTGAGCGGCCACCGACGTACTTCTTCCTCCTATATAAGCCTACATACCCCGAAAACATCCAGGGAGCGATCGAAGAAATATTTCCGCCACCGTAACCTTCTGTATCCGCGAGATCCCATCTTGGAGCCTTCGTCGGCGCTCCACCGGAGGGGGAATCGACCACGGAGGACCTCTACATCAACACGATATCCCTTCCGATGAGTTGTGAGTAGTTTACCACGGACCTTCGGGTTCATAGTTATTAGCTAGTTGGCTTCTTCTCTCTTTTTTGGATCTCAATACAATGTTTTCCCCCTCTCTTGTGGAGATCTATTCGATGTAATCTATTTTTGCAGTGTGTTTGTCGAGATCCGATGAATTGTGGGTTTATGATCAAGTTTATCTATGAGAAATATTTGAATCTTCTTTGAATTCTTTTATGTATGATTGAGTTATCTTTGCAAGTCTCTTCGAATTATCGGTTTGGTTTGGCCTACTAGATTGATCTTTCTTGCCATGGGAGAAGTGCTTAGCTTTGGGTTCAATCTTGCGTGTCCTTCCCCTGTGACAGAAAGGGTTGCAAGGCACGTATTGGATTGTTTCCATCGAGGATAAAAAGATGGGGTTTATATCATATTGCTTGAGTTTATCCCTCTACATCATGTCATCTTTCTTAATGCGTTACTCTGTTCTTATGAAAATAATACTCTAGATGCATGCTGGATAGCGGTCGATGTGTGGAGTAATAGTAGTAGATGCAGGCAGGAGTCGGTCCACTTGTCATGGACGTGATACCTATATACATGATCATGCCTAGATAATCTCATAATTATTCGCTTTTCTATCAATTGCTCGATAGTAATTTGTTCACCCACCGTAATACTTATGCTATCTTGAGAGAAGCCACTAGTGAAACCTATGGCCATCGGGTCTATCTTTTATCATATAAGCTTTCAATCTACTTTTATATGCATCTTTACTTTCTGCATATATATTATAAAATACCAAAAATATATTTGTCTTATCATATTATCTCTATCAGATCTCAGTTTCGCAAGTGGCTGTGAAGGGATTGACAACCCCTTTATCATGTTGGTTGCGAGTTCTTTGCTTGTTTGTGTAGGTTCGTGGGACTTGTGAGGAGCCTCTTACTGGATTGATACCTTGGTTCTCAAAAACTGAGGGAAATACTTAGGCTACTTTGCTGCATCACCCTTTCCTCTTCAAGGAAAACCAACGCAAGCTCAAGACGTAGCATCCACATGCTTAGAGAGAGAGAGGTGTCAATAAAAACAAAAATACGAACATAGCAACATCATGTAACTTATTATAACAGCAACAAACTTTAACATAAAATTTTTATTGTAGAACTTTTATCATATTCTTCTCATGAACAAGTAACAGTTCATCACAACATCGAAGTATAAAGTATAAACTCTATTGGAAACCAACAAACTATGTTCTCAGTCAATTTTGCAACTACAATTCATCATCTTTTCAGGAAGGGTCACATATCGGAGCCTTTTGGAAAGTTCACATACTCAACCATCATTTAGTCTTCTATGATTACTAACACTCACCGAGTACACATGAACAAAACGTTTCAACCGGACACATAGAAAGATAGGGGCTTATAGTTTTGCCTCCCAATGTATTCACCTCAAGGGTGATGTCAACAATAACAACTCATGCTACCCATATTCAACCCGGTATAAGTGCCTAGATCTTTCCTCACCACATGATGCTTGCCAAAAGAGAAAATAAAAAGGAATAGAGAGAAGAAATTTGACTCTTGCAAGAAAGTAAATACATAAAAGTAAAAGATAAGCCCTTCATAGAGGGAAGCAGAGGTTGCCATGCACTTTTTGTTTGTATACTCAATCCCTTAGTGCTAGAGAAAGTGACGTTATATTGCCCCTTATGATGGCAACCATTATTATGAAGTATGTCGCTTTTATTCTTCGCCATCACAAGTTTGTACGACGCTCAATTTTCCCTTACACTAAATGATCTATCACTTTTGGAAGCAATTTTTATTGCCTTATTGCACCGATGACAACTTACTTGAAGGATCTTACTCAATCCATAGGTAGGTATGGTGGACTCTCAAAGCAAGATTTGGGTTCAAGGGTTTTGGATGCACAAGTAGTATCTCTACTTAGTGCGAAACTTTTGGCTAGCAAATATAGGGGCAAATACCACATGTTGAAGGATCTATGACAATATAGCTTCTATGTGAATATGAACAAACATAAATCATTACGTTGTCTTCCTTGTACAACGTCAGCAATTTTGGCATATAATATTTCGATGGGTGCTCACAATCACAAAAGTTTTCCAAGATAGTTTATTTGCATCCGAATCTTCTCTTCCCTTATCAATTCTTTCATGAGTTGCAGCATTGACCAATGCTATGTTTGTCAATCTACATTAAAATTTTCTATTTATACTTTTCCTTGTGTAATGTCATCACTTACCATAAGATTAGCATATGATCTTTTTCATTTATTTAGTTTCTTTTTATTGGAACATGAAAGCAAAATAAGCAAAACTCAAACTGAACTTTATTATATATCTCGCACACGATTACAAAGTTAGATCACTAAGCAAACTCACGAAAAGAAAGGATCGAATTAAACTTTTATTCATCTAAAGCAAAAGATAAGTATGGGTCAAACTAAGAAAAGTAAAGGCAAAAGATAATGGAGGTGATATAATACCGGGGCACCTCCACCAAGCTTGGCGAAAGCCAAGGGTAGTGCCCATACCCGATACTCAATTTTCTTTTCACTAGTAGAAAACAGGGCCTTGGTCACAGCACAATATACACATTAGTCCCAGTTGCATCACGAACCGGGACTAATGTGAGCATTAGTCCCGGTTAGAGCGGCTAAGGCATCGGGAAGGCATTAGTCCTGGTTCAAATGGGACCTTTAGTCCCGATTTGAGACACGAACCGGGTCTAAAGGATGTGATGCCCTTTAGTCCCGGTTCGTGTCTCAAACCAAGACTAAAGGTTAGACCTTTAGTCCCATTTTGAGACACGAACCAGAACTAAAGGGTGTGATGGCCTTTAGTCCCGGTTCGTGTCTCAAACCGGGACTAAAGGTTCAAACTCTACCCCCCCCCCCCTTGTGAATCGCCTTTTCAGTTTTGTAAAAAACAAACAAAAATGATAAAAACTTCAAAAATTAAAATCCTTCAAGATATAGTTATGTTACTACATCTACTAGTTAGGAAAATTAAAAAAACTTAAATTTGGACATGTTTTTGCAAAAAAGTGTTATGAAAAAGCAAAATGGACATATCTTTTGCATACAATGTCGAAAAATGCATAATATATCAAAAAAATCAACACGAAAATCCGTATCTGATTTTGACGGCCTATGGCCTGTTTGAAATTTTTTAGAATCCTCAAATTCTAAAAGGAAAAAAGGTATGCTCAAATTTCAGTTTTTTGAACTTTTGTTAAATCTGGTCAAACTGTGGTCAAACTACTTATTCAAGATTAATTAGTGTTAATAAATAATTGTTTTTAGATTTTTGACTTTTGGTCAAACTGTGGTCAAAATATGGTCAAATCTTGTCAAACTATGGTCAAATCTGGTCAAACTGTGGTCAACTACTTATTCAAGAAATATTAGTGTTAATAAATAATTATTGTTACTTTTTGACTTTTGGTCAAACTGTGGTCAAATCTGGTCAAACTGTGGTCAAACTATTTTCAAATCTAATCAAAATGTGGTCAAACTACTTATATAAGAAATATTAGTGTTAATAAATAATTATTGTTTTTTAGAATAACAGTTTCGAAATCAAACGGCGCTTAATGCTCAAGTTCAACTCCTAAGGGTTAATAGGATTGACAACTTAGTATTGTCAGGAAAACAACAAGTGCAGACTTGGAAACTAGGGGGAATAGAACTCGAAAGTTAAGCGTGCTCAGGCTGGAGTAGTGAGAGGATGGGTGACCGCCCGGGAAGTTAGACAATTTGGAATGAGTGGTTCCTAATTGAGCAGTGATGAGGGGCGATTAGAGTGGGTGATTAGAGATTGAATTGTCAAATAATTCAGAATTTTGAAAACAAGAAAAAAAATCAAAAACAAAATTCAGAAAAATAAAATTTCCAAAAAATTCCTTTAGTCCCGGTTGGTGTTACCAACCGGGACTAAAGGTGGAGCTCCAGAGAGCGGCCAAACCGGGACTAAAGGGCCTTATGAACCGGGACAAATGGGCCTTTTTCTACTAGTGTTTGGTGATGAAGGAGGTGGTGGTGATGAAGTAGTAGCGATCTTGTCCTCAGGTTTCCACGACACAGGCTCACCATCATAAGGGGAAGAGTGAGTCTCTCGGGTCCTGCAACTGGCAGCCAAACTCATACCTTTAAACCTTGCCTCATATTCAAAGACTTGGTTTTGAAGGTCATAGATCTGGCTCTGGAGGAAGTTTATTTTCTTGTTCAAGGAGAAGACTATGTCCTTCATGCACTTGTCATCCACCTTGAGATCCCGGGTGTAGTCTGCGATCATGAGGTGATTGGCATTGAGTCCATGTTCCACCATCCCCTTGCATCGGAAGACTTCCTACTCCATAGCTTCAAGACTGGCCTCCACGGATCCAGTTCCCTTGGGGACTTGCACATCGCGGATGTGGAGCACCCCATCACGCATCTGTATAGCTTGAGGGTGCTGCATCACCTCCCGCCGATATGGGTTGATGACGTTCTCGAAGAACTTGTCCTTGGAGGAGCTTGAAGCGGCCATGGTGGATTAGATCTAATAAAAAATAGCGAGAAAAGAAAACATGAGATTTCTTCGTGATACGGAGGTCAACAGGTTCGGGGGGGGGGGTACATAAAGATTTTTTATCTTGGGAAACAAGCAAATGGAAGAGAAACAAAGTCCGAAAGGTACCCAATGTAGGCACAACCCACCTGGGCGCGCTTGGCATGCCAGATGCGCCCTGGTGTCTTGTGCCCACTAGGGCCACCTTCCTGGTAGTTTCTTTTTTTCCTAATTTTTTAAATATTCTAAAACTGACAACAAATATTTTTGCGGATTTTTCAGAGTCCGTTTACTTACCGTATCACATACCTCCTTTTTTCACGATTCTGGAATGTTCCGGAAGGTTTGCTTTATGTGTTCTTCCGGTGTCATAGTTTGGATAATATTGGTTTCAACATTAATGGGTGTACCTGAGATATACTGTTTGATTCGTTGCCCATTAACAACCTTCGGGTTAGTACCTTTGGCACTATTTATTTTGATAGCTCCAGATCGATAAACCTCCTCGATAACATAGGGTCCTTCCCATTTGGAGAGGAGTTTTCTTGTAAAGAATCGGAAATGAGAGTTGTACAAAAGAACATATTCTCCAACCTTGAACTCACGCTTTTGGATTCTTTTATCATGCCATCTTTCAACTCATTCTTTGAATAATTTTGCACTTTCATAAGCTTGGGTTCTCCATTCATCTAATGAGCTAATATCAAATAGCCTCTTTTCACCAGCAAGTTTGAAATCATAGTTGAGTTCTTTAATTGCCCAATATGCTTTATGTTCTAACTCAAGAGGCAAATGACAAGCTTTTCCATAAACCATTTTATAAGGAGACATACCCATAAGATTTTTATATGCTGTTCTATAAGCCCAAAGTGCATCATCTAGTTTCTTAGACCAATTCTTCTGGGACCTATTGACAGTCTTTTGTAGGACTAGTTTTATTTCTGTATTAATAAGTTCAACTTGACAACTAGACTGAGGATGATAGGGTGATGCAATTCTATGGTTAACCTCATACTTGGCAAGCATTTTACGAAAAGCACCATGAATAAAGTGTGAACCACCATCAGTCATTAAATATCTAGGGACTCCAAACCTTGGGAAAATAACTTCCTTAACCATTTTAATAGAGGTGTTGTGATCAGCACTACTAGTTGGAATAGTTTCTACCCACTTAGTAACATAATCAACAACAACCAAAATATGAGTATACCCATTAGAGGAAGGAAAGGGTCCCATGAAATCAAATCCCCAAACATCAAATGGTTCAACAACAAGTGAATAATTCATAGGCATTTCTTGACGCTTACCGATATTACCTATTCTTTGACATTCATCACAAGATAAGACGAACTTACAGGAATCCTTTGAAGAGAGTAGGCCAATAAAACCCAGATTGCAATACTTTATGAGCGGTTCTGCCTCCCGCATGATGTCCTCCTTAAGCTTCGGAGTGAAATTTCCGAAGGGTTTGTTCTTGTTCATGCTCAGGTACACAACATCCAATAATACCATCTACTCCTTCTTTATAAAGATGTGGGTCATCCCAAAAGTAATGTCTTAAATCATAGAAGAATTTTTTTCTTTTGTTGGTACGTAAAGCTAGGTGGTATGTATTTAGCAACAATATAATTAGCATAGTCAACATACCAAGGTGTACTATTAGAAACATTTATTGCAGCTAGCTGTTCATTAGGAAACCTATCATTAATAGGTTTTGGGTCATCAAGAATATTTTCAAGCTTACACAAGTTATCAACTACGGGGTTCTCTGCTCCTTTTCTATTAGTGATATGCAAATCAAATTCTTGTAGTAGAAGAACCCACCTAATGAGTCTAGGTTTAGCATCTTTCTTTTCCATAAGATATTTTATAGCAGCATGATCGGTGTGAACGGTCATTTTGGAATCAACAATGGAGGATCTAAATTTATCACAAGCAAACACCATTGCTAAGAATTCTTTTTCAGTAGTAGCACGATTTTGTTGAGAACTGTCTAAAGTTTTACTAGCATAATGGATAACATTTAATTTTATTGACTCTTTGTCCTAGAACAACACCAACAGCATAATCACTAGCATCACACATAATCTCAAAAGGCAAGTTCCAATCAGGTGGTTGAACAACAGGTGCTGAAATTAAGGCTTTCCTGAGTGTTTCAAAGGCTTCCAAACAATCATCATAAAAAACAAAAGGAATATCCCTTTGCAAAAGATTCGTAAGAGGCCTAGAAATTTTAGAAAATTCTTTGATAAATCTCCTATAGAAACCAGCATGACCAAGGAAACTACGAATACCTTTGATATCTTTAGGACATTGAAGTTTCTCAATTGCATCAACCTTTGCTTTGTATACCTCAATGCCTCTTTCAGAAATTTTATGGCGCAATACAATACCTTCGTTAACCATGAAGTGGCACTTCTCCCAATTCAAGACAAGATTTGTTTGCTCACATCTCTGCAAAACTCGATCTAGATTTCTTAAACAATCATCAAATGACTTCCCATACACAGAAAAGTCATCCATGAAACCTCAGCAATCTTTTCACAAAAATTAGAGAATATAGCAGTCATACATCTTTGAAAGGTAGCAGGTGCATTACATATACCAAAAGGCATACATCTATAAGCATAAGTTCCAAAGGGGCAAGTAAAAGTGGTCTTTTCTTGATTAGGTTGAGAAACAGGTATTTGTGAAAAACCAGAATATCCATCAAGGAAGCAAAAATGTGTGTGCTGGGATAATCTTTCTAGAATTTGATCGGTAAAAGGCAGAGGGTAATGATCTTTTCTTGTTGCTTTGTTTAATTTTCTAAAATCAATTACCATTCTATAGCCTGTGACAATTATTTGTGGAATAAGTTCGTTCTTAACATTAGGAACAACAGTTATACCTCCCTTCTTGGGGACACAGTGAATAGGACTTACCCATCTACTATCAGCTATATGATAGATTATACTTGCTTCCAGAAGTTTCCATATTTCCATTCTTACCACTTCTTTCATCTTCGGATTTAACCGACATTGGTGATCAACAACGGGTTTAGCATCAGGTTCCATATTAATCTTGTGCTGACATAGAGTGGGACTAATGCCCTTAAGATCATCAAGAGTATATCCAATAGTAGCTCGGTGCTTCCTTAGAACTTTCAATAATCTTTCTTCTTCATGTTCTGAAAGGTTAGCACTAATAATAACATGATATATCTTTTTCTCATCAAGATAAGCATATTTCAAAGTGTCTGGCAATTGTTTTAATTCAAACACAGGATTACCTTTAGGTGGAGGAGGACCTGCTAAAGTTTCAATAGGTAGATTGTGTTTAAGAAGAGGTTGTTGTTCGAACAAGATTCTATCTATTTCATTTCTTTCACGCATATGCAAATCATTTTCATGGTCGAGGAAATATTGTTCTAAAGGATCAGTAGGTGGTACAACAATAGAAGCAAGACCAATAATCTCATCCTTACTAGGAAAATCTTTCTTATGAGGTTTTCTACTAAACTTGGAAAAATTAAATTCATGAGATTCATCACCGAAGCTAACACCGACAGTTTGTTTCTCACAATCTATTTTAGCATTGACGGCGTTCAAGAAAGGTCTACGAAAGATAATGGGACAAAAGTCATATTGTGGGGAACCAAGAACAAGAAAACCAGTAGGGTATTTTATTTTCCCACACAAGACTTCAACATCTCTAACAATCCCAATTGGCGATATAGTATCTCTATTGGCAAGTTTAATAGTAGCATCTATGTCTTCTATTTCAGTGGGTGCTATATCATTCATAATTTCTTCATAGAAGGAAAAATGAATAGCACTCATGCTAGCACTTATGTCACATAAACCATGATAACAGTTATCTCCTATATTAACTGAGACAGTAGGCATGCCAACTACTGGTCTATGTTTATCTTTTTCATCGGCTTTGGCAATTCTAGCAGCTTTAGCACAGAAGTAAATAACATGTCCATCAATATTATCGATCAAGATATCCTTAACCATAGCAACCCTAGGTTCAACTTTGATTTGTTCAGATGGTTTAGGTGTTCTAATATAACTTTTGTTGACCACAATTGAAACTTTAGCATGTTCCTTCATCCTAACAGGGAAAGGTGGTTTTTCAATATAAGTAGTGGGAACAACTGGATCAACATTGTAAATGATAGTTTCTTCTTTAGCTTTTACCGGTTCTTTAATTTCTTCTTTAATTGGTGGGTGGTTTTTAAACCACTTCTCTTTAGGAAGATCAACATGAGTAGCAAAAGATTCACAAAAGGAAGCTACGATCTCCTAGTCAAGTCCATACTTAGTGCTAAACTTTTGAAAAGCATCGGTATTCATAAAAGATTTAACACAATCAAACTTAGGTTCAATACTTGACTCTTTACCTTAGTCGAGTTCCCAATCTTCAGAGTTGCATTTAATTTTTTCTAAAAGATCCCACCGGAATTCAATAGTCTTCTTCATAAAGGAACTAGTACAAGAAGTATCGAGCATGGATTGATCATTACGAGAAAGTCGGGCATAAAAATTCTGAATAACAATTTCTCTAGAGAGCTCATGATTGGGGCATGAATATAACATTGACTTAAGCCTCCCCAAGCTAGAGCGATACCTTCTCCTTCACGAGGCCAAAAATTATATATAATTCCGATCACGATGAACTAGATGCATAGGATAAATTTTTTGATGGAATTCTAATTTCAACCGATTCTAGTTCCAAGATCCAATATCATCGCATAGCCTATACCATGTCAATGCCTTTCCCTTCAAAGATAAAGGGAAAACCTTCTTCTTAGCTTCATCTCCGGGTAAACCTGCAGGCTTAAACAATTCACAAATTCCATCCACATATATCAAGTGCATATCAGGATGTTCGGTTCCATGTCCTACATAAGGATTAGCTAGGAGTTGTTCTACCATACCCGAAGGAATTTCATATTCAATATTTTCAGTAGGTGTAGTAGGTTGAGGTCAACTAATTGTAGTTCTGGTCAACGTGAAGATACCCTGAACAAACCCCTCAAAGGATTGTTTTCCATAGTAACAAGTGACAGTAAATTTCAGCATATAGTAATAGTTTCCATACCAATTTCCACTTACCAAGAGCACTTCACTCCTCGGCAACGGCGCCAGAAAATAGCCTTGATGACCCACAAGTATATGGGATCAATTGTAGCCTTTTCAATAAGTAAGAGTGTCGAACCCAATGAGGAGTAGAAGGAAATGACAAGTGCTTTTCAGCAAGGTAATGTCTGCAAGTGCTAAAATTGTAAGTAACAGAGTAGTTTGGTAGCAACATAATTTGTAACGAGCAAGTAACGGTAGTAGTAACAAAAGTGCAGAAAGGTAGCCCAATCCTTTTGAGGCAAAGGACAGGACAAAACGGTGTCTTATATAAGCAAAGTGTTCTTGAGGGTACACAGGAATTCCATCTAGTCACTTTCATCATGTTTGTTCGATTCATGTTCGCTACTTTGATAATTTGGTATGTGGGTGGTCCGGTCCTTAGGTGTTGTTCTTACTTGAACAATCCTCCTACTTATGATTAACCCCTCGCAAGCATCCGCAACTACGAAAAAAGTATTAAGAATAAATTCTAACCAAGCATTGAACTTTTGGATCCAATCGGTCCCTTACGGAATAGCGCATAAACTAGGGTTTAAGCTTGTGTCACTCTCGCAACCCATCATCTAATAACTACTCCACAATGCATTACCTTAGGCCCAAATATGGTGAAGTGTCATGTAGTCGACGTTCACATGACAACACTAAGGGAATCACAACATACATATCACCAAAATATCAAACATATATCAAGTTCACATGATTACTTGCAACATGATTTCTCCCGTGACCTCAAGAACAAAAGTAACTACTCACAAATGATAATCATGCTCAAGATCAGAGGGGTAATAAATAGCAAAATGGATCTAAACATATAATCTTCCACCAAATAAACCATATAGTAATCAACTACAAGATGTAATCAACACTACTAGTCACCCGCAAGCACCAATCTATAGTTCCGGTACAAAGATTGAACACAAGAGAAGAACTAGGGTTTGAAAGGAGATTGTGTTGTTGAAGATGTTGATGGAGGTAGCCCTCCCCAAGATGGGAGAGTTGATTGTAATGATGATGACAATGATTTCCCCCTTCAGGAGGGAAGTTCCCCTGGCGGAATCGCCCTACTGGAAGGCAAAAGTGCTCCTGCCCAGGTTCCGCCTCAATACGGCGGTGCTTCGTCCCGAAAGTCCTTCCCTTATTTTTTCTATATCAAAATGACTTATGTACCAGAAGAGGGGCACGGAGGTGGCCCTGGGTGAGCACAACCCACCAGGGCGCGCCTGGGCTCCCTGTCGTGCCCACGTGGGTTGTGCCCACCTGGTGGCCCCCTTTGGTACTTATTGGCTCAAAAAATCCTCATTTATTCCATCAAAAAAATTCTCGTCAAGTTTCAGCTCATTTGGAGTTGCGCAGAATAGGTAGCCTGACGTAGCCTTTTCAGGTCTAGATTTCTAGCTGCCAGAATTCTCCGCTTTTGTGTGTACCTTGCATATTATGAGAAAAAATGCATTAGAATTACTCCAAAAAGCATTATTATGCAATAAAACATCATAAATAATAGTAGGTAAACATGATGCCAAATGAACGTATCAAATGGATAGAAGAACATAGGCGGAATAGATACGCACAACCCACCCCTAGACCACTCAATCTATCTATAAGATGTGATCCCTCCCGAATTCACTCCAGAAATAATAGAATTAACTGCACGGAGCATAAAATTAGGGAGCCTAATGGCCGAAATCACCTCTGTTGACCTTCGTATGGTCACCGATGATGGCACCCTTCCCACAACTCCTCCTACCTCAGCAAGGGCCTCATGGCCTAGATCTATTTCTTCTTCTGTGATCCGATTCCGTTTCCTTCCCTTGATCTCTTTCCTCTCTTCCTCATAAAGGAATTTCAATTTCACCTTCCATTTTGTGAACCGCTCCCGAGAAATCCTCAATGCCTTCGAACCTAGCTTTACTTTCTCCCCAACTCTCCTCCACTCCGCCTCCATATCACCCCCCAGCAGACACTCCACGGCCAAGCCCCGGCGGCCGCGGAACCCCCCACCTCCGCAGCTGCCATCGCGGTCAGCCCTTCGATCGCCCTCAGATCGCCTCTGCCATCGCGAGAGGAAACTTACGAAAGGCCCCTGTAGTTAGGGTCTTATCTCCTCTTGTCGCCACATTGTTTTATTTCGAGGGAAACTTCTATAGGATGCGGGTACCCCTGAAGAAAAGCTAGGGGTTCGTGGAGGAAAACGTGATATCTTTTCGGTCAAATAAGAGAGACTTCTGGATTGGTGCCAGGTATGCGGTATGATGGGTCATGAAGATACCGCAATGGCGGCAAGTATGCCCACCATTTTGCAAAAAAAGGTATAGCATGTATGCCCACGATTGCCGCAGTGCTTCTTCTCACCACACACGTACTCACACGTACTCAGCATGCATGATGTAACTTGGATAGCTAAACAAGCAGAGATCGATGGAGGTAGAAATAGCTTACTCAAAAGGAGCTAAAAAATCATAGGAGGGGCGTGAATCTCCAAACAGAATTCTGGCGAGACTGTTATGCCCCTAACGTTTTTCGCTTTGCTATTTTAGCATGCCGTAGTCTCATCTGGCTCAGTCATTTTCATTTTAGTTCTCATTTCTTCTGTGTGTCTGTGTCAGAAAAATATCACGAATGTGCAGCTAGTATGAAAAATAAGTTGCTGCTGTTCAGTTTCACAAAGACTGGAATGGAGTAGTTGACTTGATTCTCGCACAAACTAAAAATGGTTTCAGCTTCACAGATAAAATAAAGACATGATATGTAATGCAGAAGAGTAGAACATCTTCCTGAAAATTAAACGGGCATATGGCATGAATCAAAAGTCCAAAAGTACAAAGTAAATAAGATGGCCGCATGTTAAACATGTGATTGAACTAAAAAGGCCTCGACTGGACTACTAGAAATTTCGCTAAAGGTCCTCCTGCAAAGCAAGAAAGTAAACTCATGTTGACGTCCCAAATGTTAATATGATTGCTCCTGCTCTGAATCTGAATGTGAATACATTGACCACTCCGAATCTGAATATGACCCTGTACAAGTATAAAACGAATGTGCAATTAGTCGGATTGGCATACTGCTTGATTTAAATGTTGCAAAGCAAGATGAACATTATTATTTGTTAGCAACATGAAGCTGATAGAAAGTTCTGCTTATGTTTTACGTATTTGGTCGTTCAGTTCACTTGACAAATTCACATTGCCAAATTTCATAAACATACACGGGGGCTGCAATAATAAAAATTCACCGAGACTAATAATTTGGCTTATGTTTACTCTTTACACAGTTAGCTATCCAATTAATTTGAAAAATACCCTTGTGAAATTTCACACATACATGGGATTGGAAGGAAAAACTTCAAAATCTAGTAAGATTGGAATTTTAACCTACCATGGGAAGACCGTATTCTTTCCTTGATGTTGATTTTCTCAGCAGATACTCCATACGAACAGAGGACCTTCGAAATTTTGTGAGCTCGCTCATCTTTTGCGAAACAATTGATCTTGACAACCCTGATATGTCTTGATGCTAAAAATGGTTCTGTGAAATCATAGTTTCCGTCTGTTTCTCCGGCATATTTATATGGCTGTATAGTTTACCAAAATCAATCAACAATTCAACTGCAACTTCGACAAGAGGAAAATGTAGGTATAAAACTTAGAAACCATATATACCTTAGATAGCCGGAGGCGGAGCTTCTCGAGACTTGGTGACCGCTTGAGAAAGTAAAGTAGTGGTCCGAAGTCAGGCTCCACACACCAATCATTGAGTGACAACGTTTTGAGCTTGCTAAACGAAGTGCAACGTTTTAAATCTTTCCTAAAAGCAGCAGACTGGACAAGGTGTGATGAGAGGGCACATATGTTAGGTGAGACTAGAATTTCAATGGATACAATACAAACATACCGCTTGATGCTTGGCCATGAGCTCTAGATTAGTGGTATCTGACAAGCGTCCAAGGAGCAAGGAACCATCCTTGTCGTCAAGCTTGATAGATGCTCCTAGCAACGACGGGGTACACTCAAACGTAGGAACCTTGCCACGGCCGCTAGCCAGCTCTAAGTAGACGAGGTTTGGGACAGTAATGAGAGCTGCCTCCTTGTCATAACGACAAAAATCATAGTCCGCGATGCTTAGATATCTCACAGATTGTAAAGATATCTTGATGGGACCGTCACGGCGTAAACTTACGATTAAGAAGGAGCAGCGGTGCATCTTTACTGTCTTGAGGTTCGGGCAGCTGGAGAAATCTAAAGAGTATTTGCTCGAGAAGATCACACCATCAAGATCCAACGTCATCAGATGCGGCGAGGAGATGGGAGTCTCAAGCGCAACATTCTCCACATGCTCCTGTTCGGGATCGAGGTTATCGGGGTCATGGTCACTGAGCCGAAGCAGCTGAGCGTTGCACGACAAGGCGTACCGGATCCACAGATCGGTGTACCGGGACCGCTCCTCGGGATTGCCGTGTTGGGACCCCTCGCCGTCGTCCTGGTGGTGCTGGTAGGTCTCGATCTCGCACGCGTGGAGAGGCGTCCTGTCGCGGAGGACGATGAGATAGTTGACGAAGTCGTTGAGGTGGCCGGCGCCCCTGAAGGAGTCGACGCCGGTGATTCGCAGGGCCGGCACGGACTTCCACTGGTGGCGCCAGCGGCGGGCGAGCAGACAGGTGCGCACGGCGTCGCGCGACGGCAGGAACGACAGCACGTATTGGAGGATCGCGTCCGGGAGGGCGCCTAGGCGGTCTGCTCCACGGCAACCGGGCGCAACCGTCCCTCCGAATGTCCGATTCCGAGGCATCCCGCCGAACTGGTGACCGGCCGGACGCGGGGGGTGGTGGATTCGCGAGCTCACGACGGCGACCCCAATCCGCCGCAAGACGATTGCGCGAGGACGAGGCGACAAACTCCGTATAGCTAGGGATTTTAACATCTCGTGTGGGCCGTGGTTGAGCTGGGCCCGTATGGCTATTCCTCACCAATTAATTTCTAATCTTTTGCTAGCCCATGATATGGCCCACAGATGACATGGCGGAGATGTCAACTAATTAACGAGCGCTCCTTCGGGAGCCTCGCAACGATCAGCGCCACTTGGCGCGCTCTTAGCCATTCGCCACATGTCGCGCTCTGGACGCTCCCTCTGAATTTTGTTTTTTTTATTTTTTCGCATGCGTTTTTGGCTTTTTAAACGGTTTTTTTCGGTTTTAGCTTTTCGACCAAATTTTTTTTCCGCAAAAAACACATTTTTTCCCGCGAGAGTCACGGTTTTGTTTTCGCGAGAGGCATGGCCGTGCATCTTGGAAACGAAAAAAAACGTGTTTTCTGTTTTTTTTCTTTCACGAGAGGCACGGTTTTGCTTCCACGAGAGCCACGGTTTGCTTCCGCGAGAGGCACGGTTGGGCTTCGCAAAGGGACGGGCGTGCCTCTTTCGGAAAGGGAAAAAACTCGTTTTCTGTTTTTTTTCTTACGTGGGAGGCACGGTTTTGCTTCCGCGAGAGGCACGGTTGTGATTTCGCGAGAGGCACGGGCGTGCCTCTTTTGGAAAGGGAAAAAATGCGTTTTCTGTTCTTTTCCTTTCGCGAGAGGCACGATTTTGCTTCAGCGAGAGGCACGGTTGTGATTTCGTCAGAGGCACGGGCATGCCTCTTTCGAAAAGGGAAAAAACGCATTTTCTGCTTTTTTTTTCTTTCGAGAGGCACGGTTTTGCTTCCGCGAGAGGCACGGTTGTGCTTTCGCGAGAGGCACGGGCGTGCCTCTTTCGGAAAGGAAAAAAACGTGTTTTTTATTTTTTTTCTTTCGCGAGAGGCACGATTTTGCTTCCGCAAGAGGCACGGTTGTGCGTTCGCGAGAGGCATGGGCGTGCCTCTTTCGGAAAGCGAAAAAACGGGTTTTCTGTTTTTTTTTCTTACGCGGGAGGCACGGTTTTGCTTCCGCGAGAGGCATGGTTGTGCCTTCGCGAGAGGCACGGGCGTGCCTCTTTCGAAAAGGGAAAAACCCGTGTTCTCGGTTCGGTCTTTTCATCGGTTTTTTCGTCCGATTTTTTCGTGAAAAAAAGTTCATAACATGGGATTTAGTTTTGAAGATCTCGGCGTGAGGAATCCAACGGCGAAAGCGGTTCAAGATTTGGACGCACGGTTTAATAGATAAAATGTTTTGAATAAACGAATCTACAAAAAAAGGGAAAACTTCCAGGTTGCGACAAGTGGCGCACATGCAGCGCGCCACTTGTCGCAACCTGGGGGAGTTGGAGTGATCTCCGCAAGGAGTACTCCTTAATTAGTAATTTCGGCAATGCCATGTGTTCTAAAAAAAGATGGAATTGCTCTAAGCCTCACCGTAGGTAGACATCTTTGGCTCCGACTGACTCCTGCTATCAGTTGTATTTTGGTGAACATTCACATTATTTTGGTGGACATTCCCGTTGATTAATAAAAAGGGACGTGTTTGGACTAATAAAAAGATTGGATGCCTCGAAGGTGATAGGTCGGATCCGGTTGACCAGTTAGCAGCTGAAACCATAGAAAGACATTCGCCACCATAGAAAGATGTCTACTACCACTGATAATTGTGAGTTATTATGTGGTGTTGTGGATTCATGGCGGCGTTCATTGGTAATGTGTTCAATGTCCAGATGTGTTTGGGCTTTGGTAGATGACTAGAAGGGTTGGGTACACTTTGCCGCGTCGTTGGTGTTGTTGGGTTTCTTAGAAACATTACTCACTCTGTTTCAAATACAAGGTGTATTAAATTTTTCTAAGTCAGATATTTTTAAGTTTGATCAAATTTGTAGAGAACTATATCCAAATCCATAATACCAAATTGGTATAATTAGATCCATCATGAAATAAATTGTCATATATTTTTGTTTAATATTGTGGATGTTGGCATTTTTGGCTCTGAACTTTGTCAAAGTTAAAGGAATTTGACTTTCCAAAAACTAATACCCTTGTATTTTGGAATTGATGGAATATTTAGTTTGGCGGGGCGGGGAGATGATGTAGTGTTTTTCTTTATAATCCGATGATTTGGTGGACCTTTCTCGATATGATTCTGTGTTATCCGCTAAGAAACCCATATTTATGTGCGGAAATTTCTATGTCGGTAGGTGCATGTACTATATAGGTGCTACATTATCACATGTTGGTGTTCCTTTTTTCTAGGTGGTAGGAGGGTGCACGGGATAGACATGTTTTTATAGGCGGTTGATGCTGGTTAATTTGAAAAATGATTGGCCCGATCAAAATCTTTAACCAAATCCATAATTTGAAAAATGATTGGGCTCAATCGAATTGAAGAGCTTCGAAACTAGGGAACAAAAGTGAACTAAAATAATTGAATGAGAGAGCTCCTTGATAAATTGTTGACCCTGTCAAAATTGAGTGACTCAATTTTGAACAGAAGACCTCAATTAGTTGTGAGGCCTTAAAAATTGAATGAGAGAGCTTTGAGTAATTGTTGACCCGGTGAAAATTGGATGACCCAATTTCAAATCGATACCTCAATTGATTGTGAGCGCTTTAAAATAGGAAGCTTAGTGTTATAGAGGATGAGCTTGCATAACACATGATAGCAACAAGAGAGCCAAGTGCCGAACAATGGCTTTTTACTATGTTCGAGTCATTATCACATGACACTTTGGTCAAGCTTGTGGTTACCTTATGGGCAATATGGACGGCGAGTCGGAAAGCGATTCATGAGGGAATTTTTAGAGTTGAACGATATATCTTTGAGTTGGAGAGCTTAAAACGTCCAACAATGGCAGCCACTTCTCCTGCTCTTCCTAGACACACCGCATCTCGGCAATATCCACCACATGCCATGGACTAACTTAGACTGAGTTAGCCAAAGAGGCATGAGCAAGGTGAGTCGGCGAGGGAGGGGAGACCTGGGGTCAGGCCGAGGAAAGGAGAGGACGTCGATGTGGCCGTCGGCGTTTATTTGATTTAGATTGGCGGATGAGTGGCTAGCCGGAGTTTAGCAACCACTAATTTTTTGGGATCCTTTGTGTCTTTTTCTCTTTGAGATTTTTGGGTCTCAATGTACGTGCCTCTGGCTGGGTGTGCACTAGGCCAGGCTATTTTGGGTCCCAATCAACTATGAGAGAGTGAGTGTGTCCTATATTCTTTCTGCACTCGTCGGTTACTCCTCCAAAGAGAGAGACCACTCAAAAAAAGATTAGAGAGGGAAGAGGGAGATAGGGGGAGTGCTATTGCACACAAAAATGGCTTGAAGAGGTGTGCTAGTGTCATCGTATGTACTTTTGCGAAATGAGCATAGCTTGAGTGGTTAGATTCCTTATGGTAGAACCAACCTGTCAAGGTTCATGTCCTAGACTTGGCATTGGAGGTCACATTTTTCTGGATTTCTTCAGGCCTTCCGGCGATGTGTGTTCAGTGAGAGAAGATATTCCCTTCAGCTAGGAAGGCATCCGTGGCAACTTCGTCAAACTCAATACAATGTGCCGGCCCAGTCTTTCGGATGTGCTTATAGGATTAGGTTGTGCATGATATATTCATAGGGACAAGTTTGTACCTGTGTATGAGCGTTTGCATCTGTACTGTGCTAAAAAAATGACTTGCAGAAGTTATTTTGTGTACAACACAGTAGTAACTAAACAAAGCTAAGAATGACCCCTTGCCTCGTCATGTCTTGGTTCACTACAGCCTACATCAACCAACACTTTGGCTAGTTCAATCACCCTTTGCTTTCAAGGAGGCTCATCTACAAACAAGGGTAACTGGTATCATTACTGATATCATCTGAAAGTCACGACCTGATGTGATGCAAATTTCAAGTGAACAAAGTTAAGGAGCACACTGAGATTCGTAAGAACCATATCTGTATCGAGTTGAATAGGAGAGATTACATTTTGAAGTTGAAAACGGAGATGGAACCATTCCAAGGCTAAGACCTAATATCGTGCGAACAACATCTGGACAAGAGAACAATCTGGTAGCGCAAATTGGTTCCTCGAATTCTCTGCATATATGTCAATTTCAGAGATATCGTTTTTTTCTGCGGGTGTCCACCACCTGTAGGAAGTATATGGCTTTTTCTTGCTTCGCATGTTGACCCGTCTATTTATCTAGTTATTTATATTTACTTATGGGAACAACCTTTTTTGTCATTTATTTGAAGGAAAAAATGTTTGTCATCTCTGCAATGATCGTTCCCTTGCCTCCTCACATTTACTTAATTTGAGAAACGCAATGCTAAGAACCATCCGTAGTGAAAGGCCGTGCTTGGACAACAAGTTCGCTAACAAAGGTCAAGGGCACCCATCACTAGCGTTTCCACTGCCTCCCGCCACACAGCCGCCGCCCTGCCTCATCTCTTGTGGCCTTAGGGCTATGAAGGTACGGTGGAATCCGGTTCTTGCCGGCGGGAGGGCTTTGGTTTTTGGTATTTTTTGAGTCTTGCACAAACTAAAAATGGCTTTAGCCTGACACATAAAGAAAATACATTGTATGTAAACGTAATGCAGAAGCACAAAACATGCGTGTGACATGAACAAAAAGTCCAAAAGTACAAAGCAAATAACATGGTCTCATGTTCAACACATGAACCAAATCACAGTTGCATCCATATCTCTAGTTTTGTGTATTTTGAACTAAAAAAGGCCTTGACTTGACAACTAGAAATTTCGCTAAAGGTCGAAGCAAGATAGTAAACTCATGGCAATGTTCCAAGCGTTTAATCCAATTGCTCTTGCTCTGAATCTGAATGTGAATAGTTTGACTGCTCTGAATCTGAATGTGAATAGTTTGACTGCTCTGAATCTGAATGTGAATAATTTGAGTGCTCTGAATCTGAATATGATCCTGTAGAAATATAAAAAGAATGTGCAATTAATCAGACTCGCATACCACTTGATTTAAATGGTGCGAACTCTGTTGGAAAAGGCAGTGCCTAGGAGGCGCTTAGGCACGCCTAGGCACTAGGCAATGGCCAAACGCCTCGCTTAGGGCATAAGCTGAAGTCTAGGCAAAGCAAGTAAGAAATTCTCTACCCAAGCGAGAAATCATACCATATTGCACTGATATGCCAAAAGGGCCATATTCCAATCATAATAGCTCGTAGTTAACATACTTATATGCCCTAAATTAATAAAATACACATATAATAACCACATATACACCCTGATAGTAAAAGTTATATAACCGCCTGGGCTGCACCTAGGGCGCTTAAGCACAGCCTAGGCACTAGGCCAAGGCTAACCGCCTCGCTTACGCCTACCGCCTTTTCCAACCTTGGGTGCGAAGAAGAAGAAAGTTATAATTTCGTAGCAACATGAACCCAAGAGTAAGTAGGCTTTGTTTGGCGCATTTGGTTGTCCAATTAACTTGACAAATGCACATTGCTTAATTTCATATAAACATATATATGGGAATACAAAACTAAAATTCACTAAGACTACTAATTAACAGAATTATTGTCGGCACAAGATTTTTTTCCTTTGATGCTTATTATTTACGCATTTAGTTGTGCAATTAATATGAAAAATATTTGTTGCGAAATTTTAAACACACATGGCATTTGAATGTATAAACTTCAAAATCTTGGAAGAATTATTGTTTGACTTACCGTCAGAAGACCAAATTCTTTTGTTGATGATGATTAGCTCAGCAGTTACTCCACATGAACACAGGACCTTCACAATTTTGTGAACACGCTCATCTTTGGCCAGGCATTTGATCTTGACAACCCTAAGACTCTTCGATGCCAAAAATGGTTCTATTGGAGCGTAGCTTCCGTCTGTTTCTTCGGCATGTTTATATTTCTGTATAGGTTACCACAATCATCAACAATAAAATTACAAGTTCAACGGGAGAAAATGTATAAATCATAGGAAACATATATACCTTAGATAGTCGGAGGTGGAGGTTCTCGAGACTTGGTGACCGCTGGAGAAAGTAAAGTAGTGGGCTGTAATCAGGCTCCACACACCAATCATCTAGTGACAAAGTTTTGAGCTTGCTAAATGTGGTGCACCGTATTAGCTCTTTCCTGAAAGCAGCAGACTGGCCAAGGTGTGATTAGTAAGCAGATATAGTAGATCCATCACGGATGTCAAGTCAGACTAAAATTTCAGTGGATACAACACTAACATACCGCTTGAGGCTCGATCATGAGCTCTAGATTAATGGTAGCTGACAAGCGCTCAAGGAGGAAGGAACCATCCTTATCGTCAAGCTTGATAGATGCTGCTAGCAACGACGGCGTGCACTCAAACGAAGGAACCTTGCCACGGCCACTACCCAGCTCTAGGTAGACGAGGTTTGGGACAGAAATGAGAGCCTCCTGCTTGTCATAACGACGAAAATTATGTTCCGTGATGCTAAGATACCTCACAGACTGCGAAGATATCTTGATGGGACCGTTCCAGCTTATGATTGAGAAGGAGCAACGGTGCATCTTCACAGTCTCCAGGTTCGGGCAACTGGAGAAATCCAGAGAGTATTTTCTCGAGAAGATTACACCATCGAGATCCAACGTCGTGAGATGCGGGGAGGAGATGGGAGTCTCAAGCAGAACATTCCGCGGAGCCTCGTTTTTGGGATCAACGTTATTAGGGTCATGGTCCCTGATCCGAAGCAGCCGAGCGTGGCATGACAAGGCGTACCGGATCCACAGATCGGTGTACCGGGACCGCTCGCCGTCGTCGTCTTGGGACCCCTCATCATAGTCCTCGTACACCTCGCAGGCCTCGAACTCGCACGCGTGGAGGGGCGGCCGGCCACGGAAGGCGATGAGGTAGTTGACAAAGTCATTGAATTCACGGGCGCTCTTGAAGGAGTCGACGCCGGTGATCCGCAGGGCCGGCGCGGACTTCCACTGGTGGCGCCAGCGGCGGGCGAGCAGGCAGGTGTGCACGGCCTCGCGTGACGGCAGGAACGACAGCACGTGCTGGAGGACCTCGTCCGGGAGCGCGCCTAGGCGGTCTGCTCCACGGACCCCTCTGGTCCCGCCTAGCCCACGACGCATCCCGCCGGGAACAGGTGATCCGCGAGCTCACGACGGCGACCAATGCGGCCGCACGAGTCACCAGGGGCGGAGACAGGGGGGTGCGAGCAGGGGTCAGACACCCCCATCGCTTGGCCCCCCCTATGGATTCACAGCAACTACTATGCGTAGAAATCGGCAGCAGGCATATATAATCAGCGCTAATTAAGAATTAAGCCCAACAGATTTACACGGCCCAGTAAAAACGAAAGACCAATTTGGGCGTGTGGCCATGTACGTATTTTACGCCACATCAGTATGTTTTACCTTCGAGGCCCTAGGTCATATGCATTGGACGAGGGTACAGAACATAGATGATTCTATCTTCTATTAGTTCGCCAGGGCCGCCGCCGTCTCGCCTGCCGCCGTCTTGCCGGGGAGGGAAACTACCGCCTGAATTGATCGAGTTCTTTGCAGTCTGAAACCTGAAGGTACGACATATACACGATCTGAAGCCTAAAAGGTAGTCTAATCTAATGCATCAATCTCTTTTCAATCTCGGTTGCCCTTCAAGGATGATAGCTGCCGTGCTGGATTTCTTATCTACTAACTGGATTGCTGGCGCTCTTGAAGCAACGCACTGCCGCCCCGGGGACGCGCATTTTTAGAGCTCAGGTTCCCCTTATCCTTATCCTCCAGCATTGCTTTGAGATCTGTGCTAGACAACTAACTTTGTACATCAAATTTTCTCTTTTTTGTTTCTTCAAAATAAAACAACATATGAACTTCAAACTTTGCAAGACACCAAAACGTTCTAACTAGAATGTGAGAAAAAAGTTTAAGATTTTTTTGTCAAACATAAATATACGAAATTAGATTTTTTTTTTGTAGCTCTATTTTAATAAACTTTATATGTATATGGGGTGGAAAAATGCCTAGTTTAACATGGTCCACTTTATTTCCCTGATTAACAACTTAAAATATGTTTTAGGGCAGAACAGTACCGAATCTAAATTATGGACATGGGGATTTTCCGGAATTGTTGTTTGTTGTTTCCGGCCTCATTTAAACTTGCCTAGATAGGTAGTTTCATATGCTTTACCTCTTGCCATGTTTAACAACATTTAATATTGTTGGGTACATAACCGAGATCAAACTAAATAATTGATGTGGTGTTTCGTCAATATGCAACTCGTTGCATATTGAGCTCCACTTAACTCGTAGTATTGTTTCTTGCACTTTGCCATGCCATGCCTTATTAAACCGGACATGCATCATACTTGATTGTGCATCATGCCATGACTATGCGTGTGTGTTTACCATGTTGTTTGTTTATTTCCGGTGTTGCTTCTTAGTTCCGGTAACGTTGCGTTTGTGAGGATTCGTTCGACTACGTCTGCTTGTCTTCTTCATGGACTCGTTCTTCTTCCTTGCGGGATTTCAGGCAAGATGACCGCTACCCTGGATCTCACTACTATCATTGCTATGCTAGTTGCTTCGTTCTATCGCTTTGATGCGCTACCTATCATCTGTTTGTCGAGCTATCCCATGTTGCCATGAACCTCTAACCTTTGACACCTTTCCTATGCAAACCGTTGTTTGGCTATGTTACCGCTTTGCTCAGCCCCCCTTATAGCGTTGTTAGTTGCAGGTGAAGTTGAAGATTGCTCCATGGTGGACAGGATTTTGGTTGGGATATCATAATATCTCTTATATTATTAATGCATCTATATACTTGGTAAAGGGTGGAAGGCTCGGCCTTATGCCTGGTGTTTTGTTCCACTCTTGCCGCCCTAGTTTCCGTCATACCGGTGTTATGTTCCCGGATTTTGTGTTCCTTACGCGGTCGGGTGATTTATGGGACCCCCTCAACAGTTCGCTTTGAATAAAACTCCTCCAGCAAGGCCCAACATTGGTTTTACCATTTGCCTCACCACCACCTACTTTTTCCTTGGGAGTAATTAACCCAAGGGTCATCTTTATTACAACCCCCCCCCCCCCCGGGCCAGTGCTTGTCTAAGTGTTGGTCCGAACTAGAGCCCTTTGCAGCGCCCCTTCAGGGAAACTTGAGGTCTGGTTTTAGTTGTATGGATTGCTCATCTGGTGTTGCCCTGAGAACGAGATATGTGCAGCTCCTATTGGGATTGTCGGCGCATCGGGCGGTCTTGCTGGTCTTGTTTTACCATTATCGAAATGTCTTGTAAACCGGGATTCCGAGTCTGATCGGGTCTTCCTGGGAGAAGGTCTATTCCTTCGTTGATCGCGAGAGCTTGTCATGGGCTAAGTTGGGACACCCCTGCAGGGTATAATCTTTCGAAAGCCATGCCTGCGGTTATAGGCAGATGGGAATTTGTTAATGTCCGGTTGTAGATAACTTGACACCAGATCCGAATTAAAACGCATCAACCGTGTGTGTAGCCGTGATGGTCTCTTCTCGGCGGAGTCCGGGAAGTGAACACGGTCTTTGGGTTATGTTTGACGTAAGTGGGAGTTCAGGATCACTTCTTGATCATTGCTAGTTGACGACCGTTCCGCTTGCGCTCTTCTCGCTCTTATTTGCGTATGTTAGCCACCATATATGCTTAGTCGCTGCTGCAGCCTCACCACTTTACCCCTTCCTTTCCCATTAAGCTTTGCTAGTCTTGATACCCATGGTAATGGGATTGTTGAGTCCTCGTGGCTCACAGATTACTATAACAACAGTTGCAGGTACAGGTTATGCGATGATCATGACGCGAGAGCGATGCTTGCTTGCGTTGAGTTCTTCGTCTGCTTCTTCGATCAGGGGATAGGTTCCAGATCGGTAGCCTGGGCTAGCAGGGTGGATGTCGTTTGAGTTTCTGTTTGTGATTCATCCGTAGACGGATGATTCTCTTATGTATTGTAATGTTGTATTCGTGTGGCATTGTATGCCTTATGTATGTATCCCCATCTATTATGTAATGTTGATGTAATGATATCCACCTTGCAAAAGCGTTTCAATATGCGGGTCTATCCTTGGTGGGACCTTCGAGTTCCTTTTGGATAGGGTTGCATATTGGGCGTGACAAGTTGGTATCCGAGCCTCGACCGACCATAGGAGCCCCCTTGATTGTTGGCCGTTGTTGAGTCTAGAAGAAAACTATTTTGAGTCTTAGGATTATATATATATATCGGAGAGTAGGATTCTTTTTACTCCTTAGCCCCCTTCGTCGCTCTGGTGAGGTCTCCTGACATAGATGTTTTGACTTTCCTCTCCTTAAATTTCACTAAATTTTTTTAGGATCACGCATGTATCTTGGAATCGTTTCGATGGTTTTGTGACGAGAACATTGTTCTTGGTGCCTCCTGTCTATTTATGTGGCTTTGACCCGGGGAGTCGAGCTCTAAGGTGTTGTCGTCACAATTTTATCGTTGCAGTTCTGGAATACCTGAGATTTGCCGACATCGAAAATCTCTTTTATGCAGTTTTTGGTGAGATAACCTCGATAACCCAGTATTGGGGCGAGCTCGGGAGTATTGCCATAACTCGTATAACGGATGCTTTTCGAAGGTTGAGGTACACGATTTCCGGAGGTTTCTTGGTTATGTGTTGACGGATGGATACAGCTTGGATGTAGGAATTGTTAGTTTGGGTGAGATATATTGCTTCCCCTGTATCCCCAACACCAGATTGCATAACCAGAAAGTTTCGGGAGTTTTATAGGTGGGAATTCAAGCAGCTCTAGTTTTATCTTTCCAACAGACACATGATACGATATGGGATCTATCATGTTTGTTTCCGGCTTATTATGCAAGCCAATCCTTTGTTTTGTTTTATTTGTGGTATTCGAGTTGTTTCGAGTCAAATGTTGAATCCATACCTTTCTTAAATGGTGTTCTCATATTTCTATGGGAGTGCTAATACTTTTGATCATCGAGATTGTCATGTCAATTCGTTCCAACTGGTGTGCTTCTTTTCAAGTGGATCCGATCTTTTCAACATCCGCAAGATCAATTCTAAGTGTTCTTCAACGGTATCCATTTCATCTGTACCAAGTTGCCTTTGTTTTCCCGCCCTCCCACCCTTTTTCTTCAAGGACTCAGATTTCTTAATCAAGTATCCATTTATTCATGTGAAGTCTCTTCATTCTTTTCTTTCAGTGTTCTTATCCGGCAATTTCCCTCGTGAAGATGCTCACGAGCTTCAAGTTCATCAATCTTCATCCTCGTATTCTTTTCCGGTGGATTTAATTCAAGCTTTCGATATTCATCATATTCCTTTCCTCGTTTCAAATGCTTTTTCATACCGGTGCACCTCTTAATCTTTCACTTCTCGCTATTCATGTGTTCCAGAGTGTTGAAGATATCTCAGAAGATTTGTGTTTCCATTCTTAATCCGTTCAAGCTATTTGGAGATTATTATCTCATTCAAGTCATTTAATTCAACCGGTGCAATCTCTCTTCAAAATCATTTCCAACGGTGTTTTCTTTTGAGTGGGCCCTAACCCAAAGGTCTTTTTCCAGGATCTTACTTGACTCTTCTAATTCTCCCGGAGTTATTCTCAAATTCTTTTCCAAGTGTGACGTAAGAAATGGATTCCATCAGTCACATGCCTTCTCAAGATCTTTCAAATTCTTTTCATCGTTGGCTCAACCCCCTTCGCTTTCATTCTCCCGGAGTATCTCAACAATTCATGGTGGTTCGCATCATCATTCTCAACATTTGAAGACCGAAGAAGAGTTTTCCTCCAAATATTATCCGTTTCTCTCAAAGATTCGTGGTTCTAGCTTGATGCCATCCTCTCATAACTGTTTTGATTGTGAGAATTCTTTTCACCCATCCGGAGCATTTCATGAGTTGTTTCCATTTCTTTCCTCCGAAGGCCATCATGTCATAATTCTTCATTCGCAACGTGTAGCTATCATTCTCCAAATCTTACCGGTGCATCGTTAAGTATTCTCTAATAAGCTCATGATCTCTTCGTTCACTTGTATCTAAATCCCCTCAAGTATCTTCATTCATTTTCCGATTCTTCCCGGTGTTTCTTTATCTTTTCTTTGTTAATTTTCAATTCTTACAGCGGTTTGTTCAAGATTTCTCTTCCTCCCTTATCATATCAAATATTCATTGTTTCCAAATCCCATTGTGGTTCCATCAATACCTTCTCAAGTTTACGCTATATCTCTCTTAATCCTTTCTACGAGAATAAGTAGTATGCCAAATCTGTTGTTTGTCATCAATTTAAATCGGTGAAGGATAGGCATGACATAATTCTTATTCTTGTTTCATCCAAGTGATTAATTCTTTCTTCCGGAGTTTGTTCATGATGAAGTAATTCTTGGTTCTAATATTCATCTTTTCTTTCCGGAGTTCTAAGTTTTCTCGGTTATATCGTCGCGAAGCTCCATCTAAATCATCGCAAGGCTTCACCTTGTGTTTTCAAATTCTCTTTCTTTGTTATCATCCTTTTATTACCGGACTTCTTCATGGAGGCTCTATACGGTGGTTCATCAAGGATTCTTTTCATTCTTCAAGTGTTCTTCAAGATTTCTCTCGAATATATGATCTGCCAAGCTACACTCTAAAATAAACATGGTGCTCAACACATGTTTTGTTTTGAGGAGCTCAAGTATTCTTCATCTTGCATTCCAAAGTGCAATTCTTTCTACCTTATCATTTGAGGTGGTGTTATGTCATTCTTGACAATTTCCCTTCATGCTTCATGATTCACATGTTGTCAAGAATGATGTATTTTAAACCCATCATTTTCTTCCTTGGAGTTATCTTGTGTCAGATTTCACCTAAAGCCTTTCCTTAAGGGTTGTTGCTATTTGTGGTGATTATGCATGACCCAAGCTTGATCCTTATCCTCCTTGCTGGAAGAAGTTTTCATCTCTTAATTGATCTCAAAGCAAACAATTGATTTCGTTAGTGGCCGGTTGTCACCTCATAATTTTGAGAAGTTTACCATAAGCCCACTACAAGCTTATTCTTTTCGTTGTTGGTTTTCCAACAACTACGTTCTATTCTTCTTTGCAAGGATGCTTTCCAAGCTGATTTGTGGTACAAGTTGGCATTTTCTTCTCCATTCTTCTATTTCAACGATCTAGCTTCTATTCTTTCATTCCGAAGGCATTGTGATGTTGTTCTCTTCACTCATCATCTTGTTTTGTCAAGATCGTGTTCTTTTTCTTGCTTATCCATTTAACCAGAGTGTTGTGTTTTCATTCGAGTTCTCTCATCTTATCAAGTTTTGCCTCCTTCCTCAACCGGAGAGCTGTCTGAAATCTTTCTTACCCCTTGTGCCACTCTTATAATAGTTTCGAAGGTAGTGTGTTGTTGATTTCATCAAGTATCTTCCCATCTTCTCAAGTTCATGTTCCTTTCCTTCCATGTTCTACCGGAGTGCTGCCAGAATTCTTCCTCTCTCATCTTGTTTTAACCGGAGTGGTTTCAATATCTATCTTATCACTAAACCTACAAGGTTATCGAATGTTCCTTGTTCCTCTTTTCTAACGGATTGTTTGCAATCTCGTTGATCTCTATTGTACTCTTTCTTTCAATTTGTTCAACCTCTCTAGGGTCTTTGGTTTCACTCGTTTTTCGAAGAAGCAACTTAGATTACCTCTTCTCTTCCTCTTCTGTTTCCCTCTGGTGCCATCCTAGATCTCAGGACGAGATCCTCTCGTAGTGGTGGAGTGTTGTAACGCCCCGGATACAACTTTCCATATTCGTAACTCCGACTCTTGCCTTTTCCGGAGATGTGATTTATTATTTTCCTTCGTGGTTGGGTGTTTGTCTGTTGGTTTGCATTTTGTTCTTGTTATGCATATCGTCTCATGTCATCATTCGCATTGCATCGGCATCATGTTCAAAAAGCTTGCATCCGTTCGTGTTCCGCCGGTTCTCTCCGTTGTCCGTTCTGAGCCCGACCACACTCGCACGCGCCCGCGGCACCTCCGAAATATTATTTTATAAGTGGCATAAAAATGTTCTCGGAATGGGTTGCAACTTGTCGTGCGGTCTTATTATAGTGTAGACAGGCCGTCTGCCAAGTTTCATCGCATTCGGAGTCCGTTTGATAGCCCAACTGTCATCCGTAGCGGCACCGTTGCCGGTTTAATCGCCGGACGTTTCGGTCTCCGAAACTACCGCCGGGCTGCATACTCTTCTCTCCTCTCGGCCCAACTCCTCTTCACAGCCCACTAGCCCACCTACCTAACCCCCCTCCGCTCCGGACCGTCCGATCGAGATCGAACGGCTCCGAAACGGCCTCAAACCCCCCAAAACTAAACCCTAGCCCCCCTTTCCTATTTAAACCCCCCTCCTTCCAAATCTGATCGCCCTAACCCCATCCTCCTCCATTTCCGCGCCCCTCCAACTCCTGCTCGCCACTTGGCAAGTCGCCATTGGGCGCACCGCCGCCAGCCTCCGCCAGGGCCAATCGGCACCCGCCATGTGGCCTGGCCACCTCCCCCTGTTCTCCCCGTGCCTCCGCGAGGCCCATCCGCGGCCCGCCGCCGGGCCAAACGGGCCCCGCCAACCCGCGCGCCTCCCAGCCGCGCCCAGCGCCGCTTCTCCTCATCCCTGAGCCAGGAAGATCCGGTAGCGCCCGATTTGGCCTCGACCTCCTTCCCTTCGCCTCGCCGGACACCTTGCCGCCTCGCCGGACCTTGCCGCGCCACCGCCGCTCCAGGTTATCACGCTGCTGCCGCCCCGTTTCCCTCTCCTCCCTCTTCCTCACGAGCTCTCCCCTCTGCAGATCCCCGCCGCCCTTGCAGCTCCTCGCCGGAGTCGTCCCCGTGCGCCGCCGCCACCGGGAATGGATGGATCCCGCCGGGATCCGCCGGATCCGCCCCATCCCGGACCTCTCCGGCCTTCCCTCGCCCCACCGCCGGCTCTCATCGCCTTCCACGCCGCCGGCCTCGTCTCTGTGCGTCGGGAGGACGACGCGGGCGCCACTGGCCTCGTGGCCCGGCCTCCCCATGTGGGCCTAGGCCCCTCCCCTCCAGGCCCAGCGGGCCAGCCTCCCCAGCCGCAGCCGTACCAAGGACAGCCGCAAGCCAGGAGCAGGCCCAGCGCCCCCCTTCCGGCCTGTCTCAGCCGCCTCCACCGAACGGGCTGAAGCCCATGGGTGAGCTGCCCCCCTGTTCCTGGTTGGCCTGTGTTCAGATTCGGCCCGATGCATTTTTTTCCCTCTGGACGATTTTAGCAATTATTCAGTGTTTAGCTGTTTTACAGAAAACCCCCTAGATTTCATGCATTTAATATCTCCACAACTGTGCATCGGATTAAAATAATTTAAATATGTAAAATGCTCAGAAAATTGTGTAGATTAATAATATGCCATTTTCATCCATGTTTAAGATGTTTAAAATGCTGTTTGTGTTAATTTGCTTTAATGCTATGCTAAAATGCTTTATTTCATAACTAATTAACCGTAGCTCCATTTTAATAAACTTTATATGTATATGGGGTGGAAAAATGCCTAGTTTAACATGGTCCTCTTTATTTCCCTGATTAACAACTTAAAATATGTTTTAGGGCAGAACAGTACCGAATCTAAATTATGGACATGGGGATTTTCCGGAATTGTTGTTTGTTGTTTCCGGCCTCATTTAAACTTGCCTAGATAGGTAGTTTTCATATGCTTTACCTCTTGCCATGTTTAACAACATTTAATATTGTTGGGTACATAACCGATATCAAACTAAATAATTGATGTGGTGTTTCGTCAATATGCAACTCGTTGCATATTGAGCTCCACTTAACTCGTAGTATTGTTTGTTGCACTTTGCCATGCCATGCCTTATTAAACCGGACATGCATCATACTTGATTGTGCATCATGCCATGACTATGCGTGTATGTTTACCATGTTGTTTGCTTCTTTCCGGTGTTGCTTCTTAGTTCCGGTAACGTTGCGTTTGTGAGGATTCGTTCGACTATGTCCGCTTGTCTTCTTCATGGACTCGTTCTTCTTCCTTGCGGGATTTTAGGCAAGATGACCGCTACCCTGGATCTCACTACTATCATTGCTATGCTAGTTGCTTTGTTCTATCGCTTTGCTGCGCTACCTATCATCTGTTTGTCGAGCCATCCCATGTTGCCATGAACCTCTAACCTTTGACACCTTTCCTATGCAAACCGTTGTTTGGCTATGTTACCGCTTTGCTCAGCCCCCCTTATAGCGTTGTTAGTTGCAGGTGAAGTTGAAGATTGCTCCATGGTGGACAGGATTTTGGTTGGGATATCACAATATCTCTTATATTATTAATGCATCTATATACTTGGTAAAGGGTGGAAGGCTCGGCCTTATGCCTGGTGTTTTGTTCCACTCTTGCCGCCGTAGTTTCCGTCATACCGGTGTTATGTTCCCGGATTTTGCGTTCCTTACGCGGTCGGGTGATTTATGGGACCCCCTCAACAGTTCGCTTTGAATAAAACTCCTCCAGCAAGGCCCAACATTGGTTTTACCATTTGCCTCACCACCACCTACTTTTCCCTTGGGAGTAATTAACCCAAGGGTCATCTTTATTACAGCCCCCCCGGGCCAGTGCTTGTCTAAGTGTTGGTCCGAACTAGAGCCCTTTGCAGCGCCCCCTCAGGGAAACTTGAGGTCTGGTTTTAGTTGTACGGATTGCTCATCCGGTGTTGCCCTGAGAATGAGATATGTGCAGCTCCTATCGGGATTGTCGGCGCATCGGGCGGTCTTGCTGGTCTTGTTTTACCATTGTCGAAATGTCTTGTAAACCGAGATTCCGAGTCTGATCGGGTCTTCCTGGGAGAAGGTCTATTCCTTCGTTGATCGCGAGAGCTTGTCATGGGCTAAGTTGGGACACCCCTGCAGGGTATAATCTTTCGAAAGCCATGCCTGCGGTTATAGGCAGATGGGAATTTGTTAATGTCCGGTTGTAGATAACTTGACACCAGATCCGAATTAAAACGCATCAACCGTGTGTGTAGCCGTGATGGTCTCTTCTCAGCGGAGTCCTGGAAGTGAACACGGTCTTTGGGTTATGTTTGACGTAAGTAGGAGTTCAGGATCACTTCTTGATCATTACTAGTTGACGACCGTTCTGCTTGCGCTCTTCTCGCTCTTATTTGCGTATGTTAGCCACCATATATGCTTAGTCGCTGCTGCAGCCTCACCACTTTACCCCTTCCTTTCCCATTAAGCTTTGCTAGTCTTGATACCCATGGTAATGGGATTGCTGAGTCCTCGTGGCTCACAGATTACTACAACAACAGTTGCAGGTACAAGTTATGCGATGATCATGACGCGAGAGCGATGCTTGCTTGCGTTGAGTTCTTCTTCTGCTTCTTCGATCAGGGGATAGGTTCCAGGTCGGCAGCCTGGGCTAGCAGGGTGGATGTCGTTTGAGTTTCTGTTTGTGATTCATCCGTAGACAGATGATGCTCTTATGTATTGTAATGTTGTATTCGTGTGGCATTGTATGCCTTATGTATGTATCCCCATCTATTATGTAATGTTGATGTAATGATATCCACCTTGCAAAAGCGTTTCAATATGCGGGTCTATCCTTGGTGGGACCTTCGAGTTCCTTTTGGATAGGGTCGCATATTGGGCGTGACAGTATCCGAGGTGTCGTAAATCACCTTGGTTCAAAGAAGTTTGAAGGAGTTTAGCCGAGCTTAATGCCGGAAATGCCCTCTATGGAGCCAGCCACTAGCGCCCGAGCTTTATGCCGGACTGCTTCCGAGGTGGTGCACCACCCCGAATGTGGGCCGATTTTTGTCAATATTTTTGATTGGTGCAATTTATTCTCTGCCGAGATACATAGCCAGTAGCCCTCAAGGTGGGTATCGGTCTAAAACCCGAGATGCACATGAAGGATGACATAAGACCGCTGATCCCCGTAGCCGCTGAAACTCAGGTTGATTTGCACAATCGGTCTGAGGATCAAGTCCTAGCTCGGCAGAATACTTCGGGACACAAAAAGCGGCGTGCTCAGTCCTCAAGACTCAGGTTGGGTGCGGCCAACTAACCTGAGGATCAAAATCTCCTCGGAGACTATATTACACTTAAAATTTTCTGCATTGGACAGGCAATGCAGTAGCCCCCGAGATACTGGTCGGGTGGCAACACAATATCAGGGGATCGATGTGCCCCTTTAATATTTGTAAATAATAAGCCCGAAGCCCAGTACCCCCCGAGCCTTAATGCGGGCACGGGTGGCCGAATTAAGGATTGATATCTATAGTAAAATCACAAATTATGTGTAATGACTCTATGTATCCAAGTACTTTACGTCATTAATGCTCGGATCCGCATTGTACAAAACTTTGTTGACCGACCATCGGCTTCCACCTCCTCGGCCAATAGCTGAGGAGTGTTTGTCCTACTTTATAAAGCCTTTATGAGGGCAAAGATTTACAACAAACAAGGCAATCTGGCCATACGGTTTTATAAACAAAGGTATGTAGAGAGATATGTTATATTACTATTTAATAGAAGAAATGTCTTCCAAAGAAAATAGTCCCGCTATCGGTTCCTTTCTTTGGGTTGTCATGCTAAGCATGATCATGAAACCTCAGCTCCAATGTAAGAGCAAAGTATCGAGGATTTAGTTTGGGAGGCTAGTTAATAGCCCCGGGTAGTGTTCGGCGATAGTCGAGGTCAAGCCGTAAACACGTCGGCCGTTGTTATGAATGGCCCATCGTTTAACACCGTCATCGGATCACTGACCAGTTTACGCTTATTGTGACAGTTAGTTTTCGGCTTTCTCCACTGAGGTGCTTAACCATGTGAGCTGGAAGCACAATCGCAGTGGTTCTCCCTTTGCACACCTAGCCGAACAAAGCGGAACGTAGGAGGCAAGCGCAGGAGCCGGGCAACCCAACTATTGACCGAAGACACAATTCGAAACCGATGCATATATAGCAATATCCGAGAATGTTTTTGCTGAAGCTCTAAAGGTGTCCGGTGTTGCACTGCGAGACTTGTGCTGAAAACACACAAATAGTTTAAAAAGTGCCATAAGCTTGGAAAACCAAAAAACGTCAGTAAAAACTTGACGTCCGAACGAGATCGAGTGTTCGGTGCCAATCCGAAAATTGGCCTTAGAAAAAGAAGCGCTTCTGTCGTGGTTTAACATGATACATCCTATCTCAAGACTTCAAGCGGGTCAGCCTACGGCTTCAACCTCCTATCCCGAGGGCAGAGTACTTCTCATTAGGCCAGTTTAGCAAACTAAACTCTAGCGGCTTTGAGAGAGAAATTAGGCTCCCCGGATAGTGACCACACGCTCGTGTCGAAAAAAGGAGTGATAGATAATAATAATAAAACTTTGCAATGACTAAGAAGAAGAACACTTATAATAAAACAGCTCATATAAATTTAAGAGCCCCCAAGTGACTTGGGTAAAAGAATGATTGCATGTACCGAAGTACTTATATCATATCTATGTTCAACCGAACTTTAAACGCGTCTTAACCGACCGTCGGCTTCTCCCTCTTCGGTCAAAGACCAAAAAGTGTTATGTACTCCATTTGTCGAGAATATCGACAGTGTTTCCAATAACCAGGCAATCAGGCCATAAGGCTGTAACAAACAAAGCGCGCTCAGGGAACTTATGCTATATTACTGCAAAGTGTAAGAAGCATCTTCGAAGAAAATAGTAACCCCACCGATACCTTTCTTCGGTGCTCATTATTATGAGACTTGTGCAACAGATTTTTTGTACTCATGAGTTCCGTTGTGTGCCGACCATTATTGAAAACTATAAGAGCGCTAGCTTTCGGCTTCACCCAGTCTGAGGTCCGGCTCGGATGACCCGATCCTGACAATCGCAGAGGTGCTCCCTTTACTCCCTAGCCGAACAATCGGGAACGTAGGGGTAAACACAGGAGCGTGGCAACCCAGCTTGCAAATCGCTTAAGTCAATATGGTGCATATTGTGGCGTAATACACGAACAAGGAACGAAGCCGTACAAGTATAATCATATGCAAGAGGAAGAGCTTCATGAAGGAAGCCCCCAAATGAATTGGGTATTTGAATTTATGTGTCACAAACAAAGTTCGGACAAGAAATTTTTTTACAAGCAACATTTTTCCAAAAAAGTATAAAGCTTGGTCGAACCGAACACAAGTTAGAAATTAAAGCTTTGAGCATTAAAGCAACTTAGCTGGTTAATGTGTTCGGTATTGATGACGCGGTCCGAGCTTGATACGGGACAAGGTTCCATCCCCCAAGCTGGTCCCGAGGTGGCGGAGCAGAGAGCTTGACACGCCGAAGTGGTGACGTAGCACGGTCAATGCAGACCGGCAGAGTGACGCCAAAGTCCCTGAATCATTTTCCTATGCACAAAAAATGGTGCAAACCGGAGATAATAGTAATAATGATAATTTTAAAAAAAATTGTTGCATAATAAATAATTTATGCAAAGTGAGTAATAAAAGAAATATGGCCTGGCGCCGAAGTCAATGTCGATGCAGGGCGTCGGCGTGACGCGGTAAAGGCGTAGCAAAGCCTGAATTCACAGGTCGGTCCGAGCTCCAGATGCGGTGTTCGCCGGACTATGTACGGAAACTGACCGAACCACCATGCGACTGTCGTTAATGCGGCCACCATTTGATAGACCTGTGTACATATGATGGACAAACCAGAGTAATAATTCCTTGGGAAAAATGAACCCAAACAAGCAAAAAATACTGGGATTAATAGCACCTGGTTTATTTGTTGTAGCAATCCAAAGGAAGGTGATTCCCAAAATTGGGACTCGATCCGCGCACCCATTGCCTGATGAGCGATAAAACGACGGCATGGCAATGCTGGCAAAGGTTGGCTCGCCGAGGCAAAGCCCTCAGTCCAGCTAACGTGACGGAGCTGGTCGGGTAGTGACGCCGAAGTGTCCAGAGTAGGTTGATGAAGAGATGGCGAAGCCCCCGGTCCAGCCGAGATGTCGAAGTAGGTCGGCGTGATGGACATCAGCTTGAAGAAGCAATAGTGCGGCCCTGCCGATGCAGGTCGTGACATGGTCGATGCCGGCTTGATGAAGCGACCGTGCGGCGATGCCGGTATGCCCACTCCGTGTAATCCGTGGGGCGATGATGTTGCTGATGATTTATCCTTCGCGATGCCGGACTCTTGTTCGGCTTGCCGAGATGATGATCCGAAGAAGTAGAGCTCGGCTCAACAAAGTGACGACGTGTCTAGCACAGGTCGGCAGCCGTGGAGCAATATTGCCGGACTGGTTTGACACCAGCATGATGTTGAAGATCATGTTCAAAAGACTTTAAAGTTAGTGGGATGTGTTTGGGAACAAAACAGAATACCCCATACAAAACTTCCTTCAAAAAGGATGTCCAAAATCCCGTTCGTAAAAAGGACGAACTCGGGTCGGATTTGTTTTCGCGCAGAAAACAGATCTGAAAAGTGATGCACTAATCGGAAGGTTCCCGAAGTTTGGACGGTCTGATCGAGCTGAAATTTTGAGGGGTGGTAGATATAGGAATTCCGCAGTCGATCAACGGTTGGATCTTCCAAAGGAGGTTCGAGCTAGAAGCTGGACACCACGCCCTAAACTCGTCCAGATTCTTGTCCAGATTTGACAGGGCTCCGGTATATTGTAAATTGTCGGAGATTCCTCCATTGAAACTCGACGAAATTTAGCGTGGCTGTTGTAAGAGTAGTTCCGCATTATTCCACCGAAGCAATCATCAAACCGACGCTCGAGGAGGCGGTGACGGCGGATACAAGTTCGCCTTTCCAGAAAAATAGCACGGTCGCCCGAGGGCAATGTTGACGTTGAGCCCCCGGGCTCCCAGGATGATTCCTCCATGATCTTGATAGAGATGAGAGATGATGTTGATGAAGGCCCTCATCCGAACATGACGATTGGAGGTAGGGCGCAGTCCTTGGTCAAACCAAGGTGACCAGTCGAGCTGGTGACGAAGATGCCGAAGTCGCAGTTGATCTGCAGACGAGCCATCGACCTTTTGCCGAACACACAGCGGAACTCTCAATGAAAGCACCAATGTCGGTGTCAAAACCGGCAGATCTCGGGTAGGGGGTCCCGAACTGTGCGTCTAGGCGGATGGTAACAGGAGACAAGGGACACCATGTTTTTACCCAGGTTCGGGCCCTCTCGGTGGAGGTAAAACCCTACTCCTGCTTGATTAATATTGATGATATGGGTAGTACAAGAGTTGATCTACCACGAGATCAGAGAGGCTAAACCCTAGAAGCTAGCCTATGGTATGATTGTTGTATATCTCTATCGACTAGCCTGGCCTCGGTTTATATAATGCACCAGAGGCCTAGGATAACAAGAGTCCTAGCCGAATACGCCGGTGGGGGAGGAGTCCTTGTCTTGATCGCCAAGTCTTGCGGAATCTTCCTTGTATGCGGCAGCTGTCCGGACTGGCCCATGAGTATACGGCCATGGGGGTCCTTGGCCCAATTTAACAGATTGGGAGATGACGTGGTGAGTACCCCCTAGTCCAGGACACCATCAATGATCATGATAGAATGCAAAAAAATGACACAAGGCCTATCAAATCATATAGCACAGCAAAGCAAGAATGATCATGGAAACAACAAGGATGGCATCCTATAATCAATAATGAACATGATGCAAGAAGCAAAATATATGACAAGGCACTCAACATGATGATGACATAAACATATAGGAGTGAAATATGGAAAACAATTATGATAATGCAACAAACATAAGAAACACACAACATCAACAGAACTAAATGGAAGGCGTCTGGAGCATCAGTCTCGGGGGGTTACAACTCTCCTCCACTAACAGAAGATCTCGTCCCAAGATCTTAGGATCGAGACAGAAGAGAAAAATAGGGAGAACAAGGTTCTTCTTGCAGAAAAGAGTGAAACAAAAGAATCTTGAGAAGTTGAACAACTTGAAAGAAAGAACACAACAGAGATGAATGAGATTGAGAAGCTCTGTTACTAAAGAGGAACAAGGAACATTACGAGAACCTTGTAGGTTGCGAAGCTATGAATGACAAGTACAATGGACAAGAAGGAATTGAAACCACTCTGGTTGAAACGAGATAAACAAGGAACAAGGACGATCAAATTCGGAAAGCATTCCGGTTGAAAAGAGATGCAAGACTTAATAAGCTGAAAATAACTTGAAGAGATGACACAACACTCCGGTTAAATGGATAAGCAAGAAAAGAACACGATACTCACAAAACGAGGTGATGGGTGAAGAGCACAACATCACACTGCCTCTGGAAGAATTGAAAGAATGGAATGAAAAGAACTTAGAAGGAAGGATTGAACGGAGTTGTTGAGGAAAACAACAACAAAATAATAAGCTTGTTGTGGACTTATCAAAACAACTCAAAACTTGAGGTGAAATTATTTGCACTTTGAGATGTGAGAAGAAAAGATACTTGAACTCCTCCAACAAGAATCTCGATGAACTCTTTTAGAATGAATTAAATCATGAAGAACCACCATGAAGAACTCCAGTAACAACAGGATGATGAGATAGAATGAAGGAAGAAAGAATAAGATGAGCCTTGCGGTGATTTAGATGGAGGTTCCGACGAAATGGCCGAGGAAATTTGAACTCCGGAAAAGAAAAGATGAAAACACTTGGAACTAGAATTTATTCCTCACGAACAAACTCCGAAGAAAAGGGATTACTAGACGATGATGAAATAAGAATAAGAATTACGTTATGCTTATCGTCATCAAATTTAATTGATGACAACCGGATTTGTCGTGCAACTTATTCCCCTTGAAAAGGATTGAGGAGTATATGGCGCCACCTTTAGGAAGGTCTTCAATGAACCACCGCTAGGATTGGAAAGAACGAATGGATTAAAATGATAATCAAGGGAAAAGAATCTTGAACGAACCACCATAAGAATTGGAAAATGATTGATGAAAGAGAATGAATCACCGGGGAGAATTAGAAGAACCAATATGTTAGAGGGGATTTAGATGCAAAAGAACAAAGAGATCATGAGCTGATTAAAGAACACTTGAACGAAGCACCGGGATAATTGGATAACGGTAGCTGAAATGTGAGGACGGAGAATTCTTCAGGAATGATGGCCTCCGGTGAAAAGAAACGTTAAAACAACTTCTGACATACTTCGGATGGTTAAGAAAAGAATATCTAACAAATGGAATAATTCGAGAGCATAATACGAAGCTTGAACCACGAATCTTCGAGAGAACAAACAAGATTTAGAGGAAAAACTCTTCTTCGGTCTTCAAATGAGGACGGAAAACACCACCAAAAATTACTGAGATACTCCGGGAGAATGAAAAGCGAAGAGGTTCAGCCAACAATGAAAAGAATTTGAAAATGATCTTGGAGAAGGCATGTGACTGATGGAATCCATTCTTACGTCACACTTTGAAAAGAATTTGGGAATAGCTCTGGAATAATTAGAAGAGTCAGGTAAGATCCTGGGAAAATACCTGTGGGTTAGGGCCCAATAAAAGAAAACACCGTTGGAAAGGATGTAGAACAGATAGATGATGCACCGGAACAATTGAAATATTTGAATGAGGTGACAACCTCGAATTAATTGGAACACAAACGAATCTCCTTTCCGAACTTCGGAATGGTTGAATGACGAGAGGCAAACGAGCAAGGAGACCACTTGATCCAAGGAAAAGAATGTGATCAACCCGAAAAAAACTTGAATTAAGTCCATCGGAAAAGAGATGAAGAATGTCAAACAAAAGAGAATTCACCGGTTGAAATAATTGACGAAAAACTGAAGAGGCTCCGCACGAACGAAATTGATGGTCGAAAGAGACTCAGGCTCCGAGAAGAAGAAGGTGGGAGGGCGGGAAAACAAAGGCAACTTGGAAGGGGATAAACCGATGAATAACTTGAAGAGAAAACACCGGTTGAAATCATTGAGGAAAGAAAGCAAAGACTTCGCACGAGTAGGATAGATACTTGATTACGGACTCCGGCTCCGAGAAGAAAAAAAAGGGTGGGCGGGTGGGAAAATAAAGCAACATGGGGTAGAGAAACAACTTCGTTGAGAGCAAACTGAGGATTGAACTTGCAAAGATGAAGAGGCTCGAGTCAACTTGACGAGAAATGCACCGGATGAAAAGAGATGAGAACCAACGACCAGAAAACTAACCACGTGATCCTAAAGAAAAATTTGAAGGGGAAGATGAGTAAGTCAAAACACCTACGTCAAGATTCCTCACCAGAGCGATGAAGGGGCTAAGGAGTAAAAAGAATTCCTACTCTCCGACATCACTAGACTCCGAAAACAGGTTTCTTCTAGACAAGACAACGGCCAAACTACACGATCAATCAAGGGGGCTCCTATGGTCGGTCGAGGCTCTGATACCAACTTGTCACGCCCAATATGCGATACTATCCTAAAGAGACTCGAAGGTCCCACCAAGGATAGAACCACATATTGAAACGCTTTTGCAAGGTGGATATCATTACATCAATATTACATAATAGATGGGGATACATACCAGAGGCATACAATGCCACATGAATACAACAACACATCATACATAAGATCAACATCCGGCTACGGATGAAACACAAATAGAAACTCAAACGACATCCACCCTGCTAGCCCAGGCTGCCGACCTGGAACCTATCCCCTGATAGAAGAAGGAGCAGAAGAAGAACTCCAAAACAAGTTAACATCGCTCTCGCGTCAAGATCATCGCATAACCTGTACCTGCAACTGTTGTTGTAGTAATCTGTGAGCCACGAGGACTCAGCAATCCCATTACCATGGGTATCAAGACTAGCAAAGCTTAATGGGTAAAGGAATGGATAAGTGGTGAGGTTGCAGCAGCGTCTAAGCATATATGGTGGCTAACATACGCAAATAAGGGCAAGAAGAGAGCAAATGGAACGGTCATGAAGCTAGCAATGATCAAGAAGTGATCCTGAACTCCTACTTACGTCAAACATAACCCAAAACCATGGTCCCTTCCCGGACTCCGCCGAAAAGAGACCATCATGGCTACACACGCGGTTGATGTGTTTTATTTCGAATCTGGGGTCAAGTTATCTACAACCGGACATTACCAAATTCACATCTGCCACAAAACCGCGGGCACGGCTCTAGAAAGTTTATACCCTGCAGGGGTGTCCCAACTTAGCCCATCACAAGCTCTCGCGGTCAACGAAGGATATTCCTTCTCCCACGAAGACCCGATCAGACTCGGAATCCCGGTTACAAGACATTTCGACAATGGTAAAACAAGACCAGCAAAGCCACCCAAATGTGCCTACAAATCCTGATAGGAGCTACACATATCTCATTCTCAGGGCACACCGGATTGTCCAAACTTCCGGTAGGCCAGACCGTAGTTTCCCCTGGTGACCACCGGCGGCTGACAGGTTGGACCAACACTCACGACGAGCACTGGCCCGGGGGTGTAAATAAAGATGACCCTCGGGCTCCGGAAACCCAAGGGAAAAAGGCTTAGGTAGGCAAATGGTAAAACCAAGGTTGGGCCTTGCTGGAGGAGTTTTATTCAAAGCGAACTGTCAAGGGGGTCCCATAAATCACCCAACCGCGTAAGGAACGCAAAATCAAGGAACATAACACCGGTATGACGGAAACTAGGGCGGCAAGAATGGAACAAAACACCAGGCATAAGGCCGAATCTTCCACCCTTTACCAAGTATATAGATGCATTAATTAAATAAGAGATATTCTGATATCCCAACATAATCCTGTCCATCATGGGGCAATGTTCAACTTCACCTGCAACTAACAACGCTATAAGAGGGGCTGAGCAAAAGCGGTAACATAGCCAAGCAATGGTTTGCTAGGAAGGGTGCAAAAGGTTAGAGGCTGACATGGAAATTTGGGAGGCTTGATAAACAAGTGATAGGTAGCGCGGCAAAGCGATAGAACGAAGCAACTAGCATAGCAATGATAGTAGTGAGATCCAGGGTGACGGTCATCTTGCCTGAAATCCCGCTAGGAAGAAGAAGGAGTCCATGAAGAAGATGAAGCCACGAAGAAGAACCAAGCATAGACGAACGAATCCTCACGATCGCAACGAAACAGGAACTAACGAGAAGAAACACAACCGGAAAGAAGAAAACAACATAGTAAACACACAAGCATAAACATGACATGATGCACAATCAAGTATGATGCATGACAAGGTTAAATGTTGTTAACATGGCAAGAGGTGAAGCATAAGTAAACTAACTAATTAGGCAAGTTTATATGAGGCCGGAACTATCAAACAACAATTCCAGAAAATCCCCATATGCAATATTCGAATTTGGTACTGTTCTGCCCTAAACCATATTTTAAGGTTGTTAAACAGGAAAATAAAGTGGACCATGTTAAACTAGGCATTTTTCCACCCCATTTACATATAAAGTTAATTAAAATTGGAGCTACGGTTATTTAGTCCTGAAATAAATCATATTAGCATGGCATTTGATCAAATTTAAGCAAACAACATTTTAAACATGGATGAAAGTTGGATATTGTAAAAGAACATGAAATTGTAAGCATTTTACATATACGACATGTTTCATTTGGAAGCATGGATATTTAGATATGAGCAATGCAATTTTAATGGCATTTTCTGCAATTATGCAATAACTGGAAAAAAATAACTAAATGCACAGGCAGAGAAAAAACATGCATGGGCTCGAAGCATCACGTGCAGCGGCCCAGAAGTGGGATCAGGCCCAAGCGGCCGGGTGTGTGCAGTAGGGAAAAAAATGAAAACAGGCAAGAATTTGGGAAGACTGGGATTCGTACACATGACCTCATGGATGGAAATCAGTCCGCTGACCAATGCGCTAGCTATGTATTCATGAATCAAAAAGCTCCCTGGGTCTTTTGACCAATCTTTGAGCAGATCGAGCTTGGCCATGGCTGCACGGCGGCAATCGGCGTCGACTGCAGCGACCAAAGGCGGTGGCCTCTATAGCAACAGAGAAGCGGTGTGGTGAGGAAATAGGTGGATGGTGCTGCTAGCCTGCTACGCGAACCACGGAGCAACGCCGGGGCATTCGCGTGCATGTGTGGGTGCAGAAACTGTCTGGGAGCATGTGAGCGAGTGGCTGCTTCTTGCCGGAGTCATGTGTGTGCATGCGCTCGGGCACGAGCAGGAGCTCGACTCGGGGCAGAGAGCTACGGCGAACAACAAGCTGGGCAGACCCTGGTGCATGCGCGCAAGCTGCAGATGAGGCGCTGCGTGTGTGCTGAAGAAACAGAGGAAGCAGAGCAACCTCGTCGGTGACCAAAGTAACGGCAGAGGCCTCGCTGGAATTGCCTCCCGGCGTGCTCGAGATGCAAGGGGTGCGGGTTGTGCTAAGCATGTGAATCCGCACCTCCGCACGTGCCATCCATCTTCAGACGTTGATGGAAACGACGCCGGCGACGAGCGGCCGCGGAGACGTGCGTCGGGTGTGGATGAATACGAGCCTGCAGTGCGCCAAAGAGGTAACTAACAGGGCATAGAAGGTGAACGCGAGGGTGCGAATGCAAATATGGAAAAAGGTCGAACCAGAGGTCATTGGAATGAGGCCGGCGACATGGTCGTGGTGGAGGAACTATCGGGCATGCGAGCAATCGGCGACAGATGATGCAATTGACTGGGAAAAGGTAAGGGAAAGCATGGCTGCTCACATAGAGGGGCTCGGGGGAGTCGATCGACCTCGGGGACGAGGAGATGCGACGAATTCGAACGGCGACGAGCAGCTGCCGTGGAGGAAGAAGACGAAGGGGACGATGCTTGACGACGGCTCCGGCTTGATTCGAGGGAGGTAGTCGACATAGACGAGGAAGACGAAGCCCCTGGACTCTATGGACTCGCCTGGGCTCGTCGGAGGGCACGCCGGCGATGAGAATTGCTCTCTGACTTGCTCGGGAAGGCTTGGGGGCGATGGATCTAGAGTCTAGACTCACCTGGCGGCGGCGTGGATGGAAGAGAGAAACCCTAATGAGGGGCTCAGACACCGAGGGGGATTTATAGGGGCTGGGCGTCGACGTGGAGCTCGGGCATCCTCGGTGGCCATGTGACCGACGCCCCTGGAGTTTTACCGTGAGGAGAAAGAAGAAAATGTACCGCTTCAGTACATTTCTACGTGGGCTGGGCCCAAAGAAAGGGACGGTTGGAACTCTCTCTCCCCCTCTGTTGTTCTACTTATCCATTTATAAAATGAATAGAACCTTGGAAGAAATTCTCAGAGGGTTTGGCGAAGAAGTAGAATCATATAAGGATAAATCCGAGGCCCTGGATTTATTAAGGATTTGAATAAAATGGTTTGGGCATTTTTAAGGATAGAAAAATAATTCATGTTTCAATTAGATTCAAACTTGAGCCATGTTTTAAACCCAGCCAAAACATTTTCAAATGAGCTGAAAATTTTCAGAGAGGATGTAGGCAATGTGCAGGATTTTTAGGGAAATATTGAGTATTATTGGAGGCAAGAAATAATGTCATTTGTGATGAAAGCCAAAATTTGAAATAGATGAAGAAGAGGATAGGTTGTGCACTTGGGGGAAATGTTGATGGAAAAGATCAAGATGGACAGCACACCAACAATACATCAACATGAAGAATGCAACCCACATGATGATCGTGATAGAATGCAATAAAATGACACAAGGCCTATCAAATCATATATCATAGCAAAGCAAGAATGATCATGGAAACAACAAGGATGGCATCCTATAATCAATAATGAACATGATGCAAGAAGCAAAATATATGACAAGGCACTCAACATGATCATGACATGAACATATAGGAATGAAATATGGGAAACAATTATGATAATTCAACAAACATAAGAAACACACAACATCAACGGAACTAAATGGAAGGCGTCTGGAGCATCAGTCTCGGGGCACTACAGGTGCCCCCTCCATGGATTTCCACCTCGGTCATATCGTCGTAGTGCTTAGGCGAAGCCCTGTGCTGGTAACTTCATCATCACCATCACGACGCCGTGTGCTGATGAAACTCTCCCTCGACCTCAGCTGAATCTAGAGTTCGTGGGACGTCACCGAGCTAAACGTGTGCAGATCGCGGAGGTGCCGTACCTTCGGTGCTAGGATCGGTCGGATCGTGAAGATGTACGACTACATCAACCCCATTGTCATAACGCTTCCGCTTTCGGTCTACAAGAGTACGTAGACAACATTCTCCCCTCTCGTTGCTATGCATCACCTAGATAGATCTTGCGTGATCGTAGGAATTTTTTTGAAATTACTGCGTTCCCCAACCGTGGCATCCGATCCAGGTTTATGCGTAGATGTTATATGCACGAGTAGAACACAAAGAGTTGTGGGCGATAATAGTCATACTACTTACTAGCATGTCATACTTTGATTCAGCGGTATTGTTTGATGAAGCGGCCCGGACCGACATTACATGACCGCGTTCATGAGACTGGTTCTACCGACGTGCTTATGTACATAGGTGACTGGCGGGTGTCAGTTTCTCCAACTTTAGGTGAATCGAGTGTGGCTACGCCCGGTCCTTGTTAAAGGTTAAAACAGCACACTTGACGAAAAATTGTTGTGGTTTTGATGCGTAGGTAAGAAGGGTTCTTGCTAGAAGCCTGTAGAAGCCACGTAAAACTTGCAACAACAAAGTAGAGGACGTCTAACTTGTTTTTCCAGGGCTTGCTGTGATGTGATATGGTCAAGGCATGATGTGATATAAATTGTTGTATGAGATGTTTATGTTTTGTAACAAAGTTATCGGCAACTGGCAGGAGCCATATGGTTGTCGCTTTATTGTATGCAATGCAATCGCCACGTAATTGTTTTACTTTATCACTAAGCGGTAGCGATAGTCGTAGTAACAATAGTTGGCGAGACGACAACGATGCTACGATGGAGATCAAGGTGTCGCGTCGGTGACGATGGAAATCATGACGATGCTTCGGTGATGGAGATCATGAGCACAAGATGATGATGGCCATATCATGTCACATATTTTGATTGCATGTGATGTTTATCTTCTATGCATCTTATTTTGCTTAGAACGTCGGTAGCATTAGAAGATGATCCCTTACTAAATTTCAAGGTACAAGTGTTCTCCCTGAGTATGCACCATTTCTACAGTTCATCATGCTGAGACACCACGTGATGATTGGGTGTGATAAGCTCTACATTCACATACAACGGGTGCAAGCCAGTTTTGCACACGCAAAATACTCGAGTTAAACTTGACGAGCCTAGCATATGCAGATATGGCCTCGGAACACTGAGACCGAAAGGTCAAACGTGAATCATATAGTAGATATGATCACCATAGTGATGTTCACCATTGAAAACTACTCCATCTCACGTGATGATCGGACATGGTTTAGTTGATTTGGATCACGTGATCACTTAGATGATTAGAGATATGTCTATCTAAGTGGGAGTTCGTAAGTAATATGATTAATTGAACTTTAATTTATCATGAACTTAGTACCTGATAGTATTTTGCATGTCTATGTTGTTGTAGATTAATGGCCCGTGCTACCGTTCCTTTGAATTTTAATGTGTTCCTAGAGAAAGCTAAGTTGAAAGATGATGGTAGCAACTACACGGACTGGGTCCATAACTAGAGGATTATCCTCATTGCTGCATAGAAGAATTACGTCCTGGAAGCACCGCTAGGTGCCAGGCCTGCTGCAGATGCTACTGATGACATTAAGAACGTCTGGCAGAGCAAAGTTGATGACTACTCGATAGTTCAGTGTGCCATGCTTTACGGCTTAGAATCGGGACTTCAAAGACGTTTTGAACGTCATGGAGCATATGAGATGTTCCAAGAGTTGAAGTTAATATTTCAAGCAAATGCCCGAGTTGAAAGATATGAAGTCTCCAACAAGTTCTACAACTGTAAAATGGAGGAGAATAGTTCTGTCAGTGAACACATACTTAGAATGTCTGGGTACCATAACCACCTGACTCAACTGGGAGTTGATCTTCCAGTTGATTATGTCATTGATAGAGTTCTTCAATCACTGACACCAAGCTATAAAGGCTTCATGATGAACTATAATATGCAAGGGATGTACAAGACTATTCCCGAGCTCTTTGCAATGCTAAAGGCTGCGGAGGTAGAAATCAAAAAGGAGCATCAAGTGTTGATGGTCAACAAGACCACTAGTTTCAAGAAAAAGGGCAAAGGGAAGAAGGGGAACTTCAAGAAGAACTGCAAAAAGGTTGCTTCTCAAGAGAAAAAACCCAAGTCTGGACCTAAGCCTAAAACTGAGTGCTTCTACTGAAAGGGACTGCTCACTGGAAGCAGAACTGCCCCAAGTATTTGGCGGATAAGAAGGATGTCAAAGTGAAAGGTATATTTGATATACATGTTATTGATGTGTACTTAACTAATGCTCGCAGTAGCGCCTAGGTATTTGATACTGGTTCTGTTGCTCATGTTCGCAACTCGAAACTGGGGCTAGGGATTAAGCGAAGATTGGCTAAGGACGAGGTGACGATGCGTGTGGGAAATGGTTCCAAGGTCGATGTGATCGTCGTTGGCACGCTACCTCTACATCTACCATCAAGATTAGTTTTAAGCCTGAGTAATTGTTATTTGGTGCTAGCATTGAGCATGAACATTATATCTGAATCTTGTTTACTACAGATGGTTATTCATTTAAATCAGAGAATAATGGTTGTTCTATTTATATGAGTAATATCTTTTATGGTCATGCACCCTTGCTGAGTGGTCTATTTTTGTTGAATCTCAATAGTGATGATACACATATTCATAATATTGAAGCAAAAAGATGCAAAGTTAATAATTATAGTGCAACTTATTTGTGGCACTGCCGTTTGGGTCATATCGATGTAAAGCGCATGAAGAAACTCCATGCTGATGGACTTTTGGAATCACTTGGTGCTTGCGAACTGTGCCTTATGGGCAAGATGACTAAAACTCCGTTCTCCGGAACAATGGAACGAGCTACTGACTTGTTGGAAATAATACATACCAATGCATGCGGTCCAATGAGTATTGAGGCTCGTGGTGGGTATCGTTATTTTCCTACCTTCACAGATGATTTGAGCAGATATGATTATATCTACTTAATGAAGCATAAGTCTGAAACATTTGAGAAGTTCAAAGAATTTCATAGTGAAGTGGAAAATTGTCGTAACAATAAAATAAAATTTCTATGATCTGATCGTGGAGAAGAATATTTGAGTTATGAGTTTGGTCTTCATTTGAAACAACATGGGATAGTTTCACAATTAACGCCACCTAGAACACCACAACGAAACGGTGTGTCCGAACGTCATAACCGTACTTTATTGGATATGATACGATCTATGATATCTCTTACTGATTTACCGCTGTCGTTTTGGGGTTATGCTTTAGAGATGGTTGTATTCACTTTAAATAGGGCACCATCAAAATCCGTTAGGACGATGCCTTATGAATTGTGGTTTGGCAAGAAACCAAAGTTGTCGTTTCTTAAAGATTGGGGTTGCGATGTTTATGTGAAAAAGCTTCAACCTGATAAGCTCGAACCCAAATCGGAGAAGTGCGTCTTCATAGGATACCCAAAGGAAACTATTGGGTACACCTTCTATCACAGATCCGAAGGCAAAATATTTGTCGCTAAGAATGGATCCTTTCTAGAGAAGGAGTTTCTCTCGAAAGAAGTGAGTGGGAGGAAAGTAGAACTTGATTAGGTAACTGTACCTTCTCCCTTATTGGAAATTAGTTCATCAAAGAAATCAGTTCCAGTGATTCCTACACCAATTAGTGAGGAAGTAATGATGATGATCATGAAACTTCAGATCAAGTTACTGCCGAACTTTGTAGGTCTTCCAGAGTAAGACCCGCACCAGAGTGGTACGGTAATCCTGTTCTGGAAGTCATGTTACTAGACCATGATGAACCTATGAACTATGAGGAAGCGATGATGAGCCCAGATTCCAAGAAATGGCTTGAAGCCATGAAATCTGAGATGGGATCCATGTATGAGAACAAAGTGTGGACTCCGGTGGACTTGCCTGATGATCGGCAAGCCATAAAAATAAATGGATCTTTAAGAAGAAGACCGATGCAGACGGTAATGTTACTGTTTACAAAGCTCGACTTGTTGCGAAAGGTTTTCGACAACTTCAAGGAGTTGGCTACGATGAGACTTTCTCACCCGTAGCGATGCTTCAGACTGTCTGAATCATGTTAGCAATTGATGCATTTTATGATTATGAAATTTGGCAAATGGATGTCAAAACTGCATTCCTGAATGGATTTCTGGAAGAAGAGTTGTATATGATGCAACCACTAGGTTTTGTCGATCCAAAGGGTGCTAACAAAGTGTGCAAGCTCCAGCGATCGATTTATGGACTGGTGCAAGCCTCTCAGAGTTGGAATAAACGTTTTGATAGTCTGATCAAAGCATATGGTTTTATACAGACTTTTGGAGAAGTCTGTATTTACAAGAAAGTGAGTGGGAGCTCTGTAGCATTTCTAATCTTATATGTAGATGACATATTGTTGATCAGAAATGATATGGAATTTCTGGATAGCATAAAGGGATACCTGAATAAGAGTTTTTCTATGAAAGACCTCGGAGAAGCTGCTTACATTGGGCATCAAGATCTATAGAGATAGATCAAGGCGCTTAATTGGACTTTCACAAAGCACATACCTTGATAAAGTTTTGAAGAAGTTTAAAATGGATCAGTCAAAGAAAGGGTTCTTGCCTGTGTTGCAAGGTGTGAAGTTGAGCCAGACTCAATGCCCGACCACTATAGAAGATAGAGAGAAAATGAAAGTCATTCCCTATGCTTCAGCCATAGGTTCTATCATGTATGCAATGTCGTGTACTAGACCTGGTGTATGTCTTGCTATAAGCATAGCAGGGAGGTACCAAAGTAATCCCGGAGTGGAGCACTGGACAGAGGTCAAGAACATCCTAAAATACCTAAAAAGGACTAAGGATATGTTTCTTGTTTATGGAGGTGAAAAGGAGCTCGTCGTAAACGGTTACGTCGATGCAAGCTTTGACACTGATCTGCATGACTCTAAGTCACAAATCAGATACGTATTTTATTGAATGGAGGAGCTGTCAGTTGGTGCAGTTCCAAGTAGAGCATCGTGGCGGGATCTACGTGTGAAGCGAAGTACATTGCTGCTTCGGAAGGAGCAAATGAAGGAGTTTGGATAAAGGAGTTCATATCCGATCTAGGTGTCATACCTAGTGCACCGGGTCCAATGCTAATCTTTTGTGACAATACTGGTGCAATTGCCTTGGCAAAGGAATCCAGATTTCACAAGAGAGCCAAGCACATCAAGAGACGCTTCAATTCCATCCGTCATCAAGTGTCGGAGGGGGACATAGAGATTTGCAAGATACACACGGATCTGAATGTTGCAGACCCATTGACTAAGCCTCTTCCACCAAAGATCCATGGGTGTTAGAATCATTACTATGTAATCTAGATTATAGACTCTAGTGCAAGTGGGAAACTGAAGGAAATATGCCCTAGAGACAATAATAAAGTTATTATTTATTTCCTTAATTCATGATAAATGTTTATTATTCATGCTAGAATTGTATTAACCGGAAACTTAGTACATGTGTGAATACATAGACAAAACATATAGTCCCTAGTATGCCTCTACTTGACTAGCTCGTTAATCAAAGATGGTTATGTTTCCTAACCATATATAATGTCATTTGATGAATGGGGTCACATCATTAGGAGAATGATGTGATGGACATGACCCATCTGTTAGCTTAGCATTATGATCGTGTCAGATTCATTGCTACTGCTTTCTTCATGACTTATACAAGTTCCTCAGACTATGAGATTATGCATCTCCCGAATACCGGAGGAGCACTTTGTGTGCTACCAAATGTCACAACATAAAAGGGGTGATTATAAAGGTGCTCTACAGGTGTCTCCGAAGGTGTTTGTTGGGTTGGCATATATCGAGATTAGGATTTGTCACTCCGTGTTTCGGAGAGGTATCTCTGGGCCCTCTTGGTAATACTCATCACTATAAGCCTTGCAAGAATTGTAACTAATGAGTTAGTTGCGGGATGAAGTATTACGGGACAAGTAAAGAGACTTGCAGTTAACGAGATTGAACTAGGTATTGAGATAGCGACGATCAAATCTCGGGCAAGTAACATACCGATGACAAAGGGAATGACGTATGTTGTTATGCGGTTTGACCGATAAAGATCTTCATAGAATATGTAGGAACCAATGTGAGCATCCAGGTTCCGCTATTGTTTATTGACCGAAGACGTTTCTCGGTCCTGTCTACATAGTTCTCAAACCTGTAGCACCACAAAAAAAGACACATTCGTGACATTTTGCGCCGAACGATTTTTTTTCTTCATACATATGACATTTCTATGATGATAATTGTGACAAAACCCGGTATCATCATAGATGTGGTGGGCTCCTACTTCTATGACAAAAAATCATGACAGAAAATGGGCTTTTCGTCCTGGGCGGGCCGGAGACGCAGCCACATGACATTCTTTGGGCCGCCCATGACGGAAAAACCCGTGGTAGAAGCGAGGGCGAGGAAAATTCTGGGGCGTTCCCGGTTACGATGGGCGGTCGGGGGCCGAGCGATGCGTGCTTCTCTCGTACACGTACGCGCGTGTGTGCGAGGCGTTGGCTCTAACTGAACCCGAGCGAGGCGTTGGGCTCTAACTGAAACCGAGCGATTGCACTGCAGCCTACGCGTTACTAAACCCGAGCGATCGATCAATGGCTGTTAACTGAACCCGATCGAGCGATTCCTTCGCTACTACTGCTAACTGAAGCCGATCGAGTGGATGAACAGTGAGTGTTGCGGGGGGGGATGAACAGTGAGCGGTGGGGGTGGATGCAGGACCCTGTAGCGTTGCCTCTAGATGAACAGGACCCCGTGGTGTGGAAGGATGGATGAATAGTAGACGGTGGAGTAGCGCGCGGTGGAGGCTGGATGAACAGGAGCCCGTGGAGGCTGGAGGAGATCGGCGGTAGCCCGTGGAGGCTGGAGGAGGTCGACGGTGGAGATGAACAATATCTTGTGGAGTCCCCTTTTGCGGTACGCCACACCCCTCCCGATGAACAGGACCTTCGTTTCGACCGTAGCGCTCCAACACAAGTCCGATTCGTCCGTTTTGCGGTACGCCACACCCCTCCCGATCAACAGGACCCCCGTTTCGACCGTAGCGCTCCAACACAAGTCTGTTTCGTTCGTTTTGCAGTACACCACACCCCTCTCGATCAACAGGACCCCCGTTTTGACCGTAGTGCTCCAACACAAGTCTGTTTCGTCCATTTTGCGGTACGCCACACCCCTCCCGATCAACAGGACCCCTGTTTCGACCATAGGAGGTCCGTTTCCTCCGTTTTGCGATACGCCAGACCCCTCCCGATCAACAGGATCCCGTTTCGAACGTGGCCGGTCGAACACAAGGCCGTTTCCTCCATTCTGCGGTACGCTAGGCCTCGTTTCCATCGCCTATTCAGTCCAAGCCCTCCCGATGAACACGACGACACATTCCGTTCAGACCCAGCCGATTGGCTCCCCATGAACACAACGACGACGTTGTTTCTCCGTTCCGACCCAGCCATGTACACAAGCCCTGGCCGTACGTATGCGCGAGTAGGCATTCGAGACCCCGCCGGTATGTACACGTACGTGGCCGTATTTTCTTTCTTGCACCCTGGCCGCTGTACGTACATGTACATGCTACGTGCGTGCCTATACTACGACACGTGCACGCCTCTACATCGGCCAGTATATATGTACGTACACGTTCGCGACCAGAATGACAACGCTACATACGTTTCAACCAGGTGGGTCCCGACTGTCAGGCACTTCCTTGCGTGCGAAGATGTAGCTGGTGGGTCCCAGCAGTCAGGGGGCGAATCGTTTTTTTGCCCGGACACACTTCCTTGCATGCGAAGATGTAGCTGGTGGGTCCCAGCAGTCAGGGGGAAACATTTTTTTCATGAAATAGGTGCCCTGTCTGGTGGGTCCCTGCTGTCAGGTGGAGGAATAATTATTTTGCGCGTAATAAGGAGGCACTTCCTTGCTGCGGCCGTGGACCCAGCTGTCAGCCTCTCCGCGTATAGTCCATGTCCGATGGAAGTCGTTCCTTGACCACATTGGCCACGCCGCGCCGAGAGCACCAGGGTAGTGGACGACGGCGAGGCCTAGGAAGGGGACGATGCTGAGCCGGGGAAGACGCGGCAGTGGATGCCCACGCGTAGAGGAGTATGAGGGTTCACTCGTTCGACTGTGGTGTGAGGTTGTCGTCGCCGCAGAATAGCAGGGGGTGTGGGTGCATAGAGGGATGGCCTGGCCAGCGGTGGGAGTAGTAGGGGGCGGTGAGGCCTCCGTGGCATCACAGCCGGCCATCGGCGGCAGGAGCAGGCGGCACAACCGGCGCTGGTTTGGGCTGCTGGAGCAAGAAGACCAGAGGTTGAAGAAGCACTAGGCCGTTGGAAGGACATCGTACGGTCACTGGAGCTAGAAACGTTCATATATTGACTAAAGCTGACAAAGGCCTCCGTCCCAGTCAACTTAGTAGGCGCACAAGTCAGCCTCCCACCAAGATGGGTCCCAGCTAGCAGGGGGTATTCATTTTTTTGTGCGTAATAAGGAGGCACTTCCAGTGGGTCCGAGCTAAAAGCGGGGGGGACGTTTTTTTCGCGAAATGCGGTGGCCCGTCCAGTGGGTCCTAGCAGTCAGGGGGTAATGTTTTTTTCGCGACATACTGGTGGCCCGTCCAGTGGGTCCCTGCTGTTAGGTGGAGGAATAATTATTTTCCGCGTAATAAGGAGGCACTTCCTTGCGGCTGCCGTGGACCCAGCTGTCAGCCTCTCCACGTACAGTACTCTTCCGATGGAAGTTGGTTGTTGACCACATTGACCATGCTGCACCGAGACCACCACGGCGGTGGACAATAGCGAGGCCTAGGAAGGGGACGACGCGGAGCCGGGGAAGACGCGGCAGTGGAAGCCCGCGATGAGAGGTGTACGAGGGTTCACCGATTCGGTTGCGGTGTGAGGCTGTTGTCGCCGTAGAATAACAGGGGGTGTGGGTGAGTAGAGGGATGCCCTGGCCAGCGGTGGGAGTAGTAGGGGCGCTGAGGCCTGCGCGGCAGCATAGCCGGCCACGGGAGGCGGGAGCAGGCGGTCCCGCCGGCGCTGCTTTGGCGGCTGGAGCAAGATCAGAGATTGAAGAAACACGACGGCCGTTGGATTGACATCCAACGGTTACGTCTGCTAGAATCGTTTGTTGACGTATATAATAACTAAAAAAATCTTGCATACGCGTGAACTAAACAGGCCCACAAGTCCGACCACTCCCTCTTTTTTTTAATAATTTATATATATAGCTCATGGGAACTTCTTATGCAATTTATTGCAGTCGTTTTTTTGGTTGGCAGGGCCAATTTCGCATATTTCTGTGGGTTCCAATCTATTTTTAATACCGAAATATCGAGCCAGATTTAAAGTACTTTGAAGATATATTTAAATTAGGTTGATGCCCATTGAAATAGGAATTTGAAAATGTGAAAAAATTCAGAAATTATAAAGTAATTGCCAATTTGTCATCTGTTTTTATATTTACAACTCATTTCATATTACTTTCAAGATTTGCAGGCGTCTTGATAGAGTTGCAGCCTATCAGGGCGTAGAAAAATAAGTAGGCCTGGATTGGGTATTCTTCAGAAAAAAAATAAACTGGGCTCATTTTCACAAAGAAAAAATAGCTGGGCTGGTCACATGGTGAACATAAAATATAAGCCTGGGCTAGACAGGCCACAGCCCAGTTCAAACCCTGCTCCATCTCAACAATAACAAAAAAAAATACTGCTCGAATCTATTGACTATATACGCTCACAATGTCATGGGTCCCAGATGTCACGAAAACACTAGGAGGAAGCATTTTATTTTTTCCATACGCTGACGTGGTGGGCCCCTACTATCATCCTCTACATGTACTTCTGTCGATCCATGTTGTTTGTTGACCATGTTGACAATGCGAGAGGGCGGTGCCGCGGCGAGCGCACCAAAGTGTGCGGAGGACGTCGGCATTAATGATTTAGGAGACGGTGGGGCGGCGATGCGTGCGCTAAGGCGCGGCCAGTCGTGGGAGGCGGAAGCAGGCGGCCCCGCCGGCGCTGGTTTGGTTTTGGCGGCTGGAGGAAGACAGGACTGAAGAAACATGACAGACTGTAAAAGCAGCAGGATTACTTAACAACCTTAACTGAAACCAGCAGGGGCACTTAACAACCAAAGCTGAAAGCAGTATGAGTACTTATATAGGTTCAACCGTATAAAGCATGCCTCGAACAGTACTACTTTGCCTACAGTTAACCAAGGGTGAGGCCGCCAAGCCCCAGGACAAGGCCCAGGCGCCACCTCGCGCATCCACAACCTTCTGAAACCGGCTTCATCTCGCAATGTGGTCAATAAATAGGATATTCGCTTTAGAGACATGGAAAAGCATGAACATAATCTTTTGTCCTATTCTCCAAGATGGACGGGCCTTCATTATTTGAGACCACCCATGAATAAGTATCTTTTCACCTCCAAGGGGAATTGAGGAGGTCGACATAAACATCATGTTGTGACCAAGCGCAAGTCTGACCCGACCATGGTCAGGCATCTGTATAGGAACAATAGAACTAGGCAGTTCCTGTTTCAAGAAGATCACAACTGTAAAACTGTGTATAAGCAATAGTTTATGAACAACATATATAACAGAAAACAGCTCGTACCATAAGTTTCTCGACACAGTTGGACCTGTTCAACGAGTGCAGCGGTGGCACACATATCCCACGTGGCCTTCCACCATTGAAACGCCCCACAAGGACCTCAAGACGATCAATAAAGTGTGGGAACTTGTGGATGTCGATCTAGTCAACTTCAGTGCCATCAGTAACAGCCGAGTTATTACAGGGTAACAAACGAGCAGACTGCTTAACTCTAAAAAAACCTACATGTGCCACCAATTATAAGAAAATATTAGTTAGAAGTAGCATCTTCGAGAGAGATTTGTTGCTACTTCTAAAGTTAAATTGTGATTAGTTAGATAGAATACGTGGATTAAGAAGTAATCGAGGCAACAAGCAAGAACCAGATACAAAACTAACATGGATGAACAATTGGAACAACGTCGGGATGGAAGATCGCAGTGAATATGAGACCAGGTTCTGCTATTCCCATCAACATTCGTGCACCAACTTTCAGTCTGTAACACTTGAGAAAGTTTATCCAAGTTCGGCCATAAAAAAAGCAGCGATCTTCTTGGTTCATGAACCCAACTCGGAACTTATATCGATGATTTATCTTCACTGTGACCATTAAACTAGTGTATTCAGTTATGGCAAGGCCGAGCATCTTGAGTACATATGTTCTAGCAGAGCAAATAATTCACTGCAGGAAAAATAATATGAGAACACAGCATGTTCAAAAAAACCACCCTCTCAGATAGAAAAGAGGATTCTAGGAACATACTATGCGCGTTTCAAAATGTTGTGTTAGGATGATAAGGAACAAGTGTGGCGTCTCGCCGAGGGCGCAGAAACCTGTAGGGTACTCGCACTTTGGGCACTGCAAATGAAACACACTAGATTCAGTAGGAAGAAAAATGCATCAACGGCGGCGGCTGCCATCCTAGGATTACCTGCGACCAAGGGACTTGGATTTATTGGGGATGGATGAAGAATTCGTACCTGGTTCTCCATGATAAAACCCTATGCAATCGCCGAGAGGGGGTTTTCTCTGAACAAGCAGACGAGGGAGAAGGGGATTCAGGCCCAGTGAAATATTGATGCTTCATCCGTCTAGCTTACTGCTAAAGCTGGAATGGGGGGGGTTGTGATTTAACGGCTCATTGGGCATTACTGCGGCGCTACGAACGGGGTGTGTCTACCAAGAAGTTGTGCACTCTAATTTGTGCATATGGCACGTGGACCCCATTGCCGGTTGCCCCACATATCAGTGAAAGGAAGTAGAAAGACAGGAGTAACTAGTTACACATAAATATATTTTTTGATAGAGAGATACTCCCTCTGTAAAGAAATATTCAAATCTTTTATATCACAGACAGGCTCACCTTGCCAAGAAATATACTCCCTTTGCAAAGCACGGGCATTATGGGGGTTCAGCTTTTTTTATGGGGGTTCAGCTAAGAATATAATACTCAGATAGGCTCATGGTTCTGGACTTTGGGCCGCCGACCGACCCTGCATGTTTGGGGGCCCTTCTGGTTTTAGATGTTGTCGCAAGGCGAATACACAAAATTGAATAAAGTACGGCAACCATTGGAATGAAATCAAATGACAGTTCCTACTTATACACACAGGACACTTGTTTCACCATGCCAGATTATTACATCAAAATCTCTCGGAGGATAGATCAGTTCGGCAGTTGCGTGCTGCTACTGAAGAATTTCAAAGTTGATTTGGATCAGCTCCTCTTGCTGAGCAAGTTCGATTTTGACATCATCCCCTACCGCAAGATATGATTTAGATTTGAACCTTGACCATCCTTTAGCATCAATCATCATGCGACCATCCTTTGTACTTACGATATATTGAGCAGGTTCATTCACACCAAGGTTGCGCATGGTAAGAGAAACATGGCCGCGGTCGCCCGGATTGTTGAACGACTCCCTCGTTGCTCTAGGAATTCTCTGTTTGCAAACAAGAAGATATAACCAAACAGTTAGATCAACACAGTGAATCATGTGAAACAACATGGAAAGAAAAAAGAACGAAGCACTTGGGCAGCCAATGCTTACCAGGAAGGTGGACATGTCGGTTTTTGTAAGGACTTTGGTATATGAAGTGCGAACTGCAGCCCAGTCTGTTGCCGGTGCAACTGCACGGGCCGGAGCAGATGCAAGTGCAAGTGTTGGTGCAGGTGTCAAAGCCGCTACTGCTGCCGGAGATGGTGCTCCTTATAGAGCTGGTGCCGGTGTCGGAGCAGGTGCCGATGTCGATGCCCGATCCTCTGGTAGATCAGACTAATCCGCTGACACGGTTGGTGCCCAATTCTCAGCTAGATCAGACTAAGTTGCTGCCACTGTCAGTGCTAGAGCAACTGCCGGTGCTCAATCTGTTGCTGAAGGTGGTACCGATGTGCGAGACAGCGGCGATCGTGTCTGGTCTGCAATGATCAGCTCTCTAACTTGACTAGGATCTATGACCATGATCCAGTTTTTTTCTTCATTTCTTTTAAACGCGAGAAGGACTAATTGTGGCATTTTTGTTAAACCAAACTGTAGTTCATCATAGGGATTCAGCTTGTACTCAGACAACAGACTGATCCAATTTTTTCCAGCAATATAAGTGATGGACAGTGCCTTCGTTACTGACACGACATAAGAAGTGAAACCTGCAAAAATAGCTATCGTAGAGCAAACCAAACGGTTTATTCTGTGATGAATGTCACATGGCAAAACCTGCATCGTAAAATTGCAGGAAAAGAAAGAAAACATGACATTAAATCAATAAGATTTAGACAGTAAATCAATAAGATTTACTTGATGTGACATGAGTGAATCCTTACCAGGAAATCACTGTGTTGAAGTACTAAACGGAAGATTGATCGTCCAACTATGCGTGGCATGCAGGGGCCCCGCCTACTCCCACAAGCAGGACAGTCCAAATGTCGTAACAAATCGTATAGCCCGAACATCCGTGGGACTAGAAATCCTGGTGGGTGTGATAAACCCTGCAATGCATACAAATATTGGAGTGTAACCATAATTGATAAACCGTCCTCACAAAAAATATGATTTGGATACTTCAAAATATACAGACTGAATTGAGTGGACAGACATTAACATAGACCGTTCTCAGGACTGACCACACACCAAAAGCGGCAGTACTAATAAACAATACAGGGTTCACAAACACAAATCAAGTACTGAACAATAGTACTTACTACAGACAAGCAAAGTTGCACTAACTAAACTATGCAGACTATTTCTTGCCACCGACCTACAGGATGAACCCCGCATAACTGACTAGGCCATGGACTTCGTGTGAGATGTCTACATGTACCATCACCATCTTATCAACCTTGGAGAACCTAACAGAGTGGTCTTTCCACTCATAAACATGATGATGAAGACAGGCCGCATCACATTTGTTGGGAAGCTTTACAAGAACCACACCCTTCGTAATCGAAGGCACAACTAGGAAATTTTTGTGGTCAAGTACCTCCTCGAGAACATGCCTGACAACAAAGCTACAGGAAAACACTAGTTCAGGACACGTGGCGACAAGGACACAGCAGCTGGATAGTTCAGCATTAGAACTCCTCATCGGGTCTTCTAGTTCACACGGCATGACTTTGAGAACTTCATCTCCACCGCTGACCTGGTTCTAATTCAAACATAAACCATATTTTATTACTACCTCCATTCAGAAATATAAGATGATTTTTGATATTATACTCCATATATGACTACATATACGTACAGAAATGAGTGAACAAAGACACTAGAACATGTCTTCAAAGGCATGAGAGCAGAGGGATTACTTGCAATATCCATAACACAAGTTACTGAGGCAAATATACCCTCTTCAAAGGTAGCATTGATGTTCATAAAGTACTCCCTCCGTCCCAAAATTCTTCTCTTAGATTCGTCTAGATGCGGATGTATCAAGTCACATTTTAGTATTAGATACATCCGTATCTAGACAAATCTAAGACAAGAAATTTGGGACAGAGGGAGTAGTTGAAAGTAATCTATAAGAAATCAGTGTCAACCTCTCGCATGTTTTGGTCAAAAGAGGAATTTAGAACCGTCATTTGGCACACTAAAATCACATGCAAGATCACCCAGAAAGTTGTACTACCAGTACTAGTACTGCGTGTTAGATGAAAAAACACGATCAAGATCGAGAAAAAGATCGTCAACAAGAGACATTACCTGCACTTGCTTAATGAGGGATCCCGGAGAGGGGGGCTTGGACAGGGCGATGGCTTTGAGCTTGTCTGCGGTAGTCTCGGTGGGGTGCTTGCGCTTCTTCGTACCATGAGCCTCGACGGTTTTGGACAGAGCCATAGACATCACATTGGTCGGTGCTCCAGCGTCCATCCAAGAGAGGAAGCTAAGAGAGAAGAGTGAAAGGAGGAACGAATTGAGGGAGAAGCGAAGCGAGTGGGGGTTTTCTTCAAGAGAGGAAGCTGAGAGAGAAGAGTGAGATGATGGTTGCTTCGTCCGTCCAACTTACTACTAGAAAGGAGGGGGTTTTGTGATTTGACGGCTCATTGGGCATTACTGCGGCGGTTCGACCGAGGTAGTCTACCGTCACTCTACTACGGAGTAATTTAGTGCATGGCTGGTGGACCCAGGTGCTGGTTGTCCCACACGTCGGCGAAAGTGAGTAATTTAGTGCATGGCTGGAGGAGGATCCGCACGGTAGAGCGTGTCCATTGTTTTTTTGAAGAAAAAATGATTACCGCAAGCGTTTCCACTCTTATGATGGAGGAGTGCGAAACACGGCAGCCACTTGAACATACACAGTGCTCCTACTACTAGGCATGTGCAGTGGTTCATACGTCAGTACTACACAATCTTGTTGCTAGTGTAGTAAGATATGACGATAACAAATGATGTTGTGTGCATGTCAACTACTCCTATATGTAACATAGTACCACTTTTTCAACTGTCCGGTCGAGAATGAACAGTGAGATCAATGTTAACAGCGCACGGAGAGTACGGTGCTACAGTACTCAACGAAACATGAGCCATATGAAGCATGAATAGTGTTAGGCAGGGTGTATGAACGGTGCACAGGATGGGAGCAAAAGTTCCGTTCTCGACCCACTTTTGGGTGTTTGGCAGAGTGCATGAAGCTTGCGTGAGTCCACACTAGTAGGTTGACAAAAATACATGAAGAGGAAACAACTATATTGAGATTAGAAGGCAACCAAACACACCCACACGCTTTGTTCTACAGTGATTGATCTGCACCGTCTGAGTTTGATCCAACGGTCATGTTGTGCCGAGACATGGACATGCCCATGCAGAGGGCGCCTAAACACCACCGAAGTCCCTCTGCTTCTCGAGGCGCACGACATTGGTGATGCAGGGTGCAACCGCCCGCAGAGCTCGCTCCCGGTCGACGGGAGCCAGCTCGTCAAAGCCAGCATCCAATGGCACGAATGGATTCCGATGATGGAGCCCTAAAAGGATTCGCCCGGCAACGGTGATGGCAGCCCGCAACCCCTCCTTGTACAGCTCAGCCCCCACCATCGCGCGGAGACAGCTCAGCTCCTCGGAGATATAGGTGAAGAAGGAGACCAGGTCAGGAAGCCGAAGCTCATTGAAGTCGACCGGGTGGTCGAACGGGTTTAGCCCGACGGCCGGCATCGTCGTGCTGGCATGACGGTAGGCATCGTGCAGTCCCAACACATGTGTGGCAACTTGGTTCACCAAGTGGCTGAGGCGATCCTGGATCTCATCACGATCGGCCCGCTCGCGCTCCAGCCGGCTCACCTGACGGCCTATCGTATCACCCGCTTTCTGCAGCAACGCCGCCGACGCCTCGAGCATCTTTGTGGTGGAAGCCTGCCTCCTTTGAAGCTCCGTGAACTCCCGCACATAATGGAGGAGCATGGCACTCCTCTCCTCCTTGAGCTCACGGAGCTCCATGTCCTTGGCCCTGAGCTCCGCATCCTTGTCATGGAGCTCCTATGTCAGGCGCCTCACCTTGGACTCCGTGATCTGCTGCGCCGCCATGGCACCAGGTAGAAGCAATGGGGAGAGAAAGCAAAGGGGGCGAAACGGCTGAAAGGCAATGCAATCTACGGGAAGGCGGAGGGAGCCAGCCGAGGAGCGGGGAATCTTTTGGTTTTCACCACGGTAAAACACCAGTCGATGACTTCTCGCATCAGGGAGCAGTGGGTTTTAAAGGCGGAGTTATCGTGACTAATTGCTGCCGCGCCTGCTCCCGTCAATCAAAAAATAAAAAATCCTGTCGCGCCATCTCCCGTCAATCAAAAAAATAAAAATCCTGCCGCACCCAAACACCAGAGCAATGTCACGGTGGATATTTAAATTTACCTGCCGGCAAGTAGATAAAAAAAGGGGTGAAAAAACAAATGTGGCGGCGGCTTAGCTAATCGGTCGAACTAGCCCAACTAGCTTGCCATCGTGCTTCACTGATGTACTCGGCGAGAAAGGTGGTCTTTCGTGATTTGATGACTCATTTACTTGCTTCGGTGCTACGACCGAGGAGGACCCAGAAAACGCACGGTAGGGCGTCCCACGTCAGGAAGAATATATGTGTGCACCACCCGGGAGGACCCCGAAATCGCACGGTATTAGGGTGTGCCACGTCTTGGCACGGAGGAAAAAATGTGCGTGTAAAAATATACTGTATCATACGTAGTACCTATGGTTCGACCTCGGGACCCACCCAGTCGGTCGAAAACACCCCACTAGCCACACAGCTTCATCATGCAAACCTGGCACGGAGGATAGATGTGGTTAGCTCCGTCTCGACCAGCCACAACGTCTCTTGTTCTAGGCGATTCTTCTATTTTCCAAGCTTTTTTTTAGTTGTAATAACACCACGGCAAGCTAGTGCCGCTCTTCGTGTGTGCCCGTGCAAAGGTTAGACAATGGAGAGAAGAGAGATTGAGATCGTAGACCTGGGACCCACTAGTAAGTGAGACAACGGTTTTGCACGTGTTGACGAGGCACTCCCTCTACTCTACTCAACGCAAGTACTGTATAAAATCAAGTTATGAGACAAAGCCAACAACTGTTTGTTTTTTCAGGCTATCGATTTACGCTTCGTAGTCCAGGTTGCCAGTTCGAATCTCGTCTTTCAGATTTGTTAGTTCTAGGTCAAAATTTGATTAATGACAAGTGGGACACCCGTGTGTTGTTCCGATATTTCAGTGTAGGATGACTTTTTTGAACAAACACTTTGCGCGGTTAGACAAGTAATGGCACGACTTACATGTATTTTGCAAGTTTACGAACAAAAATGGCAGTGTCATAGAATATCACATCCACCCCGCAGCTTAGATACTATGGTGATACGAGTTTTTACACCGTTGGAAGTGAGATCCAATGGCTTGGGAGTAGTCTTTGTAATTATGCACAATTTCCAAACTCTCCAAAGGTTTTTTTTTTGCAAATAAAACATTCAGGCCTCGTGTGTGTCGCTGCATCTTCGATCCAACGGCTCCCCGTAGCTTAATTACCCGCTACGCTGATATGAGCATATAGGTCGTATGATCAGTGATCAGATGGCACATGTGTAGTACTTGTACTTTCTGCGCATTTCCCAAACTCTATCAGCCGTATATTGCAAAAACATTCAAACCTCCTACGGTGGGCCGTTAGATCTCAGTGAACTCGTATCACCATAGAATCTACAGTGCAGGAGCACCTCATATTCTCCCATGCGAGAAAACATAAGGTGCTATCGCAGCTTGGATGCTACGGTGATACGAGCTTGGAGGTCGTTTGATCTGAGATCCAATGGCATCTGAGCAGTCTTTGTGCTTGTAAGCAGTGGCCGAACTCTTTTGGGGCTTTTCTGCAAAAAACCATTCGAACCACCGAGGAGGTGTTGGGTCACAAATCCAACGCCTCTGAAGAGCTTGTATCACCAAAGCATCTAAGGTGTGGTAGCACATGATATTCTTACATACAGGAGAATATGATGTCCTCCTTCATCTTAGATGCTACGGTGATACAAGCTTCGAGGTCGTTGGATATGGGATCAAAGGGAATCTAAGTAGTTTCTGTACAAATTGTGTGCAATTCTCAAACTCATCAAGGTTTCCTGCAAAAATATTAATACACATCATGTGAGCTGCTATATCTCAGATCTACAAGCTCCAAGCAACTCGTATGGGCATAGAGCATCTAAGGTATGGGGGCACATGATATTCTCCCGGGGAGGAGGGGTGGGGGTGCACAACCAATCGGTGGTTGGGAGGGTAGGGACAAATAAAATCTAAACAACCCTAAACAGAGCTCCACAATTTTATCTAAGGTCGAGGGGTTGACCCCCGACAATCATAGCTCCGCCTAAACACAACATTTGCATGTACTGTAGTACTAGACTTAATATTCATGTTTCAGTTTCATGTTCATTTTAAATATTGAACTGAGGACCATGGATGTCTTACATTTTACTCCCTTCGTTCCTAAATATTAGTCTTTTTAGAGGTTTCAAATGGACTGGCACATACGGATGTATATAGACATATTTTAGAGTCTAGATTCACTCATTTTGCTCCGTATATGGTCACTTGTTGAACTCTCTAAAAGACAGATATTTAGGAATAGAAGGAGTATTTGAATTCGTGTCATACATGCATGGTTTGAAAAAATAGATGCACTATACTTATTGGACTGTTGTTGTGTTCATGCGTGTGTGTCTCTGTGTGTGTGTGTGTGTGTGGTCATATGCTTGATACATACAAAGTTTTCTCACCTCCATATTGTTCATCTTTTAAATTTGAATTTGCATTGGAAAACTTACTAGGGATACCATGAAATGTGAAATCCATGTTGAGATCACTATATCACAAACTCACTCTAATTCAACAACTCGTCATAAATCAATTACCACGTTGAGATTAGTATTTGCAAGGAAAATACGGGTATTGTAATACACATAGATTCGATCGGCAATTTAAAAGGTTCCTTTCGCATTCTCGAATGGTAGGACCCAACGGCGTATTAGCCAGACCTTGGCTCTCATGTTGATCCTAAAAAAATAAAAAAATAAAAAAACCAGGCTCGTGTCCTTCAGTGGCGTGCGTGGTACGCATATTAGGCAACCCCAACCAGTCGAGCCTCAGCGTTTCAAGTCGAAATATCTGGCGGCCAGAATTCCAGCCCTAGGAAATTCCCCTCATGTCCCTGGTCCATAATGACTACCTATGAACAACAGAGGGATGCTTTAGTAACTAGACAACGTTACCTACCGTGCCGAGCACGGTTCAATTCCCTTAGTCGCCGCTCGTCAAGGTCACCCGTCAACTTCATTGCCTAGTACTACTACTACTACTACACCAGGATGAGCACAGAATTGAGCCCATTTGTTCGTGCCTAGTACTTGAGTTAATATATCAGGCAATGCACTAGTACGAAGGGATTATCCTTTTACTCTGCATATATAACTTGTCTGAAGTCTAACTAAGCAAAATGTTTGACCAAATCCTTTTCTTAAGAAATACAACAGGACAGATGTACGGCTTGAAAATTTATTGAATGATGCAGGTTATGATATTGTTTCGAATCCTGGATCTTAAATTTCATAAAATCCAAAAGTGAGCATAAATTCTTGAAACAGAGCATGGTCATGTGATATGGCACAAATATTACTTCGTAAGTTTTTTTCTTCAATTTGAGACAAGCTGCTTATGACAAGTTGCACAAATGAAGAGCCAAGGTATTTTGGAACAAAGACCTGTCACGTTAAGGCGAATGCTTTCACTATTGAAACCGTGGGCGTTTACGTGCCGCCACGAGTCCCCGCTTCTCATCGGCAGGTGCCGTCCGAGCAAGCGTGTGAGTCGATGGGAGGCGTGCGAGCAGACCGCTGCGCCTACTGTCAGGGAGGCGTGTGAGCAGACCGCTGTGCAGGTTCACCGGGAGGCGAGCCCTTTGACCAGGCTCCGCCGCCCACCGTCGTCCCAACTTCTCCCACTTTTTTAATGTCGCCGGCGCCGCAGTTTAAAATCAACCCCGCACTACCCGGTATCGCTACAATCTTCTCTCTTCCTCTCCGATTCTCCTGTCGTCTACCTCCAACAAGTCTGACCTAAACGTACGCCATGCCGCATCACGATGGTCTGCCCTTAGTGTTCCAGTTTCCCGAGGAAGACACCCAGCCGGAGTCTCAAGAACATAAGGCGCTTTGGGACGAGCTTGAACTGGCCTTGCGGGAAGGCGCCGCGCCTGTCCCCGCTCCCCTTCTGGCTCCCGTCGCCCCGACTGCGCCAGCGCCCATCCCCGTGGCATTGATGGGCTGGGAGCCGCACATTGTCGCCGAGCTTGATCCCACGGGGTTCCACGAGGTCCCAGCCGACTTTCATGAGCCCGTGCACCTGCCAGCGCATGCGCCTGCACGTGCACTGACGCGCACGCCCGTGCTGGTGCCCATGCACCTGCCAGCGCATGCGCCTGCACGTGCACTGATGTGCGCGCCCGTGCTGGTGCCCGTGCACACGAATGTCTCCGCCGCACCGTTGACATCGCCTGTCCCCGCGCGGGTGCCAGTGCCCCCCTAAACGGCATGGACGGCCGCCGTCGACCGCTTGCTTGCACCAATGCCAGTCGCCTCCTCCCACCAGTTGACTCGCTCCGAAGTCCAGAACATTTTGGCCTTCCTTGAAGCTAGGCCAACATCGAGGAGTACGCCAACAACGGCGCAAGACGCCGCCGTCACCGTCGGTCAGTGGCCCGAAGGAGCCGCTTCCCACCGCGAGACGCCCCCGCCGCCGCCGCGTAATCTAAATTTGCCATGAAAAACGTTCGGATTGCCATGCTTAAAATCCAAATGTTTAACATTTCCATTTATTTTATATCGATCGTCGTATAGTTTGAAGTCGGAGTCAGACTGAACAAAATCTATGGTTTGACCGATTGAATGTTCTGCTAGAGCCGTATCAAACTAAATATAAAACGTCATCAAGCCACATGTATTCCTTGTCATCCAACGACCTAGACTGCTTCAACGTCGAGCGATCAACACGTTTAGTGTGCAGTTAATTTCATGCCAAAAATAGTGCTAATCACATAACAACATGCAAATAATATCCTAGTACTTAATATGCACATGCACTTAATATACTTCCAAATTAACGTGCATTGCACGTACACACTGACTAGTGCTGCTAGTACGTGAAACTGGTGCCGTGACTTGTGAACGCGTCTAGATATGGTCAACGGCATCATCGCCCACGAGTTCTTCCTGTTTGCCCGTGCATCTAAACGCAGAAGGAGAGGAGAGAGAGAGCACACATGGAACCCACCAGTAAGTGAAGGCGAATAGTACTAAAAATAATATTACATGTTATCCATTAATTAGGTTGTGGTAATATAAAAACATTATGTGAACAAAGGGGGGTACAACAAACATTGCTATTCTATGTATGTTGCCTATCAGTAAGTGAAGGCCCGGTCGCATGTTTGATCCTCGTCCTTTATTTTTTAATTTCTATATGGGTCCAAATTTGTTTCATGACATGTGGGCCCCTCGGTGTGTAGTTTGTAGCACTTTAATTTGTGGGTCGAAATTTGTTCCATTCCAAGTGGACTATCGGTGTGTAGTTTTGTAGCTTATTTATAATAATTAAAGAGAACAACATAGTTTTTTCAATAATACCATGGTGTGACGTTGAAGGCGAGAAAGGACGTGCGAGAGAGCGATGACCGAGCCAGAGGGAAATCAACTAGGGGAGTTGCGTGGGTTGCAACGGTGTTTGGAGTAGTTGTGGGCCGAATGCTATGAAAATATAATCTGAACCGACCGGAATAAATGCCTACACAAATTAATCCAAGGTTGGAGTGCCCCTCACAGTGTAAATAGCTCCGGCTTTGCGAGGGATGGAGAGGTAGTAGCTTCAATGCATGGAAGATACGGTGTGAGAAAGCGAGGTCAATCGAGAGACATATAGATAGAGAGACAAAGTGAGTGTGGTCCGACATTCATTGAACAAATATATATGCTCTGGAGAGATATTGTCCGATTGAGCTTTTGGCAAGGGTGACGGCTGTAAGATAGAGCTTGAGGGATGATCCAGTCACAGACGTGTAGATATATTTTGTGCGTGGGAGGAAGCAAGGTCAACCGATCACATAGGGTTGCCGTGCGATCGAAAGAGTGAGACGAGTTGGAGAGAGTGACCTAGATAGAAAATGTGCGTGAGAGAGTATACAATGTGAATAGGTCAAATTGGGCTCAAACATGGTGATATATCGTTTTGGTCCGAGAAAGAGCGAGGTCAATCGAGACATACAAAGAGAGAGAGAGAGAGAGAGAGAGATTGAGTGAGTGTGGCCCACCATGAGGTCGAAAGAGTGGCGGCGGCTTGGATGGACTGACCTAGATAGATAATCTGTGTGAGAGAGTATAGAGTGTATCGATCAAGGCCCAAACAGGGAGATATATCATTGGTGTGTGAAAGAAAGCGAGGTTAAATGAGACTCAAATAAAGAGAGCGAGATCGAGCGAGTGTGGCCCGCCGTGCGGAAGAAAGAGTGAGACGGTCTCGAGGGAGTGACCTAGATATACAACGTGCGTGCGTGCGCATGAGAGGTTGGGGGCTAGATAGGCAATGCATGTATTTAGCGCGAGAGGGTGAGAGGGACAGGGGAAGAGAGAGAGCTCGGCATGGGGTGCAATGGCGGGTGTGTGAAGTAAATACATTTGGTAACAGAGTGGAAAAAGGGGTTGTGTAGTTGAGAGACTTAGAGATCGAAACATGGAGAGAAAGAATGAACGTGTGTTGGAAACTGATAGCTTCCTAAGGTGGTTAGGAGAGGAAGATTGACCGATACAGGAAGTATATAGCGTTTGTGTGGGGGGGGGGGGCTAAAAACAACATTTGAATGTACATAGTATGAGACTTAATATCGATATTTCAATTCGGTGTACATTGTAAGATTTGAACCGAGGACCAGGCATACGGGTAATTATTTCGAATTCGTGCCATACTAAGTTTCAAAAAGTTGACATTCACTCAATTTGTTGTGCTTTTTTGTAGGTCATATGTTTGAATCCATCCAAAAGTTTTCTCACTACCATGGTGTTCATCATATAAATGTGAATTTGTATTAAAAAAGTAGCATGGATATAGTGAAATGCGAAATCCACATTAGAATTGGAGAACGCTACGTGACACACACTCTAATTCAAATAACTAACTACGTGACACACACTCTAATTCAAATAACTAATTATGTGACACACACTCTAATCCACGTTAGCATAGGTACCGTTTCGATTTTTTTCAAATAACTCCTCATTAATTAATTTATAGTACTCTCTCTATTCACTTTTATAACACCTTGAAGACATTTCAGACAATTGATATGTCTCCGTCGTATCTAAATTTTTTGATTGTTCCATGCCAATATTCTTCAAATTTCATATACTTTTTGCAACTTTTTATACTATTTTTGGGACTAACATATTGATCCAGTGCCCAGTGCCAGTTCTTGTCTGTTGCATGTTTTTTGTTTCGCAGAAACCCAATATCAAACAGAGTCCAAACGGGATAAAAATGGACGGGGTTTTTTTTGGAATATTTATGATTTTTGGGAAGTAAAATCAATGCGGAACAGTGTCCGGGGTGGTCACGAGACTGGGGGCCGCGTCCCAGGGAGGCAGGCGCGCCCTGGGCTCTCGTGATCCACCCGTAAGGCGGTTGACGCTCTTTTTTGGCGCAAGAAAGCTAATTTTATGCGAAAGATCTGGGCGAAAGATTCACCTCAATCGGAGTTACGGATCTCCGGATATAAAAGAAACGGTGAAGGGGTAGAATCAAGGAACGCAGAAACAGAGAGAGACAGAGAGATAGATCCAATCACGGAGGGGCTCTCGCCCCTCCCACGCCATGGGATCCAAGGACCAGAGGGGAAACCCTTCTCCCATCTAGGGAGAAGGTCAAGGAATAAGAAGAAGAAGGGGGCCCCTCTCCCCCTTGCTTCCAGTGGCGCCGGAACGCCGCCGGGGGCCATCATCATCACCACGATCTTCACCAACACCGCTGTCATCTTCACCAACATCTCCATCACCTTCCCCCATCTATATCCAGTGGTCCACTATCCCGCAACCCGCTGTACCCTCTACTTGAACATGGTGCTTTATGCTTCATATTATTATCCAATGATGTGTTGCCATCCTATGATGTCTGAGTAGATTTCCATTGTCCTATCGGTGATTGATGAATTGCTATGATTGGTTTGAGTTGCATGTTTTATTATTGGTGCTGTCATATGGTGCCCTCCATGTCGCGCAAGCGTGAGGGATCCCTGTTGTAGGGTGTTGCAATGCGTTCATGATTCACTTATAGTGGGTTGCGTGAGTGACTGAAACACAAACCCGAGTAAGTATATTGTTGCGTATGGGTTAAAGGGGACTCGATACTTTAATTCTATGGTTGGGTTTTACCTTGATGAATCTTTAATAGTTTCGCATGCTTTCTAGAGTTCCAATCATAAGTGCATATGATCCAAGTAGAGAAAGTATGTTAGCTTATGCCTCTCCCTCAAATAGAATTGCAATAGTGATTCTCGGTCTAGTAATGTAGTCAGTTGCTTAGGGACAATTCCACAACTCCTACCACCACTTTTCCACCCTCGCTATATTTACTTTATTGCATATTTATCTAAACAGCCCCTAGCTTTTATTTACGTGCTCTTTATTATCTTGCAAACCTATCCTATCACACCTACAAAGTACTTCTAGTTTCATACTTGTTCTAGGTAAAGCGAACGTCAAGCGTGCGTAGAGTTGTATCGGTGGTCGATAGAACTTGAGGGAATATTTATTCTACCTTTAGCTCCTCTTGGGTTCGACACTCTTACTTATCGAAAGAGGCTACAACTATCCCGTATACTTGCGGGTCATCAAGACCTTTTTCTGGCGCCGTTGCTGGGGAGTCATAGCGTGGGGTGAATATTCTCATGTGTGCCTGTTTGCTTTATCACTAAGTAATTTTTATTTGCTGTTATTAGTTGTTTTCTATCTTTAGTTATGGGTAGGAAACATAAAATACCCAAAAAATTAGTTGTACCTACTGCACCAATGGTTGAAGAACCACTCAAAATCTATCGCACTACTGAAGCTTTTTACTTGGATCATCTTCGATCCCTTTTTGCTCATGTTGAAACCCCAACTAGCTTAGTTGAGGGCAAATCATTAGATGAGCATGCTTGTTATGTGCGACACCGTATATCTAAAAAAGGGAAACTATTATGGGATCAAATTTAATGTTTGCAATGCTATGCTTGGACTTTATGTGAATTATATGATGTTACTTGTTGTTCTGAAATCCCTAAGAAACACCTTCCCTACCAATGCTTGTTTAGTGATAATGGAATCGTATCTTCATATGCTAAGGGTGTTTATAATTACTATGATGTTCAACACATTGAAGAATTTGTTGCTTTTAAGGGTGCTTATGAAATTGCTTCTTTGATTGAAAAGTATGATGCTACTCTCTGCAAATCTGAAAATTTTGCCATACTTGAATATTCCTATGATAATTATGCTTCTAATGCCTATGTTAAACTATATATTGAGGCCTACCCCTCTGTCCAAGAAGAGACTAATATTTTGCAGGAAGCTATGGAAGAAGAAATTGATGAAACTGTGAGCTCATTGGATGAAAAAGATGACGAGGAGAGCGAAGAACAAAAGGAGGAAGAGCGGATTGATCACCCGTGCCCACCTTCTGATGAGAGTAACTCTTCAACTCATACATTGTTTATTTCCCCTTCGTGCTTACCGAAGGACGATTGCTATGACGATTGCTATGATCCCGTTGATTCTCTTGAAATATACCTTCTTGATCATGCTTGCTATGCTTGTGGCCAAGATGCCAATATGAATTATGCTTATGGAGATGAACTTGCTATAGTTCCTTATGTTAAACATGAAATTGTTGCTATTGCACCCACGTATGATAGTCATATTATCTTTTTGAATTCTCCCTACCACACTTTATCAGAGAATTTTGTTCTTAGTAAGGATTATATTGATGGGTTGCCTTTTACCGTTGCACATGATGATTTTGATAGATATAATATGCATGTGCTTGCTGCTCCTACTTGCAATTATTATTAGAGAGGAACTTTATCTCCACCTCAATGTTTCCAATACGATAGAATTGCAAGAAACTGCTTATACTATGCATTGGCCTTTACTTGGTGTGCATGAATTGTTATTTTATGACATGCCGATGCCTAGGAAGAGAGTTAGACTTCGTCATTGCTTGATATATGTTACTTTGTGCTCACTACTAAATTACAAATCATTGTTAATTAAAATCTGCTTTCATATACCTTGGGATCCAGGTGGATTCATTACTTGAGCATTATATGCCTAGCTTAATGGCTTTAAAGAAAGCGCTGCCAGGGAGACAACCCGGAAGTTTTAGAGAGTCATTTATTTCTGTTGAGTGCTTTTATATAGTTTAAAAACAAAAAAATAAAGAGGGGAACCTAAAATTTTTCAAAAAGGAAAGTGAAAGTGAGAGAGACAAGCATTGTTGAAGTGGGAGAGCTCCTTGAACTTTGTTCATGCTCATGGAAACTTTGTGAATCTTGATTATAGAAACTTTTCAAAAAAAATAATTATCCCCTTGTATAATTCCATTGTATTATAAAAATAATGTGCCAAGGTTTGCCTTTAGGATGTTTACGATGCTTGTTGGTTTGTACGGTGTAGGACAGAAACTTTGCCTGTAGTGCGCGATTTTACATTCTTTACTGGAACGTTAATTGGTTCTGATTCATTTTGCACTGTATTGATATACAACTTGTTTATTTTTCCTAATTTTAGTAGAATTTTTGGTGTACTAGAAGTATGGTGGATGTTCAGATTGCTACAGACTGTTCTGTTTTTGATGCATAGTTTGCTTGTTTTGATGAATCTATCAATTTGTATCAGTGGATTAAGCCATGGAAAAGCTATATTACAGTAGACACAATGCAAAAAAATAATATGAATTGGTTTGAAACTGTACTTAGAGTGGTGATTTGCTTTATTACACTAACGGATCTTACCGAGTTTTCTGTTGAAGTTTTGTGTGGATGAAGTGTCTAAACGAGGAGGTCTCGATATGAGGAAAAGGAAGAGAGGCAAGAGCTCAAGCTTGGGGATGCCCGAGGCACCCCAAGTAAATATTCAAGGAGACTCAAGCGTCTAAGCTTGGGGATGCCCTGGAAGGCATCCCCTCTTTCTTCAACAAGTATCGGTATGTTTTCGAATTCATTTCGTTCGTGCGATATGTGCAAGTCTTGGAGCGTCTTTTGCATTTAGTTTTCATTTTTATTTTATGCACCATGCTGGTATGAGATAGTCCTTGGTTGATTTATAGAATGCTCATTGCACTTCACTTAAATCTTTTGAGTATGGCTTTTTAGAATGCTTCATGTGCTTCACTTATATCATTTGAGGTTTGGATTGCCTGTTTCTCATCACATAGAAAACCGCCATTTGTAGAATGCTCTTTTGCTTCACTTATATTTTTTAGAGCATGGGCATATCTTTTGTAGAAACAATTAAACTCTCTTGCTTCACTAATATCTATTTAGAGAGATGACAGGAATTGGTCATTCACATGGTTAGTCATAAAATCCTACATAAACTTGTAGATCGCTGAATATGATATGTTTGATTCCTTGCAATAGTTTTGCGATATAAAGGTGGTGATATTAGAGTCATGCTAGTGGGTGGTTGTAGATTGTAGAGACACTTGTGTTGAGGTTTGCAAGTCCCGTAGCATGCACGTATGGTAACCGTTGTGTGACAAATTTGAAGCATGGGGTGTTTCTTTGATTGTCTTCCTTATGAGTGGCGGTCGGGGACGAGCGATGGTCTTTTCCTACCAACCTATCTCCCTAGGGGCATGCGTAGTAGTACTTTGCTTCGAGGGCTAATAAACTTTTGCAATAAGTACATGAGTTCTTTATGACTAATGTGAGTCCATGGATTATACGCACTTTTATCTTTCCATCATTGCTAGCCTCTTCGGTACCGCGCATTGCCCTTTCTCACCTCGAGAGTCGGTGCAAACTTTGCCGGTGCATCCAAACCCCGTGATATGATACGCTCTATCACACATAAGACTCACTATATCTTCCTCAAAACAGCCACCATACCTACCTATCATGGCATTTCCATAGCCATTCCGAGATATATTGCCATGCAACTTCCATCATCATCATATACATGACTTGAGCATTCATTGTCATATTGCTTGCATGATCGTAAGATAGTTAGCATGATGTTTTCATGGCTTGTCCGTTTTTTGATGTCATTGCCATGCTAGATCATTGCACATCCCGGTACACCACCGGAAGCATTCATATAGAGTCATATCTTTGTTCTAGTATCGAGTTGTAATATTGGGTTGTAAGTAAATAAAAGTGTGATGATCATCATTATAGAGCATTGCCCCATGAAAAAAAAAGGCCAAAAAAAAGAAAGGCCAAAGAAAAAAAGAAAAAATTAAAAAGAAAATAAATAAAAAGGGGCAATGTTACTATCTCTTTTTCCACACTTGTGCTTCAAAGTAGCACCATGTTCTTCATGTAGTGAGTCTCATATCTTGTGCTTCAAAGTAGCACCATGTTCTTCATATAGATTGTCGCCTATGTTGTCACTTTCATAAACTAGTGGGAATTTTCATTATAGAACTTGGCTTGTATATTCCAATGATGGGCTTCCTCAAATGCCCTAGGTCTTCATGAGCAAGAAAGTTGGATGCACACCCACTTAGTTTCTTTTGTTGAGCTTTCATACACTTATAGCTCTTGGTGCATCCATTGCATGGCAATCCCTACTCCTCGCATTGACATCAATTGATGGGCATCTCCATAGCCCGTTGATTAGCCGCGTCGATGTGAGACTTTCTCCCTTTTTGTCTTCTCGACATAACCTCCGTTATTATATTCTATTCCACCTATAGTGCTATATCCATGGCTTGCGCTCATGTATTGCGTGAGGGTTGAAAAAGCTTAAGCGCGTTAAAAAGTATGAACCAATTGCTCGGCTTGTCATCGGGGCTGTGCATGATGGGAGCATTTTTGTGTGAGGAAAATGAAGCATGGCCAAACTATATGTGATTTTGTAGGGATAAGCTTGCTTTTGCCTTGTTGTTTTGAAAAGACATGATTGCTTTATTGGTACGCTCGAAGTATTATCGTTTTTTATGTCAAATGATAGACTATTGCTTTGAATCACTCGTGTCTTAATATTCATGCCATGATTAGACATATGATCAAGATTATGCTAGGTAGCATTCCACATCAAAAATTATTCTTTTTTATCATTTACCTACTCGAGGACGAGCAGGAATTAAGCTTGGGGATGCTGATACGTCTCCGCCTTATCTATAATTTTTGATTGTTCCATGCCAATATTCTTCAACTTTCATATACTTTTGGCTATTGTTTATACTATTTTTGGGACTAACATATTGATCCAGTGCCCAGTGTCAGTTCCTGTCTGTTGCATGTTTTTTGTTTCGCAGAAACCCAATATCAAACGGAGTCCACACGGGATAAAAATGGACGGAGATTTTTTTGGAATATTTATGATTTTTGGGAAGTAAAATCAACGCGAAACAGTGTCCGGGGTGGCCACGAGACAGGGGGGCGCGCCCCAGGGAGGCAGGCGCGCCCTGGGCTCTCTTGGGCCACCCGTAAGGCGGTTGACGCTGTTCATTTGGCGCAAGAAAGCTAATTTTATGAGAAAGATCTGGGCGAAAGATTCACCCTAATCGGAGTTACGGATATCCGGATATAAAAGAAACGGTGAAGGGGCAGAATCAGGGAACGCAGAAACAGAGAGAGATAGAGAGATAGATCCAATCACGGAGGGGCTCTCACCCCTCCCACGCCATGGGAGCCAAGGACCAAAGGGTAAACCCTTCTCCCATCTAGGGAGAAGGTCAAGGAAGAAGAAGAAGAAGGGGGCCCCTCTCCCCCTTGCTTCCGGTAGCGCCGAAACGCCGTCGGGGGCCATCATCATCACCGTGATCTTCACCAACACCGCCGTCATCTTCACCAACATCTCCATCACCTTCCCCCATCTATATCCAGCGGTCCACTCTCCCGCAACCCGCTGTACCCTCTACTTGAACATGGTGCTTTATGCTTCATATTATTATCCAATGATGTGTTGCCATCCTATGATGTCTGAGTAGATTTCCATTGTTCTATCGGTGATTGATGAATTGCTATGATTGGTTTGAGTTGCATGTTTTATTATTGGTGTTGTCCTATGGTGCCTTCCGTGTCGCTCAAGCATAAGGGATCCCCGATGTAGGTTGTTGCAATGCGTTCATGATTCTCTTATAGTTGGTTGCGTGAGTGACTGAAACACAAACCCGAGTAAGTAGATTGTTGCGTATGGGATAAAGGGGACTTGATACTTTAATGCTATGGTTGGGTTTTACCTAATGAATCTTTAGTAGTTGCGGATGCTTGCTAGAGTTCAATCATAAGTGCATATGATCCAAGTAGAGAAAGTATGTTAGCTTATGCCTCTCCCTCAAATAGAATTGCAATAGTGATTATCGGTCTAGTAATGTAGTCAGTTGCTTAGGGACAATTCCACAACTCCTACCACCACTTTTCCACACTCGCTATATTTACTTTATTGCATCTTTATCTAAACAGCCCCTAGCTTTTATTTACGTGCTCTTTATTATCTTGCAAACCTATCCTATCACACCTACAAACTACTTCTAGTTTCATACTTGTTCTAGGTAAAGCGAACGTCAAGCATGCGTAGAGTTGTATCGGTGGTCGATAGAACTTGAGGGAATATTTATTCTACCTTTAGCTCCTCGTTGGATTCGACACTCTTACTTATCGAAAGAGGCTACAACTATCCCGTATACTTGCGGGTCATCAACAATGTGCAAAACAGTTCATTTTAAGTTGTCTGAAACGACTTACAAAAGTGAACGGAGGGAGTATCTCGTTTGTAATGACTAATTATTGCAAGGAAAACACGGGCATGGTAATACATACAGATTCATTTGCAAATGAAAGAAGATTCGTTTGCATTCTCAAATGTAGGCGCACCAGGCAGACCAGCGTCGTGTCAGCGTGGACGCTGCTTCGGTGCCTTAAAGGCAACTGCCTTTGGGTCACTAACATGTGGGCCAGCCAACTGTTGGGCCCACATGTCATGGACACAAAGGCAGGTGCCTTAAGGCACCAAAGCATAGTCCTGTCGAGGTGGTCGCGTGTGTCGGACGGACGCGTAGCACCCAGCCAGCCACCCACCCCCTCCCCCCCAAAAAAGGACGACGACAAAATAAGTTCGCGCTTCCATGTTTCGGATTGAAATATCTGGCGGCCCCAATTCTAGCCCTGCAAAATCTCTCTTCTCCACTGTCCCCTTCCGCACCCAGATTGCTCAAATCCCTAATTCTCTGCCAACCCAAGCAAAGTTTGAATCGCCCCTCATCTCGTCTCTTTCCCCACTATTCCCCACTCTGTGTCGGACGACGACGACAAAGACGACGATCACGCTTCACCACCGCACCGGAGCTACCTCATCTACGCCCTCGTCCACCGCATTGGGTGGTCGACCAACAACGTCGGCCGCCACAACCGACGTGCCTCACAGACACCGAGTTCCACCGCATCAGGTGCGCTTCACTGACGCTGTCTCCCAGCTCACCGTGGCTACTTCACCGAACACATCGTCGCACCTCTCCCGAGACCGTTGGGGCTTCACCAACAGTCTCATCCACCGCATCGTAGCACTCCGCTACCAATCAAGATCTGCATCCGTGCGCGGCCAGCCAACGCCAGTGCATCACCCTCAACGGCTCTGAAGTGACCCGCACTCTAGCTAGGCGAGCATGCCCAAACACCGGCCCAAACTAGGTATCCACACATCACTCCCTTGTGCACTGTTCCGACGATGTTTGGATATCCTTTCACTGCTCTCTTAGCTTACACGCCTATGCAAGTCTGACTTTAACTCTTATTTCTTCTGGAGATATCATCTGAAACAAGAAAATCCATTTTTTTAGCGAAGCATGATGGCGCTACGGGATCTCGTACACATCCTGCACACCCGTATAACCTTGTAAGTATATGTCCTCTGGTACAACATCAAGGTCGATTCCTCTTATTTGATCAACCATTCGCCGTGTCAAAAATGCAGAGGGGGGTGCAAGGAGCACAAGGCTTGCACATCCAAGCAAGTGGTAACATGGACTTGTACATGGAACATCCAGAGCGCAAGCAGAGCTGTGGTGAGCCTGTAAAACGAGCTAGCGTAAGTCCCTCCATTTCATTTAATTCATACTGGCATTCGTGTATGATTTGTGTGTAGTGGCTGATCCAGGAATTCAAGTTACCAGGGGAGAACATTTAACTTAAAAAATACGAAGGCACTTGTACTCCGGAAATCAACATAACTTGAGAATGTGAAGCTACATGCACTTTGAAAACCAGCTAATTAATGATCCAAAGTAGTTCAGATTATAAACACTAAATGATGCAAGAACCAAAAAACACAAAATGCAACATGGTGTACAAGGACTACAAACATGGTCTGTACCTGCTTGAATTATTCGTTCTCTGGCTGAAAATATCAAAGTGTAATTGCACGTATAACCAGTGCACAAACTGCATATCAATATATCTATCCTGCACAAGTATGCCAATAGATTCAAACAACAGATTAGAAAAGTATTTATGCTATGTTGTCATGATACGGGGACTTTCTGGTAGATGGCCTCGACGTTTCCTCAAGCTATGAAAATGCACTATAATTTGCTTGTCATCAATGCCTGCAAATCTCTGTCTCTCTCAACATAGTAGATCATCATTAGACACTAAATCCTTTAATGAGCTTGCAAAATGCTTGCATTAGATCCCTCATTAGACACTATATGTTCATCACCAGGATCATGTAAAATGTTTGCATCAAATCCTTCATTAGCAGTTTGTTCATTAGACACTTCAGGCTCATGAACAACATGAGCTTGTATGTTTGCACCGGAAACTTGATTAGATACATCAGATTCAGTCAGTTCAGTATTGATTGGGGGAGTTATAAAATAAGTAGAAATTGGTTTCATTTTCTCATAGATTCCCTACATACAAGCAGTTTTACAACACCATTGGGTTTACCTATTGGCCAGAAATTGAAGAGTTGAATTAGATATAATCAGGGATGTGATGTACCTTCTCGTTGCGCATGCTACTCTTGCAAGCTGCGACTGTCCATTTGTGCAAGCTCGTGCCATGCCCGTGCTGGCGCCGCTGCCTCCCACGCAGGCTATACCCAGGGTTGGATCTTCATCTTCTTGTCCTTCCGTTCCCTTGAAGCCCGGCGACAACCCTCCAACGAGGGCGTGAGAAAGTGTTGTGTCGTTCTGTCTAGCGGTGGCTAGGTTAGGAGCGAACCAGACTGGAGGCTGGAGCGAATGAATTGGGATTTTTCCTGCTGTCGGTCGATATGGGAGGCGCTCGTTTGGGCCGGGAGCCTGCTATAGGGCCTGCCTTGCACTTATGTTATTGGCCCAACCAAATTGAAACATTTTTCTTCATTTTTTACATTGCCTGCTCGTGCGTTGGGACGAACAAAACTAGCATGGCCAACCTGGACGACTCAAACTAGGTGCACACTTTCCAGCCACCTGAGGAGGCCACCCATACCAGCCCCTATGGTGGCGTCGCCCCTTTTTGCGTGTATGATTGGATAGTGAAAAATATTCCAGTGGCGCTTTTGATTTACCCACAGAATGGTTGAATTGCTTGTTTCTATGAACTGAGTTCGCGAATAATGTGAAGGATTCCAGTCTTTTCATCCTATTATAGATTGCTTAGATCTCGATATACCAAAAGTAATCGCATGAAATATACAGTAAAAGCCAGTGTGATGTATGTGTCTACAACTAGTCTGACTACACGTCCTCATATCCATATCAAGGACGCACCATCTTACCAGATTAACCATTCGACTTACCCATGCAGTGTGGGAAGAAAGAAGTATTGGGACTGCGTATCCAAGCAATTGATGCCATGGACTCCTTCGTACAACCTTGTAAGCGAAAAAGAAGTTGCAGTGTGCCTGTACAAAGAACTAGAGTAAGTTCAGTTACCTGCTTCTCGGAAATTTAGTTAGCCACTTATTGCAAAATTGTTCAATTACGTTGCTTGGCTTAATTTAGTTTGCTACTGATTACATAATGCCACAGCCTGTTAATCATATTGTAGACTACGCCTATCTATGTGTTTGATACTTACTGTTAAGAATTACATGTTTGCCTTAACTTAAATATCTACTTGTTTGTTTAACTGCTTTGCTGCTGCAACAGCGGGTTACAATGATGTTAATAACTACTTTTCAGCATCCAATTGAAACTCTTTAATTCCTTATTTGTTTAACTGGTTTGCTGTTATAACTCCCTGTTGAGATGTTTTGCTAACTTCAACTTTTCTGAATCCAACCGGAACTTTAATGGCAAAACAGGTTAGCCCAAGATCGAAGAGCGAGGTCCCCATGGACGTTGCATCATCCCACAGCAGTGGCACCGGACCAATCGTGCATTATGAATTGCCAACTGCTGATGCTCTAGAGGCTAAACTAGTGGTAGAAAGAGATTCTGCTTCTACACTTAGATATGAAGTTGACATGTTGAGGAAGCAAACGGCACAATCACAAGCCGTACTCAAGACAACCATTAAATATTTGGTGGATTTCAAAACGAAGCAAGCTGAGACTGACCAGATTGTTAAGGTCTTGAAGGAAAAAAGGAAATTAAAAATTCCTACTTGGTAAATCATAGGTGAAATGTTCTTTCCATCACCTTTGTGTTGTCTGTTCATGTAATCAATCAAACCATTTGTTTTAGAGATCATGTAATAATTGTTTTTTTTGGTTTGTAATTTTATTTGAGCACAAGTATGTATTAATTGATAAGACTCGGAGACATTTCATTTGGATTGATGTGCCAGACCTACAAATATGCCAATCGGGCTGAATGTGCATTCAGCAATAGTAGTAGTATAGATGAACCATTAGTGGCACGCATCAGAAAGGGCAAAGATGCTGGCTAAAGAAAGGATGTTGTTGTAGCCAAAAAAAGTACAACGGCCTGGCTTATGTATGTTAGTTGATATTATTGAGCCATATACTCTATAAGTGTTTATATGTTTGCTAGTTCTATACATTCTTGGTTGATTGACTCGGTATTTGAATCTTGATACATCGCTTGTGTACATATCTAAATGGGAGTACACATTATGTTGCGTGCGACATTTGAGTTGGACATGAAGTGTTCCAAATATTCGAATTCACCTTAAACTGGATTCTAGCTTCTGAATTTGAGTATCGGCATTTGTAAACCATATTCATATATGACAGTGGAATACATATTTGTCGTCCTTTTGAAGATATATAAAAACACATAGAATGATTTATAAAGATTCATATAGGAATACAAAATGGATTCGAATTTAGTTGCCAGGGTAAACGTGGATGCTTATTGTCCCAAAATTTGAAAGAAGCAGCAAAATGTCCACTCCCACGTCGGCTGCCCGAAGCCAAGTGTTTGGGAGATGGAAATTACTGTCTACCCATTACACGGATAATCCATCGGCCCGATTTCCACTGCTCTAAATAGGGGTAGGTTAGTAACTTCAATTAGACGTGACACGACCGCCTCTGAGCCCATTCCGACACGGTGGGCGTCAAACATGGGCGGCAAAACACATTTAATTCAAGCTCGTTCGAAAGACCTCTCTTTCTCCCTCCATTCCCCATTCATACACGGTGGGCGGCAAAACAAACTCGACTCGGCCGAAATCGATGTAGGCAAATATTTTCAATAGGCGCAGGTTTGTAACTTCACTCAGACGTGACACAACCGCCCTACCTGTCAGGCCCGTTCATACACCGTGGGCGCCAACCATGGGCGCCAACCATCCTCTCCTTGCCCGAAATCGCTCTGGGCAAATATTGGCGAGATGCGAGATTACCGTCCTATCCCCAACCGATGAGACGTCCAAATTTTAAACGGGGGCCAAGTTCATAACTTTCCCATATTTCAGACAGGCGCGTCCCAAAAACATGGTTCCCCGTACCTCTCCCTCCATTTTCCCATTCATACACCGTCCGCGCTAGAACACCCCATCCCCACACCAGCCTCCGTCCGCTACCCCATCCATCGCCACCGTCCTCCACCACATCCATCGCCACCGTCCTCCACCATGCCGGAGCGCCTACCAAGAACTCGTCGTCCACTACTAGAGATGGACGTTTCTCATCCATGGCAGCGGTACAATAGCCTTGCATCGCGTCCTCTCGCTTCATTGGCGCTATCGTCCTCTTTGCCGGGGCCGCTCACATGACCTTCTCTTCCACTGCAATGGGACTTATCCCCCGATGCACCCGTCTACCGATAGCCATCGCACCCCTGATGCCTACACGGTGCGGCAAGAGAGGTGGTACTTCATATCTCCTCAACTTTTTGATCTCAACCAGAAAATAGATCTTAACTTGGTTACTATACTTTCTTTTCAGCGCTTAGAATTTAGTTCTTAGTTCGAAGCAAACAATGGATGCTAAATATCATTTCTCCGGTTTGCAGCTTCAAATCTGCCATGGCACAGCCACAATACGGTTTAATTGATCATGCTTAGGGTTTAATTGATCATGTTGGTTCCGTGGTGGTTTCTTTAATAGAAATTAGAGGGGAAACCCTCTTTTGCTAAAAAAATATGCTGAGAGTTTCCCCCTTTTATGATCACTATACGATCAAAATATGTGCTTCGTGTCATAATAACACTGCTCCACCCATCAAGCTGAACAAGCTTAGTTGTTCAAATACGAATCTGATATTATTAAAACAGAGTTGTTTAACTGGTCAGCTAAATGTTCCTAAATTAGTTTCGAAAATGCATGTTCACCGCTCGGGTGTGTATCTCTACAGGGTGCCCACGGTAGGCCGGCCCACCCTAGGATTTTGGGTCATCCCAGGCCCCGATTCCCCTCTGTTCTGCCGCGCGCTTCCGATCTCTACTCGCCCCCAGCCGCCTGCCTTGCCGGCGACTTGCTGTCCCCGGACGGCATGACTCTATGAGGAGATGTCGGACTAACAGGAGGCCAGGAGTCGCTCGCCCAACAGCGTCACCATTGCCCGGGCGCGCCGCCATGCCTACCTTCCTAGTCCGTTCAGGGCTCAGGCGTGCAGCACCAACCAAGCCAACCCGATTTATCGCGAGATACGTCCTCAACACTCAGCAGCCACTCCTCATCACCCATTTTCTAATTGATTCATTACTCATTAGGTAGGACTGTCATTAGGGTTTGTTGTGTGCTTAGTGCTACCTACACTTAATGGTTCAGATGTATTTCGGTAATCTTTAGTACCTCTAAAGTTCACAGGGTTTTCAAAATTCCGGCCCTCGGAAAAAACACTAGTCATTTTGGATTGTTGGTCATAGTGACATTGACCCAGATTACTACTGCAAGCCAGGTTTCTTGACAATTTTACTTGTCTTTCTTACTCATTTGATATAATATCCAATTATTCCCTCGATTAGTTGCAAACAATAAGTGCTAGACAAACTTCTTCATTCAGATTTTGGACGATTTCTTACTGCAGTTACAATTCTGCATACTTGTCCTAGTAAGCTCACAAGTAAATGATTGATTCACTACATCTATGCTTGCCTTGTCATATTTGTTGTCAATATTCTTTTATGGTGGACCACCCTGTTTCTAAATACTGGAACCGTAGACATGAGTGAATAGTATTTCTCTATGTGATCTCTTCCATCATGTGTGGGCAACGAACACTTCATTGTATAGAAAGAAAGTGTCATTTCCAGCTTTTACATAGGTTTCGATCTTTTACATGGAATACAATCTGCCTACTTGCTTTGTGTCGCACTACCAACACTCCACCCTTGAAGGTAAACATTATGTCACTCATAATTGCTTAGTTTATTTGTTCAAATACGAATTTCATATGATTCTAATGTTCCTACTTCAGTATTGAAATGTGTGCCTGCCTGTTATAGAGACATAAGGGGCTTGTATTTCTGTGTGTGGTCTGGTTAGCACAGTTGGGGAGGTGAACTTTGCATATGCAAGGGTTTATAGGGAGACACTCTCCGAGTTGAATCCGCAATGCATTCCATAGATAATCTGACTACTTTTTATGTTTTCATGGATCTCAGATTCTGAACAACATCATAATGATTATGAGCTTGCGCGCATGAAAAGAATAAAGCAGAACAATGCCATGGTTGTCAAACTTGGCATTAAGGGACTGAAATCAAGTCTGGATGCAATGCAATGCAAATGCTCTCCACCTACAGATTCATGCTCAGAATATGATCCTAACAGTGCTTCTGAGCTAGAGGGAGACCTAAGTCAATGTAGCTCCCTAGTGGAGGAGTCAGAGGAAGATGCCCTATCTTATTCACCCATCAAGGTACTTGCCCTAACTTTCCAAGGTTACATTGCTCGCACATATCTTGCAACTGATGCTTTGCATCGCTTCTACTTTGTCGAACTGCCATTAGCTTAGTTTACACATCGTGTATGTGAATACGCCCTGCCTATCCATTTTCAGTACATATTACATCTGTCATCATACCATATTTATCCATTCAAATGTTGTTCTTGTGTATCAAACATTCAAAATGAAGAGGGCGATTGCTGATCGTGGAGGAGCACAAGCAAAGTATTTGGAAAAGGTAGTGGCACCCGATAAATCAAATAGCCCATTAGGTGTAGTTGCAATATCACCTGACCCACAAAACACCCCAACTCTAGCAGACTCTAGCCCTACTACACTGGTCATTTATGATGCCCCAACTCAGCAGACCCCAACTACAGCAAACAGTATGATTATGCCAGTTGACATAGCACCAGCTGTATGACGCAAAACCCCCATTCCATCAAAGAGTACACCAAATCCAGTTGCCAAATCCCTTTTCGAACCAGAGAGAGCCCCAATTGCAGCAAATAGGACCCCTGTTCCATTTCTTCCCAGTTTAGAAGACAAAGCTTATGTTGTTGTCAGGAACTTTGTGCGCATCTTTCCTTCATGGAAAGATTATACCGCGGACACAGAACAATTTCCAGTCTTCCTCCACAACTTACGCGTAAGTAATGTACTAATGTTATTCATGGTCATTACTGCATATGTTTCTGCTGACAGAAGACACAAGATTTCATTCTTTTAAATAGGCAAGGAGCAAACTGGATTGTGATGATGAGCAAGGGTTGGTTGCGCTTTTCAAGCACTCGTTGATGAAGTATCGTTCCTACCTAAGGCAAGCGCACTTCGATGGCAAGCCTCTGAACGGAATTTCTGTAAAGTCTCCGGTGCTACATTTATCCGACGGTGACTGGAATAATCTTCTTACACATTGGTCTTGGCTGCAGCGTAAGGTACTGTCTATGATATCACATCACAATTTGAACTACATTTCTGCATTTGCCTTAATGTCTCACTTGTACGAAAACTGTTAGCAGAAGAACACTCATTCTCAAGGGACCACAGAATCTCGCAACTATACTGCACACTGCATTGCTCTTGTGAGTACCTCTTGTCCTATATGACCATACTTACTTTCATAGTTGTTTGATTATGTAGCATCATTGCACATGTTAGCCTTGTAATCGTCCATTTGGTGGACATTATAAGATACGTCTGGACTTATATAAATTTAGAATCAACCCAATGCTTTTGAAGAGGTTTATATAAATTTAGAATCAACCCATTTGGCAGTCCTCTTGTAAGGACTCAACGTGGTCTATCACTGTACTTACATTAACAGCTACTCCCTCCGTCCCATAATATAAGAACCTTTTGTACAGTACACCAGTGTTCAAAACACTCTTGTATTATGGGAAGAGGGATTGGTTCATTTTGTAGCATTCTGCATCTTATCTCCCTCCCCACCATTTACTAAAAAAGATCAGATCTATATTTAATCTTACCAACAAGTAGAATACACCGACAATGCCAGTGCAGAAGTGTAGCCCATTGCTCTTGTCAGTACATTTTGTCCTGTAACGCTTGTACTTCCAGGGATTGGTAGTTGATTATGTAGCATCAATCTGCATCTTATCTTCATTATCCTCTATCCCTTCCAGTATTATCATCTCTATAATTACTCTCTACAAAATGTAGAGTATAGGCAATGCTTATGAAGAAGATTTTGTGCTGAAATTCTTGAGTTATCCTTCCCTTGACATGGAGAAGGGCATTATAAAGCCGGTGTTAACTGTTAATGTAAGTCAGCCCTTTTAAAGCCTTTATCCTCAACTTCTGTTTAATTTGCTCATACTCCCTATCGTTTACTGCTGTTTAGTTTGTTGTTTCTACCAAAATGCATGTTCGCAAGAACCGTAAGTTCTAAGTTTTACTTGTAAAACCAAATTCCTTATTCATACCATGCACATTACTTAATACTCCCTATATGTATGCTTGTTTTTGTGTATCTATAATCTAGTGTGTGGTGAAGCAGCCCGCGTTTGCACCTTGTCATCTCCTGTTTTATCTTACTGATGTGGCTGATGATATGAACAACATGCCATGCACATTATCCAAAATAGATACAATGATTTTCTTTGCCCTTCATCTATGCTTGTTATGTTAACATGGTAATCCAGTAGCGTGGTGAAGCTCCCCGCATTATGAACAATGCCAAATTATGCTATTGATATTTTGAACTTACTCTTTATTTTCTAATTTCATATTGGATGGAATTGACAGCACAGTTATCATCTTCGTTTATACACGTGCAAAACCTGTCATCTCTCTGCTTTGTTTCAGGGTGATATGCCTGATGGCATGCTCAAGTCTGCTGAAGGCTGTGAGACAAACCCAACATATATTGCAGCAAAGAAGGCAAAACATCTTGAAGATAGCGAGACAACCCCAAAGTCTTGTCTTGATGTAGTGTTCAAGTTACTTGAGACTAACAGTCAGACAAGCTCAGAGAATTCGTTGTCTGAATAAGTTTGACTTCTTCAGTCCCAAGTTCTAGCAGAAAGGCATTGTGCAACTCAACTTTGACTTGAAGTCCTATCTCTAAGAAAGATTGCGGAGAACACCAATGAGAACCTCATCACTAAACAGCTACACCTGGAAGCTATGACCGACATGCTAGGCCGGTCTCATAGCCTTGCTCAGTAGCTTGCGCAGCAATTCCCCCGCAAGGCTAACCTTTCTTGAACTGTCTTGGAAGTGGTCTCGATTCAGTATTATTTTGTTACGCTGCAATGGTGCCCAGTTTTTGTAATCTGCTTCTTCGTTGCGCTTTATGATCACTGGTGGCGAACTTCGATGCCAAATGGATGTAATATACCTTAAATCCTTTATTGTATAGTGTAGGTTTCACTAGTAGAAAAAGGGCCTACAGTCCCGGTTGGTGAGGGCCTTTAGTCCCGGTTCATGAACCGGGACTAAAGGGTCGGTACTAATGCCCTGACCCTTTAGTCCCGGTTCAATCCAGAACCGGGACAGATGGGCCTCCACGTGGCCTGTCCGCTGAGCCCAGGCAGGAGGGCCTTTGGTCTCGGTTGGTGGCACCAACCGAGACCAATAGGCATCCACGCGTCAGCATTTCTGTGGCTGGGGTTTTTGTTTTTTTTGAAAGGGGGGGGGGTTGGGGGGTTTTGGGGGGTTAATTTAGGTGTTTCATATATTGTGCTATAGCTAGCTAATTAATAGAGAGAAGTGTCCTCTCTTTTGTCCGTGCTTGGTCGACGCTACGTACCATACATACGTATAGAGAGGACTAGCTAGACACGCTAGCTAGCTAGTAAGCAAACAGAAGATCGTCATGAACATATATGCATACAGAGAGAAGTGATATCGACCACCTCTCCTTCTCCGTGAGATTGGTCGAACAACAAGTTCTCGTATATCTATCCGACACTACCGGCTACATATATACAATAATTATCTTTTACAAATATATAATCTCCTAAAATACGGACGCGTGGTCCACATAGTATTCTCCGTCTTCAGCGATCACGTGGTCAAGAAAGAATGCCGCCAATTCCTCTTGAATTGCTCGCATGCGATCTGGTGCTAGGAGTTCATCCCGCATCCGAAACATCTAATTTTAAGAAGGGGGTCAATACATATATATATATATATGAATGAATGAAACTCAACACAAATGATGGTAATAAAATAAAATTGTGAATATTGTTATTTACGCACTTCATATTGTTTGTCGGAGTAGCCCCGCTCACAGGTCGTGTGGCGGATGGACTCGCAAATGTAGTATCCACAGAAATCATTCCCTTGTTCCTGCCACAACCACTTTACAAGAAATAGAGGTCAATCAAACTGATAATTAGCAAGCATGCTAAATGGTATTGATGAAACTAGCGCTTGAATCACTAGGAGATGCCTGGAATATGCTACTATATAGTACTTACTTTCGGGTGCCTAAATTGCAGCTTCTTCGGTAGTCCCGGAGCTTTTTTGGTGAATTTTCTCCAAGCCCTGCCATACAAAGAAAACAATTACTTGATATCAGAAATGAACAAAGTTGCTGATATGGTGGATAATGATCGATTTAACTTACTTCTCGAGCATTTCAGTCATGTCCGCATACTCCTTGGGATCTTTTCGCTTGGAGTCTAAGACAGTTACTACTCCCTTCTCAAGCTTAATCTCTAGGAGAATATAGTGGTAGCTGCGCACACATGCATAACTCATCAATATTACATTACTATAACCTGGACTAATAAGGAAACCGAATATGCCACAAGACAGTAACACTCACTTGAAGTTGTAAGGAAAGAGTATTATATCTTTGTGTTCATTTATTTCCAACGATCGTAGCAAGTTGGCCTCGGTTTCTTGGGCACGATATTGAACCTCAGTTGCATCTATGAGATACGTGTTAATGAACCCAATATCTCCCACTTGTCTTTTCTTCAATTCGGCGATCTTCAATCTGCATAATATAGTGAGGATAATTATAAATACATGCAATGAAAGGGCTGAGTTATATAGAGAGACTTAATGACGGAAGTAGTACTACTTACAGACAGTAGGAGGTGACCGTTGCTTTATCGATGGCCAATTGATTGAAAAACTGATAGAACTCCTCAAATGGAATAGGCAACAGTTCAATTCCAAGGAGGTCATGCTCCTTTTTAACTCTCACATACAAAGTACTCCTCCCCTCAGACTCTTTGCAGGTTTTCATGTACCAATCATGCAATCTTCGCATCATCGTTGATAGAGAACTTTCATCTTTGACGAGAGGCTTCCCGTACTCGTATCTTTGTATCTGCACCTCCAAGATATCATAATGTACATCGTCGGGCAGGTAATCTGCAGGATTGCCATAACCGGGCACCATCCTCGGATCGACGATGTCGCTAGCAGGCACCTTGAGCGGGGGGCACGATTGCTTCGCTTGTTCGCCGAGCTGGGCAATTTGTTTCCCAGCTCGTCGTTCTTTCATCCTTTGATCACTTTTAGTACTTCCCGACCTCTCCGCTTCGGCAAATGCCTTTCCAATAATGCGCTCATAGTTGCCTTTCGGCGGAGACTTGGGTGGTTTTGTCAGGGCAGCCAGAGTGCGCTTCGCTTTCACCGGATCTACCTTCTCCTCCGGAGGTGGATGTCTCTTTGCTTTCAACCCTTGAAACCAGTCATCCACTTCGGTCTGCGCGATCTTCGCGTTTTCCTCCTCGCTCCTCTCGTACGGTAACTTCTCTGGAGTCTTCAGAGAAGGACCGAATCTGTATCTCCTCCCGCCTTTGGCTGTACTGCTAGACGCCGGCAGAGTAGACGGAGCGGATGTCTTCTTTCCTTGCTTACGAGGCGGAGGAGAAGGACTGCGACGCGCCGGAGCAGCCGGAGCGGCGGCGGGTCTCTTCCGCCCTTGCTGACGAGGCGGAGAAGGAGGAGGCTGGCTGCTCGGGCGCGCCGGCGCAGGCGGAGAAGGAGGCGGAGTGCCGCCACGCGCCGGAGAAGGAGCCGGCCGAGTGCCCTGATCGTCACTCGCCGGAGGAGGAGGCGGTGGAGGAGGCGGAGTGCCCTGACTCGCCGGAGGAGGAGGAGGAGGCGGAGGCGTCCAGTTCGGAAGGTTGATGAGATCCTTCCGCCATAGGCATGGAGTCTTCAGAGCAGAACCCAGCCGATACTCCCCTTCACCGGTAGGGTGGTCAAGCCGGAGGTCCTCAAATCCCTCCGTTATTTCATCGACCATCACCTTAGCATATCCTTCTGGAATCGGCCGGCAGTGAAAAGTTGAGTCGGGTTTAGTAGGATAAACAGAGCCAACAGCCGCCTTGACCTTCAAATTGCTCCATTGCGCCATAAGGTGGCAATTTTCAGCATCCGTGATAGCATCCACGGGATAGCTGGCAGGAGCCGTCAAGGCATGCTCTGGCTGAAGCAGCTCGGTGGAAGCCACGCTGCTTCTCCGCTGAGATGGCGGGGTAGCTTCGGGGGAAGCTTCGGCAGGTCGTTTGCTGCGATCTGCTTCTCGTTCCTCTAGCCCCATTACCCTTTCGTGCAGCGCCTGCAGTTGGCTCTGCTCCAGTTTCTTCCTCCTCTCCTGGGTTTTGTAACCCCCTGCGTCCGGAAATCCAGCCTTCCACGAAACGGAGCCTGGCGTGCCTCGTGTCCGTCCAGGGTGCTCAGGATTGCCGAGGGCCATTGTGAGCTCGTCCTTCTCCCTGTCTGGAACGAACGTCCCTTGCTGCGCTGCTTCGATATATTGCTGAAGCCTCTTGACTGGTATGTCCAATTGTTCGTCCGTCCAAATGCACTTCCCTGTTATAGGGTCCAAGGATCCGCCGGCCCCAAAGAACCAAGTCCGGCAACGTTCTGGCCAGTTCATTGTCTCTGGTTCGATCCCTTTATCAAGCAGATCATTCTCAGCCTTGGCCCACTTAGGCCGGGCTACGAGGTAGCCACCTGACCCCGTGCGATGGTGAAGCTTCTTCTTCTCAGCATTTCTCTTGTTTGTCGCCGACATCTTTTTACTCTTTTCCGATGTCTTGTGGGCCACAAATGCGGGCCAGTCATCTCTGATCTTCTCATATTTGCCCATGAATTCTGGTGTCTCATTTTTTTCGACATACCTATTGAGGTCTTTCTTCCAATTCCTGAATAGGTCTGCCATCTTCCTCAGAGCAAAAGACTTGATTAATGGCTCTATAACTGGCTTCTCCGGATCATCCTCCGGCGGTAGGGTGAAATTTGACTTCAGCTCAGTCCAAAGATTCTTTTTCTGCATCTCATTGACATAAGACACCTCAGGGTCTTCGTTCTTAGGCTTATACCATTGCTGGATGCTGATCGGGATCTTGTCCCTAACCAGAACCCCGCACTGAGCAACAAATGCCTTCTTTGTCCGGTAGGGTTCAATCGGTTGGCCGTCGCGCGCGATTTGTATGATCTCAAACTTTTCATCCGAGCTCAACTTTTTCTTCGGGCCTCGTCTCTTTACCGAAGTTGTGCTCGATCCGGAGGGCTAGAAAAAAGAACAAAGACGAGAGTTAATTAATATGTGTACATACCAAAACAATGAATGCATCAATTAGCTAGTCAGCACAGGCTTAACTAATATATATACCTGGCCGGACTCGGTTTGGTGATCACCGGAGCCGTCCTCACGGTCTACTTCTTCACCCTCTCCTTCTTGCACCGGCATTGGGTCATCGGAGCCATGTAAATCATAGCCAGCTGCTTCTTCACCCTCTCCTTCCAGACCATCGTTGTCGTTGAGAAACATCAACGAGGAGACGGCATCACTTCCTTGTGCGATTATGTCCCTCAACAACGCTTCTTGTGCTTCGTCTCGGGGGGTGTCCATAGTTTCTACAAATATTTACAACATGGCAATTATTATTCAAACATGACAGATATGGATATATTAGTGGCAAACGTAGAACTAGCTAGCTAATCACAATAAGGAATCATATTAGTGGCCTCGACGCTGCTTCTCTAGGGTTTGGGGTGGCCTCGACAACGCTTCAAGGGTTAGGGGGTGGCCTCGAGAACGCTTCAAGCTAGGAGGGGGTAATATCGACCCCCCCCCACGTGTTGAAGCTATCGGGAGGGGGTCGGCGTTGAACACTACATCTATGTCCCACAAGTGACGTGGGCATCGACGCCCGCGGTAGGGTAGAGGGTCGTGGATCGCCGAGCGGTCGAGGGTCAAGGGGTCGAGGATCGCCGAGGGGTCGGGAGGTTGCCTAGTGTCAAAGGATTCAACAAAACCATGTCTTCATCATTAGGCGAAAGTAACAGGTGCATGATGGTACGAAGCTCTCCAAAGTTATTTTGGAACGGAGTCCCAGATAGGATAATTCGCTTTTTGGTACAAAGTTCAGCAAGAACCTTCCGAATATCGTTATTTGGAAGGCCTTTGCTGAAATTCGTACAAAAAGGCAAATTATCCTATCCGGGACTCCATTCCAGAATAACTTTGGAGGACTTCGTACCATCATGCCATGGTTACTTCCGGCTAATGATGAAGCCATGGATTTCTTCAATACTTTGACACTAGGAACCCTCTCGACCCCTCGGCGATCCTCGACCCCTTGAACCCTCGACGACCCTGGAACCCTCGACCCCTAGACGATCCTGGAACCCTCGATCCCTCGACCCTAGAACCCTCGACCCGGGATAATATCGACAACGCTTCAAGGGGGTAATATCGACAACGACGAGATACATACACGGGAGAAATTAATGTTATCGGGGAGGGGGTATATCGACCCCCCCCATGTATTGAAGTTATCGGGAGGGGGTATATGGACCCCCCCCCTCATGTTGAAGTTATCGGGAGGGGTATATCGACGATGACAGAGGAGAAGATCGAAGAAAAAAAAGAAGAAAAAAAAGAGGAGAAGAAGAAAGGAATAGAGGAGAAGAAGAAAAAATAGAATATTTTCTATTTTTTCTTCTTCTCCTCTATTTCTTTCTTCTTCTCCTCTTCTTTTTCTTCTTTTTTCCTCTTCTTATTTATTTCTCCTCTTCTTCCTCTCCTCTTCTTCTCCTTTCTTCCTCTTCTTATTTTCCTTTTTCCTCTCCTTCTTTTTCTTCTTCTTCCTTCTTTCTAGCTAGATATATAAAACTTTTCTAAAAATGTAACTTTTGCATATATAAAACTTTTTCTTCTTCTTCCTTCTTCCTTCTCTTCCTTCGTCCTAAATATATAAAACTTTTCTAAAAATAAAACTAACCTAAAATTAATGTACTAAATCAGAGAACAATTGAAAACACCATGCATATTACAATTGAAAAAATACATACATTCATACAAAAAAATATATAAAACAAGCATATATATATGAAAAAAATATGAAAAAGGAGGGCGCCGGCGGCCGGACCAAGCTGCGGCGAGGATGGCGGGGTCGGGGCAGAGGCGCGGATGACGGCGAGGGCGGGCCGGGGCGGCGCGCGTCGGGGCAGGGGCGCGGGCGACGGCGACGGTGGTGGGCCGGGGCGGAGCGCGTCGGGGCAGGGGCGGGCAGGGGCGGCGCGCGTCGGGGCAGGGGCGCGGGCGACGGCGAGGGCGCGGGCGACGGCGACGACGGGCACGGGCGAGGCGACGGCGACGGCGGGGGCGACGGGCGGCGTCAGGGCAGCCTGGCGGCGTCGATGTGCTCGGCGTCGTCGGGGGGAAACTGGCGAGGGAAATCTGAAATTTCCCAAGTGTTTTCTTATATAGCAAGGGCATTAGTCCCGGTCGTGGCCACGACCCGGGACTAATGCCCCCCTTTAGTCCCGGTTGGTGCCACCAACCGGGACCAAAGGCCAATTTTCAGCAGCCCAAAGGGCGGGAAGCGGCGGCCTTTGGTCCCGGTTGGTGGCACCAACCGGGACTAAAGGGGGCATTAGTCCCGGGTCGTGCCCCCCTTTAGTCCCGGTTGGTGCCACCAACCGGGACCAAAGGCCTTGTGCTGCCCCGCGCCGAAAAGTTTAGTCCCACCTCGCTAGTTGAGAGAGCTCGAGAGTGGTTTATAAGCGCTGCTGCGCCCACCCTCTCGACCTCCTCTCAACTACAGGCTTTCGGGCCTGACCGTGCAATCTGTGCCTGCGGGCCTACTGGGCCTCCCGCGGGCCTGAATCCTGGCCCATGGTAGGGTTTCTAGTCGTATTCAGGCCGTGGGGGACCAGTTGGTGGCACATTTTTTTGTTTTCTTTGTTGCTTTATTTATTTTATTTTGTTTCTACTTACAACAAAATACTTATTGTTGCTATTTTTATTTTTTTTCCAGTTTTTTGGTTTTGCTTTCTGCATTATTTATTTTTTGTTGTTTTTTTCTTTATTTTTTAATTCTTTTTGCTTTTAGTTTTAGAAAATTTATAAACTTTCTGTTAGTGTCATTAGTTTTCAAATTTGAAATCACTTTTTTGCTTTATTTATTTATTTTATTTTGTTTCTACTTGCAACAAAATACTTATTGTTGCTATTTTTATTTTTTTCAAGTTTTTTTGTTTTGTTTTCTGCATTATTTATTTTCTTTTGGTTTTTTGCTTTATTTTTTAATTCTTTTTGCTTTTAGGTCAGCAAAATTATAAACTTTCTGTTTGTGCCATTAGTTTTCTTTGAAATTTGTGTGAATCACAAGTTTGTGAGCTCAACAAGGCGTGTAGAGGGACGGGCTTATAAACCGGTGTGAGCGCCCTTCGGTTGGCGAGGTTTTCAAATTCATAGTTTTCAAATGAACTCTGAAAAAGTTGGCATAGCATGTGCATGTACAAAACGGACAATGGTATCATACTCGTCTGTTACAAAGTTGGCATGGTATCATCATAATAGTTGCGGGAGAAAGTCCTCACTTTTTCTTCGCTTGTGTCGTTTGCTTATTGCGCCGTAACCATGGATAATCTTCATCGTTTATCAGGATGCTTGGGTCAGCCTTGACTTTGAAGGGGGGAATTTCATGAAACTTTTCATACTCTTCAGACATGTCTGTCTTGCCCTCCACTCCCAGGATGTCCCTTTTTCCTGAAAGAACTATGTGGCGCTTTGGCTCATTGTATGATGTATTCGCTTCCTTATCTTTTCTTTTCCTCGGTCTGGTAGACATGTCCTTCACATAGATAACCTGTGCCACATCATTGGCTAGGACGAACGGTTCGTCAGTGTACCCAGGAGTTTTCAGATCCACTGTTGTCATTCCGTACTGTGGGTCTACCTGTACCCTGCCTCCTGACAGATTGACCCACTTGCACTTAAACAAAGGGACCTTAAAATCTACTCCGTAGTCAAGTTCCCATATGTCTACTATGTATATGTGTCATTTCCATTGTCGGTTGCTGCATCAAAACGGACACCGCTGTTTTGGTTGGTGCTCTTTTCATCTTGGTCAATCGTGTAAAATGTATTCCCATTTATCTCGTATCCTTTCCAAATCATTACAGTCGAAGATGGTCCCCTGGACAACAAGTACAGCTCATCACAAACAGTGTTGTCACCTCTGAGACGTGTTTCCAACCAACTGCTGAAAGTCCTGATGTGTTCACATGTAATCCAGTCGTCGCACTGCTCCGGGTGTTTGGAGCGCAGACTGTTCTTGTGTTCATCGACATACGGGGTCACCAAGGTAGAGTTCTGTAGAACTGTGTAGTGTGCTTGAGACCAAGAATATCCGTCCCTGCATATTATTGAGTCCCTTCCAAGCGTGCCTTTTCCAGTCAGTCTCCCCTCATACTGCGATTTAGGGAGACCTATCTTCTTAAGGCCAGGAATGAAGTCAACACAAAACCCGATGACATCCTCTGTTTGATGGCCCATGGAGATGCTTCCTTCTGGCCTAGCGCGGTTACGAACATGTTTCTTTAGGACTCCCATGAACCTCTCAAAGGGGTACATATTGTGTAGAAATACGGGCCCCAGAATGACAATCTCGTCGACTAGATGAACTAGGACGTGCGTCATGATATTGAAGAAGGATGGTGGGAACACTAGCTCGAAACTGACAAGACATTGTGCCACATCACTCCTTAGCGTTGGTACGATTTCTGGATCGATCAATTTCTGAGATATTGCATTGAGGAATGCACATAGCTTCACAATGGCTAATCGGACGTTTTCCGGTAGAAGCCCCCTCAATGCAACCAGAAGCAGTTGCATCATAATCACATGGCAGTCATGAGACTTTAGGTTCTGGAACTTTTTCTCTGGCATATTTATTATTCCCTTTATATTCGACGAGAAGCCAGTCGGGACCTTCATACTGAGCAGGCATTGAAAGAATATTTCTTTCTCTTCTTTCGTAAGAGCGTAGCTGGTAGGACCTTCATACTGCTTCGGAGGCATGCCCTCTTTTTTGTGCAAGCATTGCAGGTCCTCTCGTGCCTCAGGTGTATCTTTTGTCTTCCCATACACGCCCAAGAAGCCTAGCAGGTTCACGCAAAGGTTCTTCGTCACGTGCATCACGTCGATCGAAGAGCGGACCTCTAGGTCTTTCCAGTAGGGTAGGTCCCAAAATATAGATTTCTTCTTCCACATGGGTGCATGATTCTCAGCGTCATTCGGAACAGCTAGTCCGCCGGGACCCTTTCCAAAGATTACGTGTAAATCATTGACCATAGCAAGTACGTGATCACCGGTACGCATGGCGGGCTTCTTCCGGTGATCTGCCTCGCCTTTGAAATGCTTGCCTTTCTTTCGACATTGATGGTTGGTCGCAAGAAATCGACGATGGCCCAGGTACACATTCTTCCTGCAGCTTCCCAGGTATATACTATCGGTGTCAAGCAAACAGTGCGTGCATGCGTGGTATCCCTTGTTTGTCTGTCCTGAAAGGTTACTGAGAGCGGGCCAATCGTTGATGGTCGTGAACAGCAACGCCTTTAGGTCAAATTCCTCCTTTTTGTGCTCATCCCACGTACGTACACCGTTTCCATTCCAGGGCTGTAAAAGTTCTTCAACTAATGGCCTTAGGTACACATCAATGTCGTTGCCGGGTTGCTTAGGGCCTTGGATGAGAACTGGCATCATAATGAACTTCCGCTTCATGCACATCCAAGGAGGAAGGTTATACATACATAGAATCACGGGCCAGGTGCTGTGATTTCTGCTCTGCTCCCCGAAAGGATTAATGCCATCCGCGCTTAAAGCAAACCATACGTTCCTTGGGTCCTTTGCAAACTCATCCCAGTACTTTCTCTCAATTTTTCTCCACTGCGACCCGTCAGCGGGTGCTCTCAACTTCCCGTCTTTCTTACGGTCCTCACTGTGCCATCGCATCAACTTGGCATGCTCTCCATTTCTGAACAGACGTTTCAACCGTGGTATTATAGGAGCATACCACATCACCTTCGCAGGAACCCTCTTCCTGGGAGGCTCGCCGTCAACATCACCAGGGTCATCTCGTCTGATCTTATACCGCAATGCACCGCATACCGGGCATGCGTTCAGATCCTTGTAGGCACCGTGGTAGAGGATGCAGTCATTAGGGCATGCATGTATCTTCTCCACCTCCAATCCTAGAGGGCATACGACCTTCTTTGCTGTGTATGTACTGTCGGGCAATTCGTTATCCTTTGGAAGCTTCTTCTTCATTATTTTCAGTAGCTTCTCAAATCCTTTATCAGGCACAGCATTCTCTGCCTTCCACTACAGCAATTCGAGTACGGTACCGAGCTTTGTGTTGCCATCTTCACAATTGGGTACAACCCCTTTTTGTGATCCTCTAACATGCGATCGAACTTCAGCTTCTCCTTTTGACTTTCGCATTGTGTCCTTGCATCGACAATGACCCGGCGGAGATCATCATCATCGGGCACATCGTCTGGTTCCTCTTGATCTTCAGCAGCTTCGCCCGTTGCAGCACCATCGTGCACATCGTCTGGTGCATCTTGATGTTCAGTAGCATCACCGTATTCAGGGGGCACATAGTTGTCATCGTACTCTTCTTCCTCGCCGTCTTCCATCATAACCCCTATTTCTCCGTGCCTCGTCCAAACATTATAGTGTGGCATGAAACCCTTGTAAAGCAGGTGGGTGTGACACTACTAGGAAAATGGCTATAGATGGGATTGACACTAATGGCGCACCAGAAAGATGGTGCGCCATTAGTATATACTAATGGCGCACCACAATCTGATGCGCCATTAGAGTTTAAACAACTAATGGCGCACCATGCTACGGGTGCGCCATTAGTATCAAATTTTTCTTTAACTAGTGCGCCTGTCCAAACATACTAATGGCGCATCCCGGCAAAGTGCGCCATTAGTAGTTGTAACTACTAATGGCGCACTAGGCAGCAGGTGCGCCATTAGTATAGAAACTTTTTTTTTGAACTAGTGCGCCTATCCAAACATACTAATGGCGCATCCTGCCCAAGTGCGCCATTAGTAGTTGTAACTACTAATGGCGCACCTGGCAGTGGGTGCGCCATTAGTATAGGATTTTTTTTTGAACTAGTGCGCCTATCCAAACATACTAATGGCGTATCCTGCCCAAGTGCGCCATTAGTAGTTGTAAGTACTAATGGCGCACCATGCAAGAGGTGCGCCATTAGTAAGTGGGCAGCAACAAGATATTTGGGACAGCCTCTCCTACCCACACACTCACTTTCTCCCCACTTCATTCTCTCCACCTCCTCCTTGTCTCGGGTGCCTCCTCTTTTTCACCTCATTTCCACCATAGATTCATTCAAATTAAGTGGTTAAATTACCTTGTTTTAATAGGTAAGTAAGGGGGGAAGCTATATTTAGGTTGTTCTCCTTACAACAATGTGCACATGCACTTTTTACGGCCTAGCTAGATCTATGTATGTTCGTGGTGTTGCATATGTTTGTGGTGTTGCATATGTGTTTGTGTTTGGAGGTGTACCGGTATTTGATATGCGATAGTTGCCAATATTTTGCCAGAATGTTGATTCATTTCCGTTTCGGCGAGAATTTTGGCATTAAGCATTCTTTTTGGTCCTATTTTTAGGGAAGGTCATGCCAAATTTTTGTTTGGTTCTAAAATATCGTTTTGCTCTACCCCGCAGGCGACCATGGTCCGCACGATGACCGAAGGCATCGTGAATAGGTTTTTGAGGTCCGCGAAGGCCGAGATGCTTCAAAAGAACGAGACGGAGATAAGATGTCTGTGTCGAAGATGCAAGCTGAAGAGCCTTATTGCGGACCCGGATTCCGGGCAGGTGCGGGACCACCTGCTGTTGCATGGTTTCATGGATGGCTATCGGTGGCAAGGTGATGAAGATGACTACGAAGTCGTCCATGCGGGCCGGGCAAGAAATGAGGAAGGGCAGCAAGACAACCATCGCGGCTCGGGTGGGCGAGAAGACGAAGAATCCCCAGGAGATGATCACGACTGTGATGCTGTACACAGTCATCATGTAGAAGATGCAGGACATGATGATGAGGAAGATGCCGGAGCAGGCGACGGGCATGATCATGAAGATGATGATGCCGGCGGAGCAGACGACGCTGGACCATCGATGGGCTGGGTGCAGGACCCTCATATTCAAGAGCTGCTTCTCAAGCAGACGGATAACGCAAGAGCTGTCGCCCGAGAGAAAGCCAAGATGGATCAACTTGAGTTAGACGCGGTTACTCCATTGTATGAAGGATGCAGGCCCGAGGATACCCGCCTGAAAGTAACGCTCATGGCCCTGGAGATGAAGGTAAAACACAAAATGACCGACGCATGCTTCGACGAGAACATGTCATTCTGGCACGAACGTCTTCCCAAGGGGAACAAGTGCCCGACCAGTTTCGAGGAGGCGAAGAAAATCGTGTGTCCTCTGGATTTACCGCACGTGAAATACCATGTGTGCATGAACAATTGCATCATTTATCAGGACGAGCACGCGGAGTCTACAATATGTCCGGTGTGCGGTGTCACTCGATACAAGAAGAGGAAGAAAGCTCCTCGAAAAGTGGTGTGGTACTTTCCGATCACTCCTCGTCTGCAGCGGTATTTCACGGATCCTAAGGTAGCAAAGCTCCTACGTTGGCACGCGGATAGGGAGGAGAAGAAGCGAGAAGATGACGCAAATGATCCGGAGATAGATAAAAAAGACAAGATGCTGAGTCACCCTAAGGATGCGAGCCAGTGGCAAGCATTGAACTTCGAATACCCAGAATTTGGGAACGATCCAAGGAACATCGTGCTGGGCGCGAGCACCGATGGAGTCAATCCGTTTGGCAGCCAGAGAAGCACACATAGCACCTGGCCTGTGTTTGTGTGGATGTACAACCTTCCCCCCTGGTTGTGCATGAAGAGGAAGTACATTCACATGAGTATGCTAATTGAAGGGCCGAAACAACCAGGGAACGACATCAATCTGTATCTGGGGCTGCTGAAAGAGGAGCTTGACACGCTGTGGAAAACGCCAGCCAATACGTGGGACGCCGCAGAGAAAGAATATTTCCCTATGAGAGCCGCACTGCTCACGACGGTGCACGACTATCTCGGTTACGGATATCTTGCGGGGCAGGTAGTCGACGGATTTTCTGGATGCGTAAGGTGCATGGATGACACAACGTATCACCAGCTAGATAGAGATCCCGGGTCTTCGAAAACCGTGTTCATGGGACATCGAAGGTGGCTTCGCGACGATGACCTGTGGAGGAAACGCAAGGATCTGTTCGATGGTGAAACCGAACCCCGAAAACGCCCGTGTACGAGGAGCGGCGAGGAAATAGACAAGCTGTTGAAAAATTGGAAAGACTGCCCACTGCCGGGAAAGAAGCAAAAGGCGCCAGAGCCGGGAAAGAAGCGAAAGGCGCCAGAGCCGCTGCTGAAGGTATGGAAAACGAGGTCTGTTTTCTGGGACTTGCCGTACTGGAAGATCCACCGTGTGCCTCACAGCCTTGATGTCATGCATATCACGAAGAACGTGTGCGAGAGTCTGCTTGGTACCCTGCTCAACATGCCAGAGAGGACCAAAGATGGGCCGAAAGCAAGGGCAGACTTGAAATCAATGGGCATCAGGCAGGAGCTTCACGCTATATATGATGATGATGATGATGATGATGATGATGATGATGATGATGATGATGATGATGAGGCGAAGCAGGACACAGAAAGTCGTCGCCAAGGCAAAAAGGCCAAGAAGACCGGAAATGACTACCCTCCCGCGTGCTTCACTCTAAGTCAGGAGGAGATCGAGCAGTTTTTCACCTGCCTCCTAGGAGTAAAACTTCCTTACGGTTACGCGGGGAAGATAAGCAGATACCTAGACCCAGCGAAGCAGAAGTTCAGCGGGATGAAGTCTCACGACTGTCACGTGCTGATGACGCAGATACTTCCAGTTGCAATCCGTGGGATCATGGACGCGCACGTCCGTGAAACGCTATTTGGCCTATGCAACTTCTTCGACGTCATCTCTCGGAAGTCGATTGGCGTGAGGCAACTCAGAAGGCTACAGGAAGAGATCGTGGTGATACTATGCGAGCTTGAGATGTACTTCCCGCCCGCATTCTTCGACGTTATGGTGCATCTGCTGGTCCATATAGTGGAGGATATCATCCAACTCGGGCCGACGTTCCTGCACAGCATGATGCCGTTCGAAAGGATGAATGGTGTCATCAAAGGATACGTTCGCAACATGTCACGTCCAGAAGGAAGCATAGCCAGGGGCTTTCTGACCGAAGAGTGCATCTCCTACTGCACGAATTATCTAGGCATCGATAACCCCGTTGGTCTGCCCGTCAACAGGCACCTCGGCAGGCTCGCTGGATGGGGTCACCGTGAGATTCGTTTGGGGGTGGGGGACACCACCCCAAAGACAACACCGCCAGTCGTGCCGGCGCCAAGTCGGCCCCATGGCAAGACCGCCGTAACGGTGCCGGACATCCCTATGCCACTGGATCCAAACATGCATATGGCACAGGATCAGAACGACGACGACGACGACGATGATACATTTGGCAACGTCGATCAGTACTTTGCCGAGCATGGGTACGATGGCGACTTCATGGGGCCTCCTTCTCAAGAACCAAACCCAACAAAAGACGTGTGCGATCTAGCTCGTACCGTGGAGAAGCCAAGTTGCAACAGGCGCCGTCTGGCGTTCAGCTCTCAGGAGACGCCTCCAGCTGCCGACTTCACCGAGCCTCAGATAGGCGAGGTGCAAAATATTATCAGCCCCAACACACTCAAGAAGGCGGTCTGTGAGCAGAACTCGGTCCCATTACAGGAGAAGAAGAAGGCACGCAAAAGAAAGACTAAGAAGGGTGCGAGCCAGCCGGCACCGAGTACGATCCGTGCTCAGGACGGGCCACCTTCACCGCAGGATATCTCGAGGAGGGTGCATGTGGCGGGTAGGGCGATGCTACCACCAAATATGCTCAATGCTGCAACCGGTGCTATGCGGAGTCTGCACGACAGTGTTCTTTCTTTGGAGAAGCGGCGTCTCAGAGAGAAGGATGTGGCATACCCGGTTTTCGTGGCCAAGGTGCCAGAGGGCAAGGGCTTTGTGGATGGCGACATCGGGGGTACGATCGTCCTGCGGTTTGATGACATCTTTGCTATGTTTAACCTTCATCCGCTGCACTACACCTTCGTTCGGCTATTTTTGCTGAGTATGGAGATGCGGATCATTCGCGACAAGACCCCGGACATCGTGATAGTCGACCCCTTCTACATGCGTGCCAAGATCTTGGGCAACGCTGGGGACCGGCAAGTCGCGAGTTCTTACCTCGAAGGCGTCATTCTGGCAAACCAAGATAAGGATAACTTCCTCGTGCCTTACTTTCCCGAGTAAGTCCTCCCCTCAACCGGCCCGTAACATATGAATTCTTACTTTTCGATCGTTTTTCTTTTAACATTCCGTGTTTTCTGCAGTGACACACGTTGCACGCTCATCCTCCTAAGCCCCAAATATTCCATGGCCACGTATTTCGACCCGGACCGTCAGTCGAACGTAGACTACACAAATGTCAAGAAGGTTCTTGATGATGTTCTCCCCGGCTACGCCCAATCTGGAGGCACCTTCACCAGGCCTATTCGTAAGTACGGCAAGCACGTGTTCTCCCACAATACGACGTTCTGCTGCGTCAAGCAGCCGCCTGGCGGTCAGAAGGGTGCCTACTACGCCATCCATCACATGCGGGCGATCGTACGGGACCATCATCAACTTCTGCTACCGAGTAAACTCCAAGATTGGGCCGCGAGCGTGTCGGCAATCCAGGACGCGGACCTCCGACAAGAATTCTTTCGCATCTAGTCGGAGTTTGTGGAAATCATCCATCAAGATGTCCTTCGTACCTCGGGGCAGTTCTACCTCAGAAATCAACCGTCCAACAGTGACATCGACACAATGCTACAAATGCAGGATGACAACGCCCGTTCTTTCATGACTCCCACGATAGATGGCGGCTTCATCCATGCTCCGGTCCCTTGAGTCGAGTTGTCTAGTTCTGAAACATCGATTGGCTCATGTTGTAATTAAACTTTAATGAACTTGTAGTATGTCTCTTTGGTTTTGAGAGTCGTTCAACTTAGATGTAATCGATGCTATTAATGTCTTGCTTTTCTCTTCCGATCGTTCTGTTGCATAATTATATATTGCTTATGTATTGTCTGTGAATTGGTACTAACGTTTCGTTTGGCTAGTGCATAGTGATGCCGACGTATGTCGTGTACAAGGGTAAGGTTCCCGGAGTCTACGATGACTGGGAGGAGTGTCGGAGACAGGTTCACCGATTCAGCGGTAACAGTTACAAAGGGTACACCACTAGGGCCGAGGCCGAATCTAGATACGCCCGCTATCTAGCGGGAGAGGGGAGGGAGCGTTGGAGGAACCGGATGAAGACGAGTTTCATCGTGATGATGCTCATCGTGATGACCGTAGCTCTCTTCTATGTGATGGTAGTTTAGATGATCGATATCGACTTGTAATGCGAAGACAAACTCGCTACTCGCGGTCTCGAGACTTGTAATATAATGTTCTATCTTTGTTCGGTCTTTTTAATTCGGAGACTAATATGATGAATTGTATTCGGAGACTAATATGATGAATTGTATTCAAAGACTAATCTTCTATTGTATTTGATGAATCTATTGTTGATGTGTGCTGTCTATATTTTGTCAAATTATACATTTTGTAACCTGTGCAAAAAACAGAAAATAAAAAAATAAAAAAAAACCTAATATTCATACTAATGGCGCATCACACGACAGTGCGCCATTAGTATGACAGTGCATACTAATGGCGCATCACCGGGTAGTGCGCCATTAGTATGCTGCGGTTACTAATGGCGCATCCAGAGGTGGTGCGCCATTAGTATGCCAAAGCACCTGGGTGTACATGCCAACTGGGAGGCATACTAATGGCGCACCCTCGCATATACTAATGGCGCACCAGCTGGTGCGCCATTAGTAAAAATTACTAATGGCGTGCTGTCAGTGGCACACCAGTGATGCGCCATTAATGGCCATATTAGGTGCGCCATTAGTAGTGGTATTTCTAGTAGTGTGAAGGATTTTCCGGTCAGAGTAAGACTTCGTATTCCCACATATAGGGCATGGACAACACATAAAACCATTCTGCTTGTTTGCCTCAGCCACTTCGAGAAAATCATGCACGCCCTTAATGTACTCGGAGGTATGTCTGTCACCGTACATCCATTGCCGGTTCATCTGCGTGCATTATATATAATTAAGTGTGTCAAAAATCATTACAGAACATCATGAATAGATAATTAAGTGACCAAATTAATAGAAGTTCATCATCACATAAAAACCAAAGTACATACATAGTTCTCATCTAAAAACATAAAGCTCTACAGAGCATCTAAATTAATTAAACCATACATTGAAACTATGTAAAACATTTCAATGCGAAAACAAATGCGATCATAATCGTAACCAAGGTAACAACTGATCCAACGGCATAATGATACCAAGCCTCGGTATGAATGGCATATTTTCTAATCTTTCTCATCTTCAAGCGCATTGCATTCATCTTGATCTTGTGATCATCGACGACATCCGCAACATGCAACTCCAATATCATCTTCTCCTCCTCAAGTTTTTTTATTTTTCCCTTCAAGAAATTGCTTTCTTCTTCAACTAAATTTAACCTCTCAACAATACGGTCGGTTGGAATTTCCGGTTCAACAACCTCCTAGATAAATAAAATCTATGTCACGTTGGTCGGCATAATTTTCATAAACAATAAATGAACCAATAGTTATGAAAAGATAATATATACGACATCCGAATCATAGACAGGACGAGGGCCGACGGGGGCAGATACCAAAACCATCGCACTATATAAGATGCAATAATAAAATTAAGAAAATAATACAAGTAAGAATATTTTTCCTTTCAGAAAGAAGATAAGAACAAGAGGCTCACCACGGTGGTGCTGGCGATGAGATCGGCGCGGGTGATCGACGGCGGTGAAGACGGGGACGGGGCATGATGGACCGCTAAACCTAGACAAATATTGAGGAAAATAGAGGTTGGAGGTCGAGCTTGGAGAGGAGAAAGCTTAAGTAGTGTGGCTCGGGCATTTCATCGAACACCTCATGTGCTATGGAGGTGAGCTAGAGCACCACAAAGCCCCCCCTCGCCGGCAAGAGAAAAACAGAGCATTGGAGTGCTCTGCTCGCGAGCGAGGGGGTATATATAGGCAGCACTATTGGTCCCGATTCGTGGCATGAACCGGGACTAACGGGTAGCCATTGGTCCCGGTTCATGCCACCAACCGGGACCAATAGTGGTGGGCCAGGATCCAGGCCCATTGGTCCTGGTTCGTCCCACCAACCGGGACCAAAAGGTCCGGACGAACCGGGACCAATGGCCCACGTGGCCCGGCCGGCCCCCTGGGCTCACGAACCGGGGCAAATAGCTCCATTGGTCCCGGTTCTGGATTGAACCGGGACTAATGGGCTGAACTGGCCTCGGCCATTGCCCCCTTTTCTACTAGTGTTTATTCTTAGTTACTATGCCGTAATTTCTTTATTGTATAGAGTATGTTTGTTCTTAATTCCTACTAGTTACTGCCATCATTCGCTATCTGAAAAAAAATGAGATGTAGTCGACCGGGCCGAAACATTCGACTCTAACGGGCCAGGTTTTTAGCGGGCCACAATTGGGCCGGCCTGCGTCTTTCTTGGGCCCGAATGATTGGAGCCTTCACACATTGCGCCAGGCCCAAACTTACACCAGCCTATATTTTAGTTGGGCCTTTTCTCGACCCAGCGCTTAGTTTGGCCCAGGTAGCGTTGGGCCATTAATAGGCTGAATATTGTACTGGCCTGTTATGGCCGAGATGAAACCACGGGCCTTTAGCAGGCCAAAATGCATGTTGGGCCTCAATTTTCACTAGTAGTTGACGGGCCTACAGCAGGCCAAAATGTAGACCGGGCCTCTTTGGGCCCAGTTAGCTCACGGGCCGTTACCAGGCCGAAACATATCTCGGGTCTTAGTTGGCCCACTGATATCATGGGCTTTTAAGAGGTCGAAAGCTTAGTACAGGCATCAACGGGCCGAATTACGCGACAGGCCTTTAACAGGCCCAAAGTCACGTTGGGCTTAATTGTTGCCACCTTTAGCACGGGCCGTTAGTGGGCCCGATGTCCCGTTCGACCATATATGGCCCATGGGCAGCACGGGCCATTCCCAGGCCGAAAGTCCCACCGGGCTGAAATGGGCCCATGTCTACATCAGGCCTCTAACAGGCCAAAAGTCACTGGGTTGTAGTTGGGCCCAAATATTGGGCGACCAATTAATAGGCCAGATCTGGCTTTCGGACGTAAATGGGCCCAAATATTGGACGAACAATTACGGGCCAGATCTGGCTTCGGGCCGTAAATGGGCCTTTATTAAGCAGGTCGTTATTGGGCTGGCCCACTAGTACCTGATTAAGTACTATGGTCCTTTGACTGGGCCGGCCTTTTTAACCTATATGGGCCTCTATTGGGCCCAGCCACGTGTCGACGTATCATAGGCATGGCTCCTCCAATGGACGGGCGACATCTGGCCCACTGACAAGCTGATGGGTGTTCCCTTCGGCCAATCAGAATTATACACGTGGAAATTTCCCATTGGTCAGGGCTGTTAACGGGTTATCGGATCCAAAATCCGACCCGATAGCTTAACGGTGTTCCGTTACGGTGGATGCCACGGTCGGTCACCCTTGATGAAAGCACTTCTGTGAGCGTGATTTATCGTCATGGAAGTGGACACTTCCGTGATGATAATTTTGGTAATGTCATGGAACACTTCTACGACAGCACAGGTATGACTATCTTGATTCTGTCATAAAATCGTCATGGATGTACATGCATGAAAAAAACACGACCTACTGTGACAAACACGTATCATCACGGAATTGTTTTTTTGTAGTGTAGGGTCCGCACACTTAACGTTCGATGACGATTGGTATCATGAGTTTATGTGATATGATGTACCGAAGGTTGTTCGGAGTCCCCGATGTGATCACGGACATGATGAGGAGTCTCAAAATGGTCGAGACATAAAGATTGATATATTGGACGACTATGTCCGGACATCGGAAGTGTTCCGGAGAAGTTTCGGTTAAAACCGGAGTGCCGGAGGGTTATAGGAACCCCGGGGGGAAGTAATGGGACACGATGGGCCTTAGTGGAGAGAAAGAGAGGGGCGGCCAGGGCAGGCCGCGCGCCCCCTCCCCCTTGAGTCCGAATAGGACAAGGAAGGGGCCTCTCCCTCCCCCTCTCCCTCTCCTTCCTTCCCCCTCTCTCCCTTTAGGTGGAAACCTACTAGGACTTGGAGTCCTAGTAGGATTCCCCTCTTGGGGGCGTGCCAAGGAGGGCCGGCCGGACTCCCCCTAGCTCATTTATATAAGGGGGCAGGGGGCACCCTAGAACACACAAGTTGATTGTTTAGCCGTGTGCAGTGCCCCCTCCACAGATTTCCACCTCGGTCATATCGTCGTAGTGCTTAGGCGAAGCCCTGCGCCGGTAACTTCATCATCACTGTCACCACGCCGTCGTGCTAATGAAACTCTCCCTCGACCTCAGCTGGATCTAGAGTTCGTGGGACGTCACCAAGCTGAACGTGTGCAGATCACGGAGGTGACGTACCTTCGGTGCTAGGATCGGTTGGATCGTGAAGACGTATGACTACATCAACCATGTTGTCATAACGCTTCCGCTTTCGGTCTACGAGGGTACGTAGACAACACTCTCCCCTCTCGTTGCTATGCATCACCTAGATAGATCTTGCGTGATCGTAGGAATTTTTTTGAAATTACTGCGTTCCCCAATAGTGTGGCCGCCGACGCCAACTGGGCTTCGCCCGGCGGTGCCCTCCGGCAGCAGCGAGGGAAGGGGGGATGCTACGTCTTGAGCTTGCGTTGGTTTTCATTGAAGAGTAAAGGGTGATGCAGCAATAGTAGCGTAAGTATTTCCCTCAGTTTTTAAGAACCAAGGTATCAATCCAGTAGGAGGCTCCTCAAAAGTCCCACGCACCTACACAAACAAACAAAGAACTCGCAACCAACGCAATAAAGGGGTTGTCAATCCCTTCACGGCCACTTGTGAAAGTGAGATCTGATAGAGATAGTATGATAAGATAAATATATTTTTGGTATTTTATAATATAGATGCAAAAAGTAAAGATGCAAATAAAAGTAGATTGAAAGCTTATATGATAAAAGATAGACCCGGGGGCCATAGGTTTCACTAGTGGCTTCTCTCAAGATAGCATAAGTATTACGGTGGGTGAACAAATTACTGTCGAGCAATTGATAGAAAAAAGATTAATTATGAGATTATCTAGGCATGATCATGTATATAATCATCACGTCCGTGACAAGTAGACCAACTCCTGCCTGCATCTACTACTATTACGCCACACATCGACCGCTATCCAGCATGCATCTAGAGTATTAAGTTCATAAGAATAGAGTAACGCATTAAGAAAGATGACATGATGTAGAGGGATAAACTCAAGCAATATGATATAAACCCCATTTTTTATCCTCGATGGCAACAATACAATACGTGCCTTGCAACCCTTTCTGTCACTGGGTAAGGAAACCGCAAGATTGAATCCAAAGCTAAGCACTTCTCCCATGGCAAGAAAGATCAATCTAGTAGGCCAAACCAAACTGATAATTCGAAGAGACTTGCAAAGATAACTCAATCAAACATAAAAGAATTCAAAGAAGATTCAAATATTTCTCATAGATAAACTTGATCATAAACCCACAATTCATCGGACCTCGACAAACACACCGCAAAAAGAGTTTACATCAAATAGATCTTCACAAGAGAGGGGGAGAACATTGTATTGAGATCCAAAAAGAGAGAAGAAGCCATCTAGCTAATAACTATGGACCCGAAGGTCTGTGGTAAACTACTCACAACTCATCGGAGGGGCTATCGTGTTGATGTAGAAGCCCTCTGTGGTCAATTCCCCCTCCGACGGAGCGTCGGCGAAGGCTCCAAGATGGGATCTCACGGATACATAAGGTTACGGCGGTGGAAATTGTGTTTCGGTGGCTCTCTAGATGTTTTCGGGGTACGTAGGTATATATAGGAGGAAGAAGTACGTCGGTGGTCGCTCGAGGGGCCCAGGAGACAGGGGCGTGCCCAGGAGGGGTGGGCGTGCCCTCCTATCTCCTGGCCGCCTCGATTGCTTATTGACTTGCACTCCAAGTCCTCTGGATCACGTTCGTTCCAAAAATCACGCTCCCGAAGGTTTCATTCCTTTTGGACTCCTTTTGATATTCCTTTTCTTCGAAATACTGAAATAGGCAAAAAAAACAACAACACGGGCTGGGCCTCCGGTTAGTAGGTTAGTCCCAAAAATGATATAAATGTGTAAAATAAAGCCCATAAACATCCAAAAGGGGTAATATAATAGCATGGAACAATCAAAAATTATAGATACGTTGGAGACGTATCAGGGGGACGCTGGGAAGAGGTACGGGAGGCGACGGCTAGGGTTTCGCCAACCGCCCACGGGAATCTGGCCCTCATTATGAGTGTAAGCACTCATACCAGTAGTCGTACCAGGCACCCTCGGCTCCCCCTCAATACAGGAATGAACTTCGTAAAGGGCATCGACGCATCAGAGAGACCCAGCTTCTGTCACCACTACTAGAAGAGAGGCCGAAGAGATCCGAGAAGAAGAAACACCAGTGATCATTTTCGTCTTTTTTCCCTCTTCATTCCATTTCATCGCATCATCACCATTCTTAGAGGAATTCCAAGTTGTAAGATCAGGGTGTATAACTCTGTTCATACTCATGTGGAGATTGCGGCTTGTTTAATCATTCATCTTATTGTGGATCGTCACGGTATTATCGATGTGATTTTCATTGAATCATTCTCTATAGTGATTTCTTATTCTTCTACGATGCAAGAATAATCACCCCTAGGCGGTTGGTAGCACCTTCTTCTCTGTTGGCCACTGCTCGCTCCACGACGATGAGCTGCTCATCAGCAGCACAAAACCCCATGAAGCCGACCCAAGGGCTTCGCCCGCGTTGACCTCCATGGCACCACAGCACGGCTAGAGCTATCGGCCTCCGTGTCGTGCTTCCCACGCTTGCTCTGTGGCGACCCGACGTGGCTGCCACGACTTTCACCAGCACAGCCGGCCATCGATCTCGGTATAAGGGGAAAAGCAGAGGAGAGGACAGAATTTCTTGCTGAAGCAAATGTAATCTAGCGATAGAGGACGAAATCACGGCGGGGAGGTTTCTGGGGGCTAACCATAAATGCCCCCTCCCCCTCCCTCCCCCAGCCGGTGTCGTGTATATAGCAGCAAAGAGGCAGCATATCCGGACACCGTATATTTTTTTATGGCCGAGCTAATATGCGGATCTACCGAAAACATAAATCCCGCGGGTCGGAATTTTTTGGATCAGAGGCCTTTTACACGACCTTCTAGCTAGATGCTCGCCGTAAGGCAATACATGAGGCTATATTTCAGAGTACCCAAGCGACCCATAGCTTTATAGAGAGGTTTCTAAAAGACCTATCCTTGATCAACGTCAAACCGAGCACTCCAGCTCGGAATGTCACACCCCATCAAGCAAACCAGAAGCCAAAAAGGCCCCCTGCTGGATATTGCAAAATCCACGTGGACGGGGGAGTAAGTGGAAGAAGAGGAGGATCTGCAACCGCAGTTTGCAGAGATGCAGAGGGAAATTTCTTGGGCAGCTCGGCCCTAGTTATTGAAGGAGTTATTGATCCGGCCACCCTTGAAGCAATCGCATGTCGTGAGGCACTAGCACTTGTTGAAGACCTTCTTATCCAATAGTTTGTTGTAGCATCCGATTGCAAGCAAGTCATCTCAGACATCCACAAAAGCGCCAGAGGAGCATATGGGGCGGTCATTAGTGAGATTAATAGTCATTTGTTATCTCTCAGGGATGTTTGGTTTCAGGGGCTTTTTTGTGTTGGGACTAAAAAAAGTTCCTAGCAAACCAAACAAGGGGGGACTTTTTTGGGACTTTTTGCTAAAAGTCTTTAGAAGCACCTCCTTGAGAGTATTTTTCAAAAAATCCTAAGGACTAGAAAAAGTCCTAAGACTAGAGAACCAAACACCATCTCAATTGCACCTTTTCTTTTGAGTCTCCTGTTGTGAACTATGAAGCACATAGTTTAGCTAAATTTGCTTTCTCTAGAGGTCCAGGACGCCACGTTTGGTTTGGCACTCCGCATGACCTGAGACGTATCCCACTTGGTGTGGCTTTTGATGAATAAATCAGGTTTTTACCTTAAAAAAAATAGCTAAGCAAATCCCGTCTAAAAAAAGCTAAGTAAATCCGAATATAATAAGTCCGAAAGCTCTCCGTCCAGCTCCGGCCTCCCCCGATTCACCGAGAAATCCCCAATCCCTGGAGAACCCTAGACCCCAAATCCACCGAGTCCAGCTCCAGCCTCCCCCGATCCACCGGCGGCCGGCAATGGTGTGACCCGAGGTGCGCCACATCGCTCTTGGCTCCTGCTTCCATGGAGCGCACGCGGGGGCATCGGCGGCGAAAGCTCTCCGTCGCCGCCGGCGTCGGCGTTGGAGGTGGTGAGGACCGCCTCAGCGCGCTGCCGGACGACGTCCTCATCCACATCCTCCTTAAGCTCCGCGACGCCCCCGTCGCCGCTCGGACCAGCGTCCTCGCCCGCCGCTGGCACCGCGTCTGGGCTCTCCTCCCGGAGCTCCATTTCCCTGTCGGCACTGACCCCGACCGCATCCGCGCCGCCCTCACCGCCCATGATGCGCCGGCCCTCCGCCATCTCTTCGTTGCAGGCATCGAGGCCACCCCCGAAATCGCTGCGGCATGGCTCCCCATCGCCGCGCGCCGCCTCTCTGGTGTCCTGCATTTCAAGAACACGGGGGCCATGAATGAGGCCCCCGCCGGGGAAAGAGGTACCTTGAAGCTGCCTTGCTTCGAGAAAGCAGCCAAGGTCGTGCTCGATCTACATTCTATTGGCCTCACCCTGCCGCCTTCCGGCGAATTTACCCGGCTCACAGATCTGAAGCTGGTTCGCATACAGCTGCACGGTCCGTGCAGCCTCAGTGACGTTGTCTCTTCATCACGGTGTCCATCTCTGCGTCGCCTTTCCGTTTGCAGTGTCAGGGGTCTGGACAACTTCACAATCCAGTCGGAATCTCTCCTACAATTGGAACTGAGGAATTTGCATACCTTGCAGCAGCTCAATATCGTTGCCCTGTCTCTGCAAAAATTAAAAGTATTCCTTTGCTTCACCAATCCTTTGAATCAAAGTCAACCAGTTGCCAACATCTCAGCTCCTCAGCTGGTGACACTTGATTGGAGGGGTGCTTATGATCCTAGCTCTGTTTTGTTTAGCGAGATGCCAAATCTCCAACAACTGACCACCAATCCTCTTTGTCTGTATGGAGGAGATACAGTTTCTGCACGCAATCATCACAGCTTGATGCTTTCACAGCAATTTCACCATATCAGCAAACTTATTCTCATCCTTTTCTATCTGCCGGTATGTGAGTTAATCGATTATAACCAAATTTTGAGAGTTAAACTTGAGGAATATGTTGTTTGGAATACTTGCGAAGCCATACAAAATTGAAAATTCACAACAATGCACACAAAAGTGGACTTGTTTAATTAATGTGTGTTAGTCACTTTGTAGAAAAATGACATGTTTGTGTCCTTGTCCAACTATTGACCTATTGCATGACTTCCTATGAACCTGCAGGTCCGTGGCAACGAACGATTCTTGATGGAAGAGATGACAAAGTTGCCTAACATTACCATCTTGGGACTGGTTGTATTGGCATGTGGACATTCCTTTGGAGCCAGCTCATTCCATGTTCTCAAGATGTCTAGCGGTATAAGAGAGCTCACGCTTCAACTTGTTACTCGGAGGGACTCTAAGGTAACACTATACTTAGTTTAAAAGAAAATAGGCAGCAAGTAAGTTTGTGGGAAATCCCATTGCTTAGCAGCGAGTTGCCCTACTCTTGTTGTTGGTTAGGGTTAGATACTGAAGTGTTGCTTATCAAACTTGACAAAAGTAATATACTAGGATTCGTGACTGCAGTAGGTTTTATTTCAAAAGATTACAAGTCTGTTGGAAATGCCACAACAAATTGATGGGGTCATATTTCCAGCAAAAAATTGGAACCCTCATTTGATCTTCTATAGCAAATATAAAATCTTCTTTTATTTTTATATGGGTTGATGATAGCATGATACATCAGCATTCGTATAAGGTTTATAATCTGTTGGCTTTACGGTTTTCCATATGCATACAACAATTATACTTTCAGCAATATTCTGGCTCTAGATTAATTTGTCTGCTTTTATTCTTGACATATCTAAGAGTATCCATGCAGTCTAATAATTTCTAGTTTCATGTCTCTTATCTCAAACCATATCAGTTAATCTTAAGCTGTTATTCCTCTTGATTCAGGTGTGCCAACCAGGTTGCATTTGTGCTGAGCCATCAAATTGGGAAACTGAGGACCTCGTGCTACCTTGCCTCAAAGAAGTAGCAATCAATGGCCTGAGAGGAACTGAACATGAACTCGCTCTTGTGAAAAGGTTATTCAAGTGGGCGACAATGCTAGAAAGGGTGACAGTGATTTTCCATGACTCGATCACTGAAAGCAACGGCGAAGAGTTCCGCCAGTTGTTACTAAGCTTCTCTAGGCCAGCAATATGTATGGAATTCTCGCATTGCGGAGGAAGTTTATCATTTGACTAGGGCACCAACTTTGCCGATTTGCTATGGTTGTCAGTTCAGTATGGCGTGCTTTTGTGAGACTGAACTTTGATAACTTGTTGAAGTCCAGCAACTTGTTTCCAGCATTTCTGAGACTGAACTCTGGTAACATGTTTAATTCTAGAACTTATTTTCAGTACCCGTGAGACTGAACTGCTGTAACCTCATGTAACTTGTTAACTTGGAGACTTGGTTTTAGTATTTGTCGGGCTCAAGTGTAGTAGTAATTTGTTCAACTCTAGAAGCTTGTTTCCAAACTTCGAATGGCCGATTTTAAAGAGCTCTACAATATTGAGGTTCGTAAGAATCAGATTTGAGGAGAGAATACTTCTCACAATTTGGTGGCGCGAATTGGTTGCATGAATTCTTTGCATTTATGTACTTCGAATTGGTAACTTGTTCACTTAACGGGCAGAGATCGGTGCAGAAAACGGCAGTCTCATCTAGCTCAGTCGTTTTAGTTTTTTCAGTTCTTCCCTCTGCTGTGTGTGGGAAAGATGTTATAGGGCAGTCAAAAATGGGTTTTTGTCATTTTGTTTTTGCAGGAAAGTACGGGAAACAAGTCGCTACTGTTTTGTCACAGGAATCAAGTAGTTGAGTCTCGTGCAAACTAAAAGCGCAAATGAAAATCTATTTCAGCCGCTCAAGTATCAGAAACAAGTTATGATCTGCTATTTTTCTTTCCTCTCTCTCAAGGCGATAAGGGAAAGCATTCCTCCTCTCGATTCGCCTCCCCTCCGCCCGCCGCTCCGGCGACCGGTGGCAGGGAGGGCATTCCTGGCGCCTTGGTTTCGGTTAGTAGATATGTAGGGTTTAGTCATTGAATGGGCGGTGCTTGGACGGATAGCGGCGGGCTCCAATCCTCTGCAAGTTCTTAAGAGGGGCCGCGAAGTGCTTAAGAGCATCTCCAATACTTCACTAAAAAAACTCCCCCAATAACCACGTATTGGGGCTCCCAAATAACACTTTTTTGGTTATTGGGATGGATGCTCCAACAGTTCCCCAATAATCAATCTGACATAAAGATGACCCACTTGTCAATTGGTAGGTGATGACGCAGCGGTGCTCTGACAGCTATTTAGGCGGTCCAACAAAAGTTCGGCAGTGGTGGTGGCGACGCTCCGGTGAGGCGGTGATGCTCCGACGGGGTCCGGCAATGCTCTGGCAGCTATACGGCAGCAGTGCCACTCCGGCGGTTGGACACCTGTAGTCTTGATGCAACCCAGTGGCCATTTATGGTGGAGCGCTGACATGGCAGCATTAAGGATCATATTGGGAGAGGGCCAACTCCCCCTCATTTAAGGGAAGATGGTTTTTTTTATTGGTGACCACCAATAATTTGTTGGGGAAAGAGGAGCTATTGGAACTATTTTCTTTGGCCCAACTCCCCAATAGCAAGAAATTATTGGGGAAAGAGGAGTTGTTGGAGATGCTCTACGCAATTAGTTAATTGACTCAGTCCCTACATTTTACATAACTTCCCCGCTAATGCCTTGGCACGTGAAAGTTCAAAATTCTACTAACCCAAATACCCAGATGGAGCAATATACCACTTTTCAAACCATAGCCTTCATATTGTTATTATGTAAGATAGGAAAAAATTCCGCGTGGAATAAAATAAAATTTTAGACAATTATTTTCTCTTTTCACGTGCACTAGTATTCAAGTTAGGTGTTACTGTTTTTTTAGTTAAGGATTAGTTTTTTTAGCTAGGGGTTACTTGGACTCCTATCCACCTTCTACTTGAAATCAAGCTCACATATCAATCTTTTCCTCTAAACCTTACTTTGAATTTCATCCGGGCTCAAGCTCAGTGGCCCAAGGCTAGCCAAACATTTCGACCTCTGCTCCTAAACGTTTCCTTGACAAGAAGATTCCTTTGGGCGGCCAAATACAAACCAACTTGTGTCGAACTTGGATTCCAGCATTGTCTCCGAATACAAAAAAGAAACTCGATCTCTATCCAATTCTAGTCGACGTAGGGTAGCCATAACCGTCCTAGGACCCTTATAAATACCTCTCCTACACTCAAAACCCACAAAACCATAGCTCACGAGCCACCCCAAAGTCGCCACAAAGTTGATCTCGCCGAATCCACGCGATAGCAGGAAACTGTCCCGTAATCCATGTATAGCCGGCAACTCGAGCATCTTCTTTAAGATCCAATGGTTAAATAACTGACCAATGTTCAAAACTCCAAGCCTGTAAAATTTGAGCGCGGTCCAATGGTTCAAACTCCCGGGCCATCCAATCTACTGAGACTCTGTTCAGGCAAGATTCTCTGCGATTTCAAACCTAGGATTGGTAATCTACTACTACCCCTTGGTTTCACATTTTGTATCACCAACAAACCTTTCTAATCTGACTCAAGGGATGTAATCAACTTCTCTCTAATTTTTTTATCAAATCGATGCTGCCAATCTCCGTCACCGAGTTCATCTCCGAGCCGCTTTATCTAAGGAGCGATCTATCTAGATTTTCACCGGTTTTTGCAAGCAGCCCAGCGGTTGACTCGGTATGCTAAAGTTCAAGATCTGTTTTCATAGTCTAGCCCTAGATGTCTACTTTCTATTCTAGTTTACGGATATCAATTGCGTTCTACCATTTTTTCTCACCAATCGCATCTTGAGAGTTGTGCTGAAAAACTTTTTTCTGTTTTGCCTAGTCCATGTAAATCATCAAGGTACTCCAATTTTCCGCTTAAGGGTTTACATGCAATTCCACCATCATAATCTATATACCTGTTCTTGATCTCCTAATTATGTGCATGGATGAAAATAGATGGCTTTATTCTATTTTCATGCATTCACATGATTAGGATATCAAGAACAGGTATATAGATTATGATGGTGGAATTGCACGCAAACCCTAACATGGAAAATTGAACTATCTCGATGATTTACATGAACTAGGTAAAACATACAACATAATATTAGAACAACCTCTAAAGATGCGATTGGTGTGACCAAACGATAGAACGGAATTGAGATCCATAAACTAGAATAGAAAGTAGAAATCTAGAGATAGATTATGACAAAAGATCTTGAAGTTTGGCATGCCAAGTCGATCGCTGGGCTACTCGCAAAACCGGTGAAAATCTGGACAGACTCACCCCTCCAAAATAGCGCGGCTAGGGGATGACCTCGGTGCGGAGATTGGCTGCATGGATTTGATAGCAATTTCAGGGAGAAGCTGATGACATCCTATTAGTCAGATTAGAAAGGTTTCATAGTGCTATAGAATGTGAAACCAAGGGGTAGCAGTAGATTACAAACTGAAGGTTTGAAATCGCAGAGGATCTTGCTTCAAGAAGAGGCTAGAGTCATCTGGTATAGACGGATTACAGGACAGATTCTTGATGTCTTGCGGATTCTGCAAGAGCAAGTTTGTGGCAACTTTGGGGTGGCTCGTGAGCTATGGCTTCGTGGGTTTTGAGCCTTGGGGTTTAGGAGATGTATTTATAAGGGTCGTAGGTCGGTTGTTGCTGCCCTAGGTTTACTAGAATTGGATAGATATCGAGTTTCTTTCTTCTATTCGAAGACTATGATGGAATCTAAGTTTGACACAAGTTGGTTTGTATTTGGTCGCCCAAAGGAATTTTCCGGAGTCAAGGAAACATTTTGGAGCAGAGGAGATGTTTGGCTAGCTTTGGGTCATTGGGCTTGAGCCCGGATGAAATTCGAAGTGAGGTTGGATCGCCCATATAGAGGAAAAGAATGATAAGTGTGCTTGATTTCAAGTAGAAGGTGGATAGGAGTCCAAGTAACCCATATATAGCTCAAATACTGTTGCACTTTCAATGAACTTGACCCAAGAGATGAAAATACAACAGATCAAATAAAATTTTCAATCATTTATTTTATTCCACGTGATATTTTTTTCCTAGCTTACATAACAACAATAACAAGTCAAGGGTTTGAAAAGTGGTATGTTAGATGGAGGGACTAATTAAGAGTTAATTTTTTTTGAAAAAGTGAACTAAGTGGTTTGTGGGTGGTTAGTGGTGGTCTTTTACTCTCTACAACGAGTGATCAAACCTCAGCTTTGACATTTTAATGGCATAGTCATCATTTCTAGCAGTCTTGTGCCAACTCTTACTTGGATCCCCCTTAGCCAACGTCCACTCCAACTGCTAGTCCAAAAGAACATAACCAATGTCTGCGCGTACTACATTAGTTAACACGCCAGGGACATACCAATGGTATACACAACGCTAAGTGCAATCTATGGAGCGTTGTCATGTTAACCATATGTTCCCGGCAGTATCAACCTTGCACTTGGGAAGCATCAACTGCTTGCAATATAGAGTGCACCTCGCGGGCTCGTCTATCAATGCAACGAGAAAATAACGAGAAAAGAGAACATCTGGCATCAGATGTTGCCTCAAGTGCAGTACTACCTGACATGCACCTCCATGAGGAGAGCAGGTGCACACTTCGGTACAAGCCAAACATCACGGTAAGTAAATAAGAAAACACATGAGATGTAATGCAAAACGACGTAACATGTTCCAGAAAACCAAACGGGAATATGACACAAACAAAAAGTACAAAGCAGATAAGATAGCTTATGTTCAATGCCGAATCAAATCCCAATTGCCTCCATACTTCAGTTTTGCGAAATTAACTACAAAGGCCTCGATCAACAACAAAAACTTACGCAAAAGGTCCCCTGGTGAAGCAATGAAATTCATAACAATGTTCCAAACGTTAATCAAGCTGATATTTCTCCGGGTCTGAATACGAATGGACCGACGTGTCAGACTCATAGTACATTCCTGTACAGGTATAAAAAGAATGTGCAATTAGTTGGACTGGCATATCGCTTGATTTAAATGTTGCGGGGCCAGAAGAACCGTATTTTTGTTAGCAATAAGCTGATAGAAAGTTTGGCTTACGTTTTATGTATTTGGTTGTTTGATTAACTTGAGAAAGGTACATTGCTAAATTTCATAAATATACATTGGGCTTCAAAAATGTAAAAAACAGCAAGATGAATAATTTAAATTAAGAACAATTTCCCCTTGATGCTTATCATTTGCACATTTAGTGTTCCAACTAATCTACATACATGGGATGGGAATGCAAAAACTTCAAAATCTGGGAATGACGAAACTTTGCCTTGCCGCGGAAAGGCTGAAAATTTAAAAATCACAAGACTACAATTTGACTTAAGAAGAACAATTTCCCGTCAATGCTTAGCATTTACTAATTTAGTTTTTCAACTACATTTAAATATCGATTATGAGATTAACACATACAACATGAAATGGGTATGCAAAAAATATCAAAATTCCAGGAAGATTGAAATTTTGACTTACCATTGGAGGATCGTATTCTTTCCTTGATGTTGATTTTATCAGCAGATACTCCATAGGAACAAAGGGCCTTCGAAATTTTGTGAGCTCGCTCATCTTTTGCCCGGCATTTGATCTCAACGACCATGATATGCTTTGATGCCAAAAATGGTTCTGTCGAATCGTAGCCTCCGTCGGTTTCCTCATCAGCTAGATATGGCTGTACATTTTACCAAAATAAATCAACAATGCAGCTGTGCAGGTTCAACGGGCCAGACAAAATATACAAAACTTAGAAAACACATATACCTTAGATAGCCGGAGGCGGAGCTTCTCCAGACTTGGTGATCGAAATCAGGCTCCACACACCAGTCATTGAGTGACAAGATTCTGAGCTTGGTAAATGTAGCGCACAGTTTTAAATCTTTCCTGAAAGCAAGCTGTGGCAAGTGCAACATATTACGTAGATTCCATATATAACAGATGTCAAATGAGAATAGCTAGCTGTAATTTCAGTGAATACAATTAAGACAAATCGTACCAGTTGACGGTCAGCTATGAGGTCTAGACTAGTGGTAACATCAGAGAAGCGTTCAAGGAGCAAGGAAGCATCCTTTTCGTCCCTAATCCAAGAGTGAGCACTGTCTTCAAGCTTGATAGATGCTGTTAGCAAGGACGGCGTGCTCTCAAACGCAGGAACCATGCCACGCTCGTCGGCCAGCTCCAGGTAGACCAGGCTTGGCACAGAGATGATGGCCTGTTTCCTGTCGTCAATGCGACGAAAATCACAGTCCGTGATGCTCAGGCATCGCACAGACGGTGACGATATATCGTAGCTGAGTGCGGTTGAGAAGGAGCAGCGGCTCATCTTTAAGGTCTCGAGGTTTGGGCAGGTGGAAAAATCCAGAGGGCATTTGTCCGAGAACAGGACACCATCGAAATCCAACGTCATCAGATGAGGGGAGGAGACGGGAGTGGCAAGTATGACACTCCGCAGAACCTCGTGTTTGGCATCGTGGTTATCGGCGTCATGGTCGCTGAGCCGGAGCAGCCGAGCGTGACACGACAAGGCGTACCGGACCCAGAGGTCGGTGTACCGCTCCCGCTCCTCGTCGTCGTCGTCTTGGGACCCCTCGCCGTAGTCCTCGTACTTTAGGTAGGCCACTATCTCGCGCGCTTGGAGAGTCGTCCGGTCCGGTCACGGAGGACGATGAGGTGGTTGACGAAGCCGTTGAGGTGGCGGGCGCTCTCGAAGGCGTCGACGTCGGTGATCCGCAGGGCCGGCACGGACTTCCACTGGTGGCGCGCACGGCGTCACGCGACGGCAGGAAGGACAGCAGGACACTAAGCTTCCACAGGATGCGCCACACAGGACTAGTACTTGATGACAATACCGAATTCATTTGTCTCAACTTTCGTCCATGTTGATGATCCCATTCCATGTGATAAGCCGTCCTGACCGAGAAAATTCCAGATCTGTTGTAGTGCCGTGAAACAAAGTCCTCCATCATCCTCGTAGCTAGGGGTATATTCAAAATACGATTAGCATCAATTGGCCAGAATATATATCTAATAAGTTGCTCATCCCAGCACCCATTCTCCTCATTCATAAGTTCAGAAACTTTTATAGGTAGGATATTACCTCATGGAGTCATTACCTTTCTGTTTGGGCTGCTGGGTATCCAAGGATCACTCCAGATACTTATTTGAGTGCCATCTCCCACTCTCCATATATAACCTTTTTTGAAAGTCTGAATACCACTCCACAAGCTTTGCCATGTATAAGAACTGCCTTTCTTGAGAGGACAGTTCAGCAGATCACCGTCCGGGAAATATTTTGCCCTTAATACTCTGGCACACAAAGAATCAGGTTCTGCTAACAATCTCCAGCACTGCTTTGCTAGGAGCGCCAGATTGAAGCAGTGTACATCTCTAAAACCCATACCTCCATTGCTCTTTGGCACACACATTTTCCACCACGCAAACCAGTGCATATGCTTCTTGTCATCCTCATCTCCCCACCAGTACTGTGACATAGCAGTTGTTATTGCATTACAAATCTGTTTTGGTAGCTTAAAGACTTGCATAGCATATGAAGGGATAGCTTGAATGACCGCTTTCAACAACACTTCTCTTCCTCCAAAGGAGAGCTTCTTCTCCTTCCAGCCTCTGATCCTATTTAGGATTCTATCAACAATATGTTGGAAGAAGTCAGTTCTCTCCACCCCAACGATCGGGGGCAACCCCAAATACTTATCAGTAATTGCCTCAGCCATAATGTTCAATGATGTGCAAACCTCAGCCCGCACTTCCACGGCCGTACAAGGGCTGAAGAAAATACTTGACTTAGCCTCGCTCACTAGTTGCCCCGAGGCCGCGCAATAGTCATCAAGGGCTCGACGAAGGCTTGCTGCATTGTTTGCATCTACTCGCATCATGATGAGTGAATCATCCGCAAAGAGGAGGTGAGAGACTGCCAGCGCCTCCCGGCATACTCTCACTCCGATCAGATTTCCCATCTCTTTTTCATGGTTGAGTCAGCTAGAGAGGCCCTCCGCACAAAGTAAAAATAGGTAAGGAGATAGTGGGTCTCCCTGACGAAGACCTCGAGTAGGAACAAAGAAATCTGTAAGAGAGTTATTGAAACGAACTTGATACTTAACTGACCGTACACACTCCATAATGAGCGCCACCCAATCAGCTGTGAATCCCATCTGAAGCATGATTCTCTCGAGAAACACCCACTCAACCCTGTCGTAGGCCTTGTGCATATCAAGTTTAACCGCACAGATTCCAAACTTCCCCGTTCTCTTCCTCTTGATAGCATGATAGGTCTCAAAAGCAACTAAAAAGTTGTCCGTAATCAAGCGCCCCGGGACAAAGGCGCTTTGATTAGGAGATATAAGCTCCGGCAACAGATTTTTGAGTCTGTTAGCTAGCAGTTTCGAAATCACCTTATAGACCACATTGCATAGACTAATAGGACGGAACTGTGTAATGGCCTTCGACGAGAGCCATCGTCGTGTTGATGTTCTGCTCGCGTGCTCGGATAGGCTGAGGGAGCTGATTGCTTTTTTGGTTTTCATCTAAGGGTGTTCCTTCAAATTACAGGGACTCGTTTGTAAATCTAGATAAATACATCATCTAACGCCGTCTCGGCCGAACCGTTACGCCACGTCGGCAAAATCTGGACCCACCTGTCATAAACATACTTAAAGCGCTCTAATCCGCCAATCAGTGTTATTTGCAAAAAGATTACGCTAGACATGGTGTTTTCTGCCAAAAAAATGTATAGTAGTGTTTTCTGCAAATCTAGCCTTCAATCTGATGGTTTCTTGCAATTTACTCGACAAACATACCTGTTGACGGTCAGCTATGAGGTCTAGACTAGTGGTAACATCTGAGAAGCGTTCAAGGAGCAAGGAAGCATCCTTTTCGTCCCTAATCCAAGAGTGAGCACTGTCTTCAAGCTTGATAGATGCTGTTAGCAAGGACGGCGTGCTCTCAAACGCGGGAACCATGCCACGTTCCGCGGCCAGCTCCAGGTAGACCAGACTTGGCACAGAGATGACGACCTGTTTCCTGTCGTCATTGCGACGAAAATCACAGTCCGTGATGCTCAGGCGTCGCACAGACGGTGACGATATATCGTAGCTGAGTACGGTTAAGAAGGAGCAACGGCTCATCTTTAAGGTCTCGAGGTTTGGGCAGCTAGAGAAATCCAGAGGGCATTTGTCCGAGAACAGGACACCATCGAAATCCAACGTCGTGAGATGAGGGGAGGAAACGGGAGTGGCAAGTTTGACACTTCGCAAAACCTCATGTTTGGCATCGTGGTTATCGGTGCCATGGTCGCTGAGCCGGAGCAGCCGAGCGTGGCACGACCATGGGTTTCACTTTCAGTGAGATTTCATTGTAATTCACTGAATTTCATTAATTTCAGTAGACACTGAAATATTACGTTTCAGTCAAAATATTTCAGCAAATTCAGTAGTACACATGAAATGAAATATATTTCAAAATATTTTTTGAAAATTTAAAATATTTAATTAAATTCAAATGAATATTTCGGCCTTTTGGCTGAAATGCAAACTGAAATAATTGAATTTCACTGAATTTCAGTGATTTCAGTTGGTGCTGAAATTTTGTTGAAACTGAAATTGAAAACCAGTGGCACGACAAGGCGTACCGGACCCAGAGGTCGGTGTACCGCTCCCGCTCCTCGTCGTCGTCGTCTTGGGACCCCTCGCCGTAGTCCTCGTACTTGAGGTAGGTAGGCCACGATCTCGCACGCGTGGAGAGTCGTCCGCTCGCAGAGGACGATGAGGTGGTTGACGAAGCCGTTGAGGTGGCGGGCGCTCTCGAAGGTGCTGACACCGGTGATCCGCAGGGCGCAGGGCCGGCACGGACTTCCACTGGTGGCGCCAGCGTCGGGCGAGTACGCTGGTGCGCACGGCGTCGCGCGACGGCAGGAAGGACAGCACGTGCTGGAGGAGATGGTCCTGGAGACCTCCTAGGTGGTCCGCACCGCGGACACGGGACGCAGCCCTCCCCCCTGGCCGCCGCCGACGCATCCCGTCGAGCAGGTGGCCCGCCAGGCACAGGAGATGGTGGATCAGCGAGATCGCGACGGCGACTAATCTCGCCGCATGACTACGCGAGGACGACGACGCGACAAGCACGGTTCCGTCCAGGTTTTCACATCTCGAGTGGGCCGAGGTTGGAGACCTAAGCCCACCAAGTGATTCCTTCGCAGCAGAAGTTCTCTCCCCTTTTGCTTAAAAAAAAGGTTTTCTCCCCACTCCTCCGCATACATCATACTCTGATCGCCAATTTCACCCCCCCCCCCCCTCCCCCCCTCCCAAAATCTTTTTGTTATGTAGCGCCCGCTAAATCGATTTAGGCCTTGTTTGGGTCACCGTTTCTCTTGTAAATACCCTTGTAAAAAATACACACATGTGCCCGTCATTCACTTCCGGCTGAAATTTGCACAGCAGTCAGTAAGTTACATGTGTAAGTTATACACCTCCGTATTGAAATACATCCATTCCAAGCATGGCCTTAGGGAATTTGATTAGGGAATCACAGGGACACTGGGTTGTTTGTGTGATTCAGTCATCGAAAAAAAAATCCGTTTGTATGGCTGTGGGGGTGTGATTTTTGTTTGCGTCAAATCCTCGCTAATGTGACGAAACTGCAGATATCAGGGATCAGAACTATGATCTATGTGGTTTTTTGTCAGTGTATGATACATATTCAATAGCAAAGTTGAGAATGAGCTACTGTCTCACTTGCCGTATTCTTGCCAGAGTATGATATATGTTAATTTCTGGATGAGAGCAAGCTTGGTAGCGAGAGATTTCATGAGCATCTAAGCCTGGGTTCAGAAACGAATATCCACTTGGTAGTAGGTTTCTCAATTTAACGAAACTACTCTTGTTGTTTGTTAGGGTTACATACTCATGTGTTGCTTTTCTAGTTTTACTAAGTACTAGTAAATTGTACGTGCTTTGCACGTCATTTAAATACGTGTGCAAAGTTCAATTCATGGATACACGGCTTGCTCCCTTCAGACATGGTACCTTCGCATGTAAGGCTTCATCAAGTTCATTATTGTAGCCATTCTGTTTTGTATATATGTTGCCTGAAAATAAGGGTTCAGTCCTGTATATAAAGGTTTACATGCTTAGTATTAATATCTCGTACTAAGCTTACTTCTTGAAAACTTCCAACTTCTCCCTGATGCGATTAGTGCACGCGTTGCAGACGCTTTGCATTACCAGTTACATGCATGAATGGATAACCTTAGGCAAGTGAAACTTTTCCTACACTGTATATAGTGATGGTTCTAGAAACCAGTGGTACGTTCACTGGTACTGTAGCTCATACTGTAGCTGCGAATCCTGCAATTTTCAGCCATCCGATTGACTCTATCAACGGCTCACATTGCTTTTTGGTTTTGAGATCCAAACATTTAAAACTTGTACACTATAGAGTAGTATAGAAATATAATAGTTGGATTTGTGACATTGTAGTAGATTTATTTTATAAGATTACCAGTCTGTTGGAAATGCCAAAAGAAACTGATGGGATCATGGTTTTAGCAAAGAAATGGGAGACCTGCTTCCATCTTTCTCAGCAAATATAAAAATCTTCTTTTTCATGGTTTGGTGATAGGACAATGCATGAGAATTCGCGTGCGTTGGCTGCACGATTTCCTCTAGGCATAGAGCAATTATCATTTCTGTATTATGCCGGTCCAAAATAATTTGCATGTTTTTTTTGTAAAGTTTGTTGTTGGCATATTATTTCTAGTTTAATCTCTCTTGTCTCAAACTGTATCAGTTAATCTTATTACACTACAGGAAACGACGTAGTTGCCGACGGCAATATCTAATTCGAGCTGAATGCCTCTTGTTTGACAAAAGAAAATGCCAATCAGGTTGCATTTGTGACCAGCCATCAAACTGGAAACTAAGGAACTTGTGATCCCCTGCCCCGAAACAGTAAAAATCGATGGCTTGAGAGGAACTGAACATTAACACACTCTTATGAAGAGGTTATTCAACCACAATTGCAATTTTTATATTTTCCCAGCACCCCAAAAATTCGGCAAAAGCTGATTTGAACTCAGCAGACAGTTTGCCTGGTTTAGCTCTCGGCTTAGGGTACTCAGCCTACACCCTTCAGGCAAAGGTCATGTTGCCTAGTACCAGTCGTCAAGTACTCGGCAAACACTCTGCAGAGATCTAAATAGGGCATTCGACAAAAGAAAAGAGACTTGACGGGAGGACGAAGACGATGCTTCCCACGTGGCACATAGCTTTGCCGAGATCCGCCCGACAAAACTCGGCGAAGCTAAGCGCACCAGAGGCCTTCACGTGTCATGATGACTTCGCCGAGGTGTGCTGAACGGCAGTAGGCTTGACGCACATATTTGTCAACCTCTAGCAGCATGGTCCTGCAGCCCAGCTGAGGCGCGTCGACCACCATCTCCACTTCATCGGCCAGCTCCATCTCCACCGCATCAGCATCCATATCCATGGCGTCGTCCAAAAGAATCGGCGCACGCCTGGTTCCCAACTCAGGCCAGGACACCTCCCCCACCGCACCAACCTCCATAGCACGAAAGTGGGAGCGTAACTTAGCCCATCGCTCTCATTGTCAGAGATCCTCAAACTCCTCGTCCATCGCCTGAATGAGGATTTCGATAGCAGGTGTCCCCTCAGGGGGTATCATCCACATCATCTCCTTCGGCTTACCATGTGTGTACACCCTCCCTCCGGCACCATCCACCATTTCATTCACACTTGGAAACCAACTAGAAATCTCCTTCATCTTCGCCAACTTGATGGCATCGCCTCCCGCGTACTCCTCAAACATGTCCTTCCATCCCGCACTTCCGTCGGCCATCCACACTAGTTTATGTCAGAGATAATTACGGTTGCAGGAACGATTGGATCAAAAGTGAAAGAATTGGATTAAAGAAGAGGAAGGAAATCGTGTTGGACCAAATAAGAGGAAGGAGACTGGTGATTTTTTAGGACCAAATAAGGGGAAGGAAGGCCACGCAATCGACAACCCAATCTAATAAACGATGGAAAACGCACGGAAAAGAAAATAATGCAAGTAAAACAACTAATAACGTATGGAGAACTATGAAAGTCTCCACTCTTTATTATTAGGTACAAATTTGAAGGAAAATTGTTTACCTCCTCACATTTTGTTAATTTGACAGATTACAGTGTATTACTGAGACCATCGATAGTGCGGTGTCGATGCATAGCACAAGTTGTGTTTCTCTCGGATCCAATGTGGTGCATCGCTTTGCACTGTTCACAAGGGAAGGGATACGCAGAAAGAGGTGCTAGCCCAACAGATAGTTGTTGTGTTGCGAGCAAAATACTTGTTTAATTGACTACCGAAAAAGGCTTTCACCACACTTTATATATAAATAAAACTTGTTTTAATGACTAGGAACTAAATTATGTTCCAAAATACTTGTTTTAATGACTATCGAAAAAGGCTTTTGTCCCGCTTTATATATAAAGCAAACTTGTTTTAATGACAAGGAACTAAATCATCTTCTTCATCGAACCTCAAGCCTTCGACGGATTGATTTTGCACAGCACTAAGGTGAGATGGTAAGTGCAGGTCCTCATCCTTTGGTTGTTTTCTGAGTATTTTCATGGTCGCTAAGCAAGTATTTCACTTGGTGTTCAGCTACACACTCCGCATGCATGATGTAACTTGTTCGCTCAACAAGCAGAGATCATGTAGATAGAAATCAAGTCTAATAGAAAATGAGCTATCTTGCTCAAAAGGAGCTCAAAGATCATAGGAGGGGCATGAGTCTCCAAACAGAATTCTGGCCCGAGTGCTACTCCCCTAACCTTTTCCCTTTTGTTGTTTTAGTATGACATAGTCTCATTCAGACGAGTCATTTTAGTTCTTCATTTTTTTTACCGCTTGAAATAAGCGGTTAGCTATCTCAAAAACAATCAACAACTCAAAAAAAATAGTTGTTCAGTTTTTCCTTAAAACACCCCTCCATATATTAATTAATTAAAACGTCATCACAATCGTTCATAACAGCAGGTGCCACACAGGGCAAAAAATTATTAAAAAGAAAACCATCACATCTATTATCGAAACTAAATTTAGCAATTTTAGCAATCTCATGCGCTACTGAATTGACCCTTCTATTTATTTTTGACAACTTGAAGTTTCTCAGAAGCTTGATGATGCTAAGTGCTTCCTTTTTGAGGTCAATGAGCGAGGATCTGTCACAACTTTCATTTGCAACGAAAGACGCCACGAACGCACAATCAGTTTCCAAATAGGCATGTTAAGAGAAATACCGATATAAAGCCCAGCTAGGCATGCTCGAAGCTCCGCTTCATCCACACCAGAGCATAAACCAATGAAGTCCCAAGATGAGACAATGATATCACCCGTACAGCTCCTGGCCACCACCCCAACGCTCACGGCACTTAAACTCACCAAAAAACTTGCATCGACATTTATCTTGATGTAGCCAAAAGGAGGCGGCTACCACACCTCTTTGGACCTCACAACAGCATTACTTGCACCAAAACCAGCCACCACCTCTTTTCCTTTGTAATTGGTGATTACCTCATTTGTAGGCTGACACGACGAAAAGGAGTAACTTTCCAGAAACATGGCGGATCCTTTACAATTTCTTTTACTTTCTCAAAAATCAAATCATTTCTCAAGTGCCAAGTTCTTCAGTTCTTCGTTGTGTTCTTGTGAGGAAGATGTCATAGGATAACCACAAATGTGCAGCTAGTGTGGGAAACAAGTTGCTGACTAAATGTAATCACAAATGTCCCGCACAAACTAAAACCAGTTTTCAGCCCCACGGATAAAGAGAAGACATGGTATGTAATGCAGAAGAGCAGAACATGTTCCTAAAAATTAAACACAATGCAGAAGAGCAGAACATGTTCCTGAAAATTAACAGGGCGTATGACACATGAACCAAAAGTATAAAGCAAATAACATGGCCTCATATGCATCCATATCCCAATTGCATCCATATCACAAAACAAAGGCCTCAACTCGACAACTAGAAATTTCACTAAAGGTCCTATGGCGAAGCAAGATAGTGAACTCATGGCTACATTCCAACTGTTAATCCGATTGCTCTCGCTCTGAATCTGAACGTGAATACTTTGACTGCCCTGAATCTGAATGTGAATAGTTTTGACTCCTCTGAATCTGAATATTATTATGCACAAGTACAAAAAAATTCACAATTAGTCGGATTGGCATACTGCTAGATTTAAAAGGTGCGAAGCAAGAAGAATAATATTATTTGTGAGAAACATGAAGCTGATAGAAAGTTTTGGCTTATGTGTTTCGTATTTGGTTGTTCAATTCTTGGCAAATGTATGCTGCTAAATTTCATAAGCATACATGGGACTAAATAATTACAAATTCACCGAGACTAATAATTTGATCTATTGATAGAGCAAATAAGATTTTTCCCGTTATGCTTACTAGTTACACATTCACTCGTCCAGTTAATTTTAAAAATAATGGTTGTGGAATTTCACACAAACATGCGATTGGAATGCAGAAACTTCAAAATCTAGGAATACTGATAATTCGACTTACTGTCTTAAGAATGCCTATTTATCTTGATCTCGATTTGCTCAACAGGCACTCCACAGGAACTCAGAACCTTCACAATTTTGTGAACACGCTCATCTTTTTCATGGCATTTGATCTTGACATCCCTGAGATACTTCGATGCTAAAAATGGTTTTGTCGTATCGTAGCTTCTGTTTGTTCCTTCAGCATTTTGATATGGCTGTACAGTTTACGAAAATGCATGAATCTACAATGCAACTGAAACTTAATTCATCCTGAAAAATATGTACCATAATACTTAGAAAACTTATATATATACCATAAATAGTTGGAGGCAGAGCTTCTCGAGACTTGGTGACTGCTGGAGAAAGTAAAGTAGTGGGCGAAAATCAGGCTCCACACACCAATCATTGACTGACAAGGTTTTGAGCTTGTTAAATGCGGTGCACCACTTAAAATCTTTCCTGAAAACAGGAAACTGGGCAAACACAAAATATTAGATCATGTCAGATAACGTGACAAGAAGTTTCAATCAAACTGTACAGTATATATACAAACATATATACCATTTGAGGCTCGGCAATGAGCGCTAGATTAGTGATATCTGACAGGCGTCCAAGAAGCCAGGAACCATCCTCGCCGTCCCTATCGAAACTGTGATCAAGCTTAAAGATGCTGTTCGCAACGACGGCATGCTCCCAAACTCAGGAACAAACTGATGGCCGTCTGCCAGCTCCAGGTAGACGAGGCTCGGGCCAGAAACGAGAGCATGTTTCATAAAAGAGTAGTCGGTGATGCTCAGATATCGCATACTCCCTCCGTTCCTAAATACTTGTCTTTCTAGAGATTTCAACAAGTGACTACATACGGCACAAAATGAGTGAATCTACACTTTAAAATATGTCTACATACATCCGTATGTTGAGTCCATTTAAAATGCCTAGAAAGACAAGTATTTGGGAACGGAGGGAGTAGATGTTGACGATATGTTGACAGGACCGTAGTCGGTTGTATTTTGGAAGGTGCAGCGGTTCATCTTTATTGTCTGCAGGTTTGTGCAGGCCGAGAAATCCAGATCGGAAGGGATCGAGAGCAGCACGCCATCGAGCTCCAGCGTCGTAAGATGCGGAGAGGCGATGGAAGTGCTAAGCTGAACCCACTCGTGTTCGGCAATGCGATTAGCGGGGTCACGGTCGCTGAGCCGAAGCAGCCGAGCCTGGCACGACGAGGCGTACCGGGTCCACAGATCGGTGTACCGGGACCGCTCGCTTCCGTCGTCGGCGGAATAGTTGCCGCGGCCGTCGTACTCCGAGTAGGCCTCGATCTCGCACGCATGGAGACGCGTCCGGTCGCGGAGGATGATGAGATGGTTGACGAAGTCGTTGAGGTCGCGGCCGCTCTCGAAGGAGTCGAAGCCGGTGATCCGCAGGGCCGGCACGGACTTCCACTGGTGGCGCCAGCGGCGGGCGAGCAGGCAGGTGCGCACGGCGTCGCGCGACGGCAGGAACGAGAGCACGTGCTGGAGTACCGCGTCCGGGAGCGCGCCTAGGCGGTCGGGCACAACCGTCGAATAGGGGATCCACCGGACGAACGGCGGACGCATGCTGTCGAACAGGTGATCCGCCGGACGCGGGGGGTGGTGGTTGCAAGCTGCATCGTATCCCTAGGGTTTTTGACAGCTTGTTAAGCGGGCCGCTATTGGATACCTGAGCCCGTGTGGGCTATTCCTCACCAAGTGAATCTTTTGTGAGCCCATGATCTGACCCTCATTTCTAAAGATTTCTTTAATGCACAAATCTAAGGTTTTTTTTAAGGGAATGCACAAATCTAACGTTGGTCCTTGTCTCCCTAAAAAACGTTGGTCCTCGTCCAAGACATTTTTTAGCTGATTATTATAAGGCTTGTTTTTTTGACAGTGTCCTTGCCGAAAGACTTGTTACACGTCTTAGATAGAGGATGGTAAAAATGGTGATAGATTGATAGGTCGCATTCCCGTGAAAAAGGTGATAAGTCTATACATCTACTATATCACTAAACTCCCTAGGGATAAAAGGCCTCACAATCAATTGAGGTGTCCAATTGGAATTGAGTCACCCGATTTTGTGTTGGGAAACGTAGCATGCAATTTCAAACAAATTCCTACGCTCACGCAAGATCTATCTAAAAGATGCATAGCAACGTGAAGGGAAGAGTGTGTCTACGTACCCCCGTAGACCGAAAGCGGAAGCGTTTGACAACGCGGTTGATGTAGTCGAACTTCTTCTCGTTCCGACCGTTCAAGCACCAAACGTACGGTGCCTTCGAGTTCTACACACTTTTAACTCGATGACGTCCCTCGAACACCTGATCCAGGGATGTATCGAGGAAGTAGATGAGTTCCGTCAGCACGACAGCGTGGTGACGGTGATGGTGAAGTAATCCGCACAGGGCTTCGCCTAAGCACTACGAGAATATGACCGAGGGTGTAATCTGTGGAGGGAGGCGCCGCACATGGCTAACATATATTGTTATGTGTTCTAGGCGCCCCTCCCCATGTATATATAGGTGGGAGGGGGAGGGGAGCAGCCTTGGGGTGCCCCAAGTAGGAGGGATCGTACTTGGGCTCCTGCCTAGCCCCCCCCCCCCCCTTCCTTCTTTTGGCGATGAGGGGAAGGAAGGAGGAGGTGCCCCCCCCTGCGCGCCCCTTTCCTTTCTCCCACCAAGGGGAAAGGCAGGAAGAGGTGGAGCCCCCTCCTTTCCTTCCTCTAGGGCCTGTGACCAGGGAAAGGGGCGCACCAGCCCCTTGTGGGCTGGTCTGTCCCTCACTCAGCCCATTAAGCCCATATCTTTGCCGGGGTTGCCCGAAACTCCTTTCCTGTAACCCGATATGTACCCAGTGTCGTGGTAACGATTCCGACAATAAGAGAGGGGTAGGATAAAGGAGCATGATCTATCGAGATGCATATGGGTGACACGGTGGTTTTAGCGAGTTCGGGCCTCTCACGGTGGAGTTGTTTTATCTTAGTATGTATCCGGAGATTACAATGAAAGGAGAACGGATGCCCGTAGTCCTGAGACTAATGGTGAAAAAGAAAGAGAGATGGAAGAAAAGAGCCCCCCCTAGTCTAGTGGTGGGGGTGGCTTATATAGAGTGCGCCACCCCCTCACCTCCTATGTTACAAAGTGGGGCATGAATGCCATAATGCCAGCCCACTACCAAGCCCTCACCATAAGAATGATGTCGACTGCTTTGTTTACTGCTGGTCTTCGTATATCCGAGTGAGTCGTACGGTCGAGTGGTGAACTGTCATCCGAGTGGATGGTATACTGCTTGGTCGAGTGGATAGTATGCTGCTTGTCCGAGTGGATAGTATGTCTGTATGAAATTTATGTAGACCCACATGTTGTGTGGACCCCATGCTTTATGATACTTCGACCCTTCGTGGGCCTACCTGTTATGTGTATCCCCAACATTAGCCCCCGAATCGTTTGCGATTTTGCAGAACGAGTTTGTGAAAGACACAACTTGGCCGGAGTGATTATGGAAATACTCGGTACCTGTCATCGTACTTTCAGAAAACCAAGGTTTGAACAAAATCTCAATGGATTCTGGCATTGCGCTTCCGACTGATCTGGGGTAAGTGCCCGCGAGGAGCAACTTGGTGACATTCAATCATCTCTCGGAAGAGGTTAACTCGTGATCAGAATATGGATGTCTCATTAAATTTAGGCAACAAGATCGACGCATGGACTGCTCTCTCGGTGAGATGCCATTCTTATCCCGGAGGAACGTCAATACGAGTCGGCTCTAGATCCAAACTTATGAGTTTCACGCTTTGAGTCCTAGAAGAAGGCTCAAAACAGGTCTACGGAGGAGCCTTAAACTCACCTTATAGCAATTTTTTTGGAGTGATTTGAGCTGGTCCTGCATCGAGTAACTGATTACTCGGAATTTCTTCACGCCTGGAACGTGTCTTTTTTAGTTGTTTGGCTGTCACTCGGACCGGGCGGACCGTTCCGAATGGATACCATTCCAGTGGGGGGCACGCTGAGTGCACCCACTTGGTGTAGTCCCCGAAACTGCAGTCGACTGCGGGCAGTCGGCGGGAGTCTTAGAGCCTATCTTTTTGTTGTTGTTTATCACTCAGACTGGTCAGGCCATACCGAGTGGAGATTACTCCAGTGGGGGCAAACTTAGTGCACCCATTGGGTGTAGTCCCCGAGACCGCCATCGACTGCGGGCAGTCGGCGGTGGTCTGAGGGAACTAAAACTCTTTTTAGCTGGTACCGATCGAACTTGTTCTTCTCTCGGTTTGGTTTCTGTTTGCTTGATACAGCTTCTGAAGAGAAATCAACAGTCGACCAGTTGGACGATCCTTGAGCAGCATTGATCAGCTCATCAGCAAGGCCCTTAGCAATGGTCTTGACGTTCCTGTCTCAGTTCACCAGCAAGGCACTCCGCAATGGTCTTGACGTTCCTGTCAGCCGTCTGCTTTGGCGCCAACCGTTGGATGGGCCTTTGACAGTGCGCACAATCTCGTCCTTCTTCTTGACGGTGCAGCCCTGAAGTGGTGGTCGTGGCCGACCCGCACTTTGCTAAGCCCCCCGAGTGGGAGGATTGCTCATCACTCGGTAAGATTTTTCAAACTTAGGCGAGTATTGGACTGTAGCTAAGCCTCCGAGTGGGAGGATCGCTCACCACTCGGTAGGATTTTTAAAACTTAGGCGAGTACTAGACTGCAGCTAAGCCCCCGAATGGGAGGATTGCTCACCACTCGGTAGGATTTTTCAAACTTAGGCGAGTACTGGACTGCAGCTAAGCCTTCGAGTGGGAGGATCGCTCACCACTCGGTAGGATTTTTCAAACTTAGGCGAGTACTGGACTACAGCTAAGCCCCCGAGTGGGAGGATCGCTCACCACTCGGTAGGATTTTTCAAACTTAGGCGAGTACTGGACTGGAGCTAAGCCCCCGAGTGGGAGGATTGCTCACCACTCGGTAGGATTTTTCAAACTTAGGTGAGTACTGGACTGCAGCTAAGCCCCCGAGTGGGAGGATCGCTCACCACTCGGTAAGATTTTTCAAACTTAGGCGAGTACTGGACTGCAGCTAAGCCCCCGAGTGGGAGGATTTCTCACCACTTGATAGGATTTTTCAAACTTAGGCGAGTACTGGACTGCAGCTAAGCCCCCGAGTGGGAGGATTGCTCACCACTCGGTAGGATTTTTCAGACTTAGGCGAGTACTGGACTGCAGCTAAGCCTTTGAGCGGGGAGATTGCCCTCACAATCTCGTCCTTCTTCTTGACGGTGCAACCCCCCCGGGGGGGCATGACTGACCCGTACCGTTTGGTAGGACTTTTAAAACTTAGGCGAGTACTAGACTGCAGCTAAGCCCCCGAGTAAGAGGCAGGCTCACCACTCGGTAGGATTTTTCAAACTTAGGCGAGTACTGGACGGCAGCTAAGCCCTCGAATGAGAGGCAGGCTCACCACTCGGTAGGATTTTTCAAACTTAGGCGAGTACTAGACTGCAGCTAAGCCCTCGAGTGAGAGGCAGGCTCACCACTCGATAGGATTTTTCAAACTTAGGCAAGTACTGGACTGCAGCTAAGCCCCCGAGTGAGAGGCAGGCTCACCACTCGGTAGGATTTTTCAAACTTAGGCGAGTACTGGACTGCAGCTAAGCCCCCGAGTGAGAGGCAGGCTCACCACTCGGTAGGATTTTTCAAATTTAGGCGAGTACTGGACTGCAGCTAAGCCCCCGAGTGAGAGGCAAGCTCACCACTCGGTAGGATTTTTTCTTCGACTTAGGTGAAACGGATTCGCAACTAAGGCACCCACTGGGGGATTTTAGAACATGTACAAAATGAACAACAATCATTTGGAAGACTGTAAAATCATGTCTTTTGATAATCAAACTAAAGGGTACTTCTTTTTGAGTTCTCTTCCAGTGGGTGCACGCTGGCACGGTGATCTTTATCTGGAATTGAATCAATCGGATAGATGCGTAGCGAGGTGGTTGTACGAACGACGTTGATGAGTAAGGCCGCATGTACGATTCAGCGATGGCGCTTCATTTTTACCCTTTTGCATGAAAGGGGTATTTATCCAAGTGGACGTGCTTCCCGACTGATCGGGGTATGTTGACTGCAAGGAAAAACTTGGTGGCACTTGTATGTCTCCCAGAGGAGATAGACTAGTGGCTTGACATGGACGTGCCATGAAACCCGAGTGACGAGGCTAGTGTGTGGACTGACTCTCCAGAGAGAGGCCACTCATTATCCCGGGGGAAAACTAGCACATGCCATCTCTGAGTCCAAGTTTGTGAAAGTGACGCCTTGGAGCCTAGGATAGGGCCAAGTGTATCCATAGAGGAGCGTTGTTTTCACCCTTTTGCAGTCCTGAAGATGACTTTAGGTAATGATTTGGGCGATCGTCCGAGTGGACAGTACTACCCTTATTGATTTTGAGTGGACCGAGCATGTATGGTTACAAAGATATTCCTGATGTGATCAATGAGTTGATTGAATGGGCCTAACCCCTGAGGGAGGCATGTCCAACGGCTGTGCGTAGCCCTCGAGTGATGCTCGAAAGAGGTAAGCTTGCTATAGAGTGTGATATGAGGTTTGATCATACGAGTAACTTAGTCGTTCCCGTGTTGGGGGTGTAGAGGTAAAGCCATGTCCAACTGATGGTGTCGCGCGAGGCGGCCGAGGGGTGATGATGTGTACAACCGAGTGACGACGTGCGGGGCGGCCAAATGGGGAAGACATGCACAACCGAGTGGCGACGCATGGAGCGGCCGAGTGGTGAAGACGTGCACAACCGAGAGGTGACGCATGGAGCACCCGAGTGGTGAAGACGTGCACAACCGAGTGGTGTGGTGCGGGACGGCCGAGTGAGGATGTGCGAGGTGGCCGAGTGACATATTGCGTGTCCAGCCAAGTGGCTGAAATGGTCTTCGAAGGAGTTAGCCAGATGCTCTCGAAGCTAATGTAACGATGAGGTTGGTGTAGTTTGGTTGCGACACAACAAGACTGGCGTGACAACTGAGTCTGAATATGAATGAAGATGGCGTGCAGAGTCTGGGTGATTATAAAACTTGTCAAAGTGGCGGATCGAACGCACTTGTTGAAGTGAAGAATCTGACTGGTGATGAAGTACTTGACTACTCAGGAGAGTGTCATTCCAAATGAGATGCAGCCCCCAAGTGCGGCATAGCCCCCGAGCGTACTACAGGCTTCGACAACGGACATGTCGGAATACGAGAAATATAGTTTTGAATGGATGATTTGCAATTCATCGAGTCGGACTCGGGTAATGATGAGGAGAAGCTTCCGAGTGATGCTTGAAAGAGGCAAACTCGCAAAGAGAGTGAAGTGTGTGAAGTTTAGTTATAAAAGGGACTTATCTGTCTCATGCCTAACGAGGTCTATATCATTGATACGATGAAAAGGATTCCACAGAGGGGTTGGCCGAATGTGTTTGAAGTGAACAAAGCGACGAGGTCGGTGTTTTGGTGCGCTGGGACCGGTATGGTGACCAAGTCCGAGCAGCGATGAAGTTGGCGCATAGGGTCGTCGAGTGATCGCGTAACTTGTGTAAAAAATGGCACAAGCCAACGAAATAGTTTCTCGAGGAAATTTGATGTGTGCTGAAATGATTTGTGTGAATAACACCCATAGACACCCGCTGGGAGTGCAAAGAGCTTGTTGGTTAACCAGCAAGAGTCTGAAAGAGCGAAAGATCCGTTCGAACTTGTCGAAGCGACGGATCCGACTGAACTCATTGGAATACTGGCTCAAATAAAACGAAAGTGTAGTGTTTCGACTGAGTTGCAGCCCCAGAGGACCGATGCAAACTCGAAATTAAGAACGACGCATGGTGTTCGTGAATGATGTATGCGAAAAAATGGAAGTTGGACTCGTGAGTCACATAACCAGTACTAAGCAAGTATGTGAAAATAAGCAGCCGAGCGTAGAGGTACGCTCGGTGGCGTGGCCTCTGAGTGAACGTGATGTGTGAATTACAGCATACTCGGGAAGACGGAAATAAAAGAATGTAAAATGACTTAGCTGTCTGAAGGCGCGCGAGTGGCCGAGTGGTGATGAGGCGACCAACCGAGTGACGACGCGCAGAGCGGCCAAGTGGTGAAGATGTGCTCAACTGAATGGCGCCGCGCGGGGCGGCCGAGTGGTGATGAGGTGACCAACCGAGTGGCGAGCGCGGGGCGGCCGAGTGGTTATGAGGTGACCAACCGAGTGGCGACGCGTGGGGCGGCCGAGTGGTGATGAGGTGACCAACCGATGGCGACGCGCGGGGCGGCCGAGTGGTGATGAGGTGACCAACCAAGTGGCGACACGCGAGATGGCCGAGTGATGTAGACGCGTCCCACGGAGTGACAATGCGCGCGGGGCATCCGAGTGATGTAGACGCGTCCCGCGGAGTGGTGACGCGCGGGGTGTCCGGGTGATGTAGACGCGTGCCGCGGAGTGATGATGCACGCGGTGCGTCCGCGTGATGTAGACGCGCCCCGCAGAGTGGCGACACGCGGGGCGTCCGAGTGATGTAGACACGTCCCGTGGAGTGGCGATGCGCGCGGGGCGTCCGAGTGATGTAGACGCGTCCCGTGGAGTGGCGATGCGCGCCGGGCGTCCGAGTGATGTAGACGCGTCCCGCGGAGTGGCGACGCGCGGGGCGTCCGAGTTATGTAGACGCGTCCCGCGGAGTGACGATGCGTGCCGGGCGTTCGAGTGATGGAGACGCGTCCCGCGGACTGGCGACGCGCGGGGCGTCCGAGTGACGTAGACGCGTCCCACGGAGTGACAATGCGCGCGGGGCGTCCGAGTGATGTAGACGCGTCCCGCGGAGTGGCGACGCGCGGGGTGTCCGGGTGATGTAGATGCGTCCCGCGAAGTGACGACGTGCGGGGCGTCCGGGCGATGTAGATGCGTGCCGTGGAGTGACGATGCGCTGAGCGTCCGAGTGATGTAGACGCGTCCCGCGGGGTGGCGACGCGCGGTGCATCCGGGCGACGTAAACGCGTCCCGCGGAGTGGCGACGCGCATGGCGTCCGGACGATGTAGTCGCGTGCCGCGGAGTGATGATGCGCGGGGCGTTCGAGTGATGGAGACGCGTCCCACGGAGTGATAATGCGCTCGGGGCGTCCGAGTGATGTAGAGGCGTCCCGCGGAGTGGCGACGCGCGTGGTGTTCGGGTGATGTAGACGCGTCCCGCGGAGTGACGATGCGCGCGGGGCGTCTGAGTGATGTAGACGCGTCCCGCAGGGTGGCGACGCGCGGTGCGTCTGGGCGACGTAAACGCGTCCCGCGGAGTGGCGACGTGCGAGGCGTCCGGACGATGTAGACGCGTGCCACGGAGTGATGGTGCGCGCGGGGCGTTTGAGTAATGCAGACACGTTCCGCGAAGTGGCGACGCACATGGCGGTCGAGTGAACCTCTGTCGTCGCCTTTATTGAAGGGACACCAATCCACCAGTGTGCTCGCCGCATGGAGTCGAGCCGCAGACGAGTTGAATGCAGTGGTCATGGTGGTTGTTGTGGAGGACCTGTCGAGGGCGGTCGCCTCATACGCCACCGGTCCGTTACGGTGGCTGGACATTAGCCAGCAGAGTAAAAGGGCGAACTGGCCGAGTGAACCACCGCGACCTCACGGCCGAGTGAGCCCTGTCCGAGCGGACGGCTCATCCGAGTGCTCTCGCCCGTCCGAGTGAACCACAGCCGTCGCTGTGGAGGTGCGCTGCAGATGACGCAGCGACGCGATACCATGCTGGAGCCGGGCGGCGGAGGTCCAATTGGTGGATGGCTCGGTCAGTTAGGGAGCAATAAATCCATGTTAACTAGGCATAATTGTTTGGCTAGCCAACGCTTGGAAGGAGTATCCCACGTCCAGACCATGCATGCAGAATCTGCGTGTAAGAGGCATTAATTAGCGCTAATTAAGCAAAAGGCGTCACTGTTTGTGCATTGAAGGAGTTGCCCCACGTCCAACGCATTGAAGGTGTTGCCCCAAGTCCAGAATCTGGCTAAATTTTTTTAAATAATACATATTTTTTATTAATTTACAAAAATATTACGCTGATATAATATTTTTGGAAAATATTATCCAATCGGCCTGCAGCTGGCCGACTGAGCCTAGTCAGCCAGCAGCAGGCCGACAGGGCCTTCTCGGCCAACTGCAGGCCGACAGGTGCGCAATCGGCCACGCGTGAGCCGACTATTGGCCAAGCCACGTCGCCCCGGGAGCTGTCGGCGCGGGCTGGGTCACGGGCGCCCCAGTCGGCCAGCTGCCGACCGATCGGCCAGCTGCTGGCCAATAGGGAGCGGCCCCCCAGCGCTGCCTCTCTTTTCTCCTTCTCTTTCTCCTTTCCTTTCCCCACCACGCTCATCTCTCTGTTCTTCCTTCTTCCTCTCTCTCACACGAAATAGCTCCAATTAATACACCAAAATCACCCGGTTTTTTGCGGATTTGGCACCGTGAATGGGTTCTACATAGTTAGGGGAGCCAAAAGAGACCTTGATCTACTGATGGGGTAGCTTGTGGTGGTCGTGGTGAGGATTTTGTTGGAGCATTTCTTCAGCTTATTGGTGGAGGTACTGGCGGCGGTGGAGGTGGAGGTGGTGGTGGAGAAGCTGGGGCAGTGTGGTGGAGGTGAAGCTCCGGTAGTTCGGTGGATTTTTCGGCTCCGGTTCCAGTGATTGAAGGCCGCCGTTCGTCGTTCGCGCGCACGCTTCAAGGGTATATTTCAACAAACATTTTATTTTTTGAAGTTGCGTGCAATTATTGTTATTTGGTCTAGTAGTAAACCTAAATATTTAGGTGGTCGTGGTGAGCATTTTATTTTCCGGTTCCGGTTCCGGTGAGCATTTTATTTAGATGTCAACTAATTAGTTGTGTAAAAATGTATAGTTGCTCCGGTAATATTCCGGACTATATATGGATGTGTACTATTTAGGATTGTCAATATTTTTAGTTGCTCCGGTTAAATCCGTAATATAGGCAGTCAGTCAAATATTAAAATCTTTCGTGGTGAGCATTTTATTTTCCCGTTCCGGTTCCGGTGAGCATTTTATTTAGATGTCAACTAATTAGTTGTGTAAAAATGTGTAGTTGCTCCGGTAATATTCCGGACTATATGTGGATGTGTAGTATTTAGGAGTGTCAATATTTGTAGTTGGTCCGGTAATATGTGGATGTGTAGTGCCTAATATTTGTTAGTGCGGGTATTTTAAGTTGCTGCTTAATAATTGTATTTCGTTGTGAAAAAAAACAGGTGAGCCGAGATGTCTGATGTAGTGAACATCAGATTTTACTACGGTCCTGGTACTGTCCAAACAACTGAGATGGGAGCTGATCTGAGTGAATTTACTCACATAGAGGTGCCAATGAGCGCACCTCAAACATGGTCTGTCAGTCAGTTGAAAGAATGGATTGGGCAAGTTTAGGTCTTGATACTGAAACACACACCGTCGGTGTTCATGCATTGTGGACACGGTCAAGTACAATAATTTACTTTTATTTGAGGCCAATAGAGCGAGACTCCGATTGGGGGTGCGGTGGTTACAAGGTTGTGAACGAAGGGGATGCAATCCTATTGCTTTAGTGCTTCCCGTCGTGAAGGGGGTCACTGCACATGAAGGCCAAGGTGGCAACGATCCTGGGCAGAGCAGTGTAGGTAGGCGGCTATCTATGTCAAATGCTGGAGATGATGGTTATGAACAAGGACAGAGCAGTCAAGTAGAAGGAGGAAATGCTTATGGTTATGAACCAGGGCAGAATAGTCAGGTAGAAGGTGGAAATGCCGATGGTGAATACAATGGCGAGGTTGACGCTGACGAGGTAGATGGGCACATGCAGGACCAGATGGAAGAAGAAGACACTGATGTTGAAAGGGGTTATGCTGATGATTCTGACCAGTCAGATGAAGAAGAAAATGTAGCGGAGGTCCCGAATCCTGCATGGTGGAATCATGACTTCTCATCTGCAATGACCGTGAATGATGGACATGATTCAGCCTGGCAATATCATCAGAACGATATTGCAACGGGTGCTATGTATCCGAACAAGCAAGCCTTGAAGGATGCAATAATTAATTGGGCAATGTCCACGCAAAGGGTTTTCACAACTCAGGTGTCCAGTCAGAAATTCCTGACAATGGTATGCAAGAACGCAGATTGTCCCGCTAGGGTGCATGGCTTTCTCCCTAAGTATGGCACAAGTTGGGTGATAAGTGACTTAGTTAATCACACTTGTCTTATTCCCTGCATCCCTCAAGATCATGCCAACCTTTCATCCACGCTTATTGCTCGGTTGTTTTACAATGAGATAGTGCAGGGCAAAGCTATGGAAGTGAAGGCAGTCCAGACAAAAGTCTTTGCCAGGTTCAAGTACAGAATTTCTTAGGGAAAGGCTTGGAGGGCTAAGCATGCGGCGCTTGAGAGGAGATTTGGTTATTATTTTGATGCATATGACTCTGTTGTCCAGCTCCTCCACACCCTGCAGGAGCGGAATCCAGGCACCTATATCGATATCCAAGACATGTTCATGCCAGAGTTCCCAACTGTGAGGGTGCTGCATCGTCTATTTTTCTCTTTCGGTGTGTATGCATCGAAGCTTTCAGGCATTGCCGACCGGTGATATGTGTTGACGGTACTTTTCTCACAGGCAAGTACAAGGGTCAGATCCTGACAGCCATAGGTCAAGACGGCCAAAATCAAGTCGTCCCACTCGCATTTGCTTTTGTGGAGAGTGAGAACATTGAAAGTTGGACATGGTTCTTCAGGCAGTTGAAAATATCAGTTGTGAAGGAGAAGCCTAATGTGTGCATCCTTCATGACAGGCATGCAGGTATACTCAGTGCGATAAGGACACTGACAAACCCAGGCCCTGAGGAACAAGTTCCATGGCAGGACTTGCAGAGCCGTTGGTGCATGCGCCATCTGGGGGCTAATTTCTTCTCGTAGTTCAGAAATAAGAACCTGATGAATCTGTTCAAAAAACTCTACAAGCAGAACCAGTTATGGAAGTACAATTTGATACGCGACAGACTTAATGTGTGCACGCAGAGACACGTGAGGGACAGGAAAGCTGCAAGAGATGCAGCAGTGAGGGCACATGTTGAAGCAGTAGCTCCACAGTTGGCAACAGGAACATGTTGAAGTAGTAGCGACACTAACTGAAATGTTCTCTGATGAAGGTTGAAATGGGCTGTCCTTTTACCTTTCGCGCGTCTGGTTGAGTCTATCCCGGGTGAGAAACGCCTCGCCATCGACGGGTCCTTGCTGAGCTGCTTAGTGGACTGTTGGAGGCCAGAGACCCACACATTTCACTTCCGATGGGGAGGGATGGCTCCTACTCTTGAGGATGTGTCACTTTTGCTCGGACTACCATTGGCAGGTCATGCCATAGGACCGTTGGACGCACCGGCTGGTTGGGAGCAAGCTCTTACACAACGTTTTCATGGTGTTTTTCCAGGTGCTCCAGATCCGGTATGGGAGCATCACGGACCTAAGTATGAGTGGTTGCTCAATTTTCGGGTAATTTGCCCTACCTCTTATCTTCAAGTTATCGTGCATATGGTTTTATAAAAAATAACTGTGGCTTACTAAAACTTTCTCTTTGCTTAATGCAGATCCAGAACTTCCAGGCGATGTTGACTGCAGAACAAATCACTCGGAGCCTGGAGGCGTACTTAATGTGGCTTTTCGGGAAGGTGATGTTCACAGAGAACCATGTCACCACTATTAGCGCGCTCGACATCCCTATGGCACTCGAGATAGCGAGCGCTCAGATGGCGGATCAGATCAGACAGAGGAGTTGGGGTTTGGCGGTCTTGGCGGCTACATACCGAGGTATGTGCAACGCTTGCCAGCTTACATCGAAAAAGCCAGCCCTTCTTGGATGCCCTCTATTCCTACAGTTGTGGTCGTGGGAGAGGTTCTCTATAGGGCGACCAGATGTACGTGTTCATGAGCCTATAGACGCCATGTTTGATGTTGACGGCATTGACATGCCTACTTTCGGTCTGTGTTGGACACGTCGCAAGGTATGCACCGTGTTGTAGTTTAATGCAACTTTCTCCTGCACAAGAGATAGTTCGATGCTAGCGGATACTAACTTTTGTTTTCTGCAGAGACGCTTTGCTAGTGATCAGACCAGGAAAGCATACACAGCATTGAACGAGCAGTTCGATGCGTACACCGGGGTCATCTGGCAGCCCTATACAGAAGCAGCCATACAAGCGAGATACCCTGGTGGTATGTCCGTGCTATGCACAAGGGACCGAGATTACTAGATGACAAAATCAAAGATCATCTTTGATGTCTTCATTGAGGAGATGGCACAACAGAGGGTTATGAGGCAATTTGGTCTTCTGCAGTTGGAGCTGCCTCCCCCTATAGAGAACCCGGTGCCAGACCACATCCACAGGTACTAACCAGTTTTTCAATGTTGCATTATCTTTCATAGTACTCCATTCGAAGCTTTAGGTAATTGTTGAACACACACCACAATTTTAGGACAACAAGGAAGGGCGTGACTAGGACAACTGCTGAGTGGCTAGTAAGACTAGAGCCGTATGTTATAGAATGGGAGACAGCAAACACAAATCTATGGCACGAGAATCATAATTTTGAACTCAATGAATTCAATCTCTATTTGCGGCGCTACATGAGCGGAACACGGTTACGCATCGTTGAGCACTCTCACCAAGAGGAGATACCTAATCCTACTCCGTCGGATATGTACCCGAGCTATGATACTTCAGGCTCTAGGCAGTACGCGGTAAGATATATTTTCTTTAAGTAATGTTGTCACATACATTGGCGTGCATACTTAATAATCGTCCTGAAAATTTGCAGGCTGCCTTGACACACGAACTCTACAACGACGTGACCACCTTTGGACGATCACTGTCGTCAGGACCTCTTCTTCATCACCGTCCTGTCATACAACCCTTTTTGGAACGGATGCAGAACAAAATACGGGCTGTCTACGAGGCTATCACGTGCACCCGGAGAAGCGACGTTGTTCAGCACCAACCACAGCAGCCGCGTCCCTCCATGCACCGACATCAACCACATCCGTCTAGCACATCAGCCGACGACCAGGCCACCCCCTCCTGAACAACCCGGCAGTTCATCGTGGCAGCACCCACAGCACTATGGTCCCACGTCGAGCTTCGTGTTTTCTCCACAGCCACAGCACCACGGTCCCTCATCGAGCTTTGTGTTTGAGCCAGAGCAGCCGTCATAGCCAGCAGGTGTGTGTCTTCATATTTATCATTTTCAATATTAGTTCAGGCGGCATCAGACTTCATGACTTAAAGTTCCGTCGTGCAGGAGCCTATGGATATCATGCGTCTATGTCGGCATCACATGATACGTGGGGGAGTGATCATCATCCCGAGGATCACATACAGGCTCCGATGTCGCAGCACACCCACTGGATGAACATGTTTTCGACTCCTCCACCAGGCCCCACACAGGAAACACAACATGACCAGGAAGAGTCTGAGATTGCTCTGCGTCCCATTAGGGCACCTGACAGATGGGGATGGACGCCGATTCCAGATCTGCCTCCCCGCCAGGCCAAACGTCGTCACTGACGCTTCTATCTATCAGTACAGACATTACCATCTATTTATGTGTGAGACTTATGTCTATTCTATGTATGAGACAAATGACTATGTACTTATGTATGAGACATATGCCTACTCTATTTTAGTACTATGTTATCCGAATTACAACATCATATTTAGATAGAACAGAATGCTCGTATAACAAGACAGTACAAACAACTACATAGAACTACATCTAAATTAAACGATACGTACGAGTGAACTTACAACATACAACATAAAACTACATGAAGTCATCATCGTCATCCTCCATCGATGCAGAACTCTTGCCCTTCGATGATGAAGAACTCTTGCCCTTCGATGATGAAGAGCTCTTGCCCTTCAACGATGAAGAAACCTTGCCCTTCGACGATGAAGAACTCTTGCCCTTCGAAGATGCAGAACCCGGAAGCGGCGACATGAAGATATCATCTTCGTCCTCGCTATCCTCAATCCATAAAGATGGATTATTTGCTGAAATCCTTCTGAATGTTTCACTCTTCGGCACCACCACCTTCTTCCACCTTTCATGCAACCTAAGAAGTTCTTTACGTACCTCCACATAGGTCCTTTCAGGCCACCCAGACCTACGTAATTGGTGAGCCAACTCATTCATTATGGTGTCACTACCGGTGAGTTCGTCGCATGGAACTATCCTATTGTCCATCCTGAAATCGGTAGCTAGGCTCAGAAGAGTCCTGCTCATCCCAGGGTGAAAACTACGATCGAAAGGATAATGGGACATCTCAACTACACTACACTGGAATGCTTATCCAACTCCGTCTGAAGGGGTTTTTATAGGTGGCAGGAAAGAGTTGGCGGAAACATATGGCGGTAAACAGGTGGCGGGACAAAGTTGGCGGGAACATATGGCGGGAAACGGGTGGCGGGAACATATGGCGGGAAACGGGTGGCAGGAAAGAGTTGGCGGAACATATGGCGGGAAACAGGTGGCGGAAACATATGGCAATATGGGTGCATGCACCAGTCGGCCCACAGTAGACCAATAAGTTCCAGTCGGCCCACAGTAGACCAATTAGTTCAAGTTGGCCCAAAGCAGGCTGACTGGAACCTGTCGGCCTACAGTTCGCCGACTAGACTTGAGCTGGCGGCCGACAGGTCACTCGGTCAGCAGCAAGCTGATAGGACGCCAGTCGGCCTGCTGTGGGCCGACTAGTTCCAGTCGGCCTACTGTGGGACGACGGTGTATTATTTTTGAAAATAATTTTTTGGGCATAATATTTGTGAAAATTAATAAAAATGTATTATTTAAAAAAAATTAGCCAGAATCTGCATGCAAATGGTGTCAGTGCTAATTAAGCCGAAATTGAAGCATGGAAGGAGAGTTGTCGAGGCAGGCCGGAGAAGAGCTCTGTTGTGGCGGAAACGGCCGGTATGGCCGGAACCAGACGGCGGCCGAGAGGTGGCGATGAGGAGGATGAGCAGCTGGCCGCAGTCCAGTGGCGGGCCGGCGCAGCCAAGGGCGAGGCCGACACGGGTGCTGGTTGCTGTATTTCACTGCTCGGGGAGCCGGAGCTGTGCACATGTCAGAGTTGTGCTTCGACGTGTGCAGAGCTCGCTAACCGGGCCTTGTCGCCTGAGGAGCCAGGTCGACCGGACCACCGGTAGACGCGTTAAAGCGGTCGGGGAACCAGGCCAAGCGTTAGCGGCGGTGCGTGTGGGCGCGCTCGGCGATGGCATCGCCCATGAGTACGCGAGAAGATGACGGGCAGACGACGATGCTTCATCGTCCGGAAGCCGGGCCACCAAGCGGAACAAAGGGAGGCGTCCTTTTGTATGAGCTCGTGTGCATACAGAAAAAGAACAAACCATAATTAGATCATTGCAATGTTTGATTGTAAAGAGGACAAGTTAAGATGAGCAACTCCCTGATCCTTTTGTTTGTAAGAATGGCATGATGGCAGGAACTCCAACAGCCAGTTTCTCTGGCGATGGTAGTTGATCCGCTGCCGAAGATTGAAGAAAAAACCATTTGCACCATGGCTCAATAGACGCCATGCCCCACGGTGGGCGCCAACTGTCGTGGTAACGATTCCGACAATAAGAGAGGGGTAGGATAATTAAATGAGCATGATCTATCGAGATGCATATGGGTGACACGGTGGTTTTAGCGTGTTCGGGCCTCTCACGGTGGAGATAACAACCCTACGTCTCGTGCTCCGGAGAGGCTTTGTTTTATCTTAGTATGTATCCGGAGATTACAATGAAAGGAGAACGGATGCCCGTAGTCCTGAGACTAATGGTGAAAAAGAGAGAGAGATGGAAGAAAAGAGCCCCCCTATTCTAGTGGTGGGGGTGGCTTATATAGAGTGCGCCACCCCCTCACCTCCTATGTTACAAAGTGGGGCATGAATGCCACAATGCCAGCCCACTACCAAGCCCTCACCATGAGAATGATGTCGACTGCTTTGTTGCCTGCTGGTCTTCGTATATCCAAGTGAGTCGTACGGTCGAGTGGTGAACTGTCATCCGAGTGGATGGTATACTGCTTGGTCGAGTGGATAGTATGCTGCTTGTCCGAGTGGATAGTATGTCTGTATGAAATTTATCTGGACCCACATGTCGTGTGGACCCCATGCTTTATGATACTTCGACCCTTCGTGGGCCTACCTGTTATGTGTATCCCCAACACCCGGTACCCTCCGGAACACTTCCATGTCCGAATACCATCGTCCTATATATCAATCTTTACCTCTCAACCATTTCGAGACTCTTCGTCGTGTCCATGATCTCATTCGGGACTCCGAACAACATTCGGTCACCAAATCACATAACTCATATAATACAAAATCTTCATCGAACGTTAAGCGTGCGGACCCTGCGGGTTCGAGAACTATGTAGACATGACCGAGACACCTCTCCGGTCAATAACCAATAGCGGAACCTGGATGCTCATATTGGTTCCCACATATTCTACGAAGATCTTTATCGGTCAAATCATTATGACAACATAGGTTATTCCCTTCGTCATCGGTATGTTACTTGCCTGAGATTTGATCTTCGGTATCTTCATACCTAGTTCAATCTTGTTACCGGAAAGTCTCTTTACTCGTTCCGTAATACATCATCCTGTAACTAACTCATTAGTCACTTTGCTTGGAAGGATTCTTATGATGTGTATTACCGAGAGGGCCTAGAGATACCTCTTCGATACTCGAAGTGACAAATCCTAATCTCAATCTTTTCCAACCCAACAAAAACCTCCGGAGATACCTGTAGAGCATCTTTATAATCACCCAATTACGTTGTGACGTTTGATAGTACACAAGGCATTCCTCTGGTATCCGGGAGTTTCATAATCTCACAATCGAAGGAATATGTATTTGACATGAAGAAAGCAATAGCAATAAAACTAAACGATCAATATGCTATGCTAACGGATGGGTCTTGTCCATGACATCATTCTCCTAATAATGTGATCCCATTCATTAAATGACAACACATGTCTATGGTTAGGAAACTTAACCATCTTTAATTAACGAGCTAGTCTAGTAGAGGCTTACTAGGGACACGGTGTTTTGTCTATGTATCCCCACATGTATCAAGTTTCTAGTTAATACAATTATAGCATGAATAATAAACATTTATCATGATATACGGAAATATAAAATAACAACTTTATTATTGCCTTTAGGGCATATTTCCTTCAGTCTCCCACTTGCACTAGAGTCAATAATCTAGTTCACATCGCCATGTGATTTAACACCAATAGTTCACATCTTTATGTGATTAACACCCATAGTTCACATCGACATGTGACCAGTCACCAAAGGGTTTACTAGAGTCAATAATCTAGTTCAGATCGCCATGTGATTAACACCCAAAGAGTACTAAGGTGTGATCATGTTTTGCTTGTAAGAGAGGTTTAGTCAATGGGTCTGTCACATTCAGATCCGTATGTATTTTGCAAATTTGTGTGTCTACAAAGTGTTGGGGAACGTAGCATTAATTCAAAATTTCCTACGTTTCACCAAGATCAATCTAGGAGATGCTAGCAATGAGAGACAGAGAGGGAGTGCATCTTCATACCTCTTGAAGATTGCTAAGCGGAAGCGTTACAAGAAGGCGGATGATGGAGTCGTACTCGCCGCGATTCAAATCGCGCAAGATCCGATCTACCGCCGAACGGACGGTGCCTCCACGTTCAACACACGTACAGACCGGGGACGTCTCCTCCTTCTTGATCCAGCAAGGGGAGAGGAGAAGTTCAGGGAGAGCTCCGACAGCACGGCGGCGTGGTGGTGGAGCTTGAGATTTCTCTGCAGGGCTTCGCCAAGCTCTACGGAGGAGGAGGAAGTGTTGGAGGAGGGAGGGGCTGCGCCAGGGGAAGGGGTGCGGCAGTCCTCCCCCCCACTATATATAGGGGAAGGGCAGAGGGGGTCGGCCCCCTTAGATCCCATCTAAGGGGGGGCAGCGGCCAAGGGGGAACTTGCCCCCCAAGTTTGGGGGGAGGCGCCCCAACCCCCTAGGGTTTCCAACCCTAGGCGCCTTAGGCCCTTGGGCGGGGCGCACCAGCCCACTAGGGGGCTGGTTCCCACCCTTGTTCAGCCCATTAAGTCCCCCGGAGCAGGTGGCCCCACCCGGTGGACCCCCGGACACCTTTCGGTGGTCCCGGTACAATACCGATAACCCCCGAAACCATTCCGGTGACTGAAACTGGACTTCCCATATATAAATCTTTACCTCCGGACCATTTCGGAACTCTTCATGACGTCCGGGATCTCATCCGGGACTCCGAACAACCTTCGGCAACCACATACTATTTCCCATAACAACTCTAGCGTCACCGAACATTAAGTGTGTAGTCCCTACGGGTTCGGGAACCATGTAGACGTGACTGCTAGCTCTTGAGCATGCATTGGTTTTTCCCTTGAATAGGAAAGGGTGATGCAGCAAAGTAGCATAAGTATTTCCCTCAGTTTTTGAGAACCAAGGTATCAATCCAGTAGGAGGCTCCTCACAAGTCCCATGCACCTACACATACAAACAAGAACCTCACAACCAACGCGATAAAGGGGTTGTCAATCCCTTCACGGTAACTTGCGAAAGTGAGATCCGATAGACATAATAACAGAAGATAAATATTTTTGGTATTTTTATGATATAGATTGGAAAATAAAAGATGCAAATAAAAGTAGATGGAAAACTTGTATGATAAAAGATAGACCCGGGAGCCATAGGTTTCACTAGTGGCTTCTCTCAAGATAGCATAAGTATTACGGTGGGTGAACAAATTACTGTCGAGCAATTGATAGAAAAGTGCATAATTATGAGAATATCTAGGCATGATCATGTATATAGGCATCATGTCTGTGACAAGTAGATCGAAACGATTCTGCATTTACTACTATTACTCCACGCATCGACTGACTCCTGCCTGCTTCTAGAGTATTAAGTTCATGAAGAACAGAGTGATGCATTAAGCAAGATGACATGATGTAGAGGGATAAACTCAAGTAACATGATATAAACCCCATCTTTTTATCCTCGATGGCAACAATACAATACGTGCCTTGCTGCCCCTGCTGTCACTGGGAAAGGACACCGCAAGATTGAACACAAAGCTAAGCACTTATCCCATTGCAAGAAAGATCAATCTACTAGGCCAAACCAAACTGATAATTCGAAGAGACTTGCAAAGATAACCAATCATACATAAAAGAATTCAGAGAAGATTCAATTATTTCTCATAGATAAACTTGATCATAAACCACAATTCATTGGATCTCGACAAACACACCGCAAAAATAGTTACATCGAATAGATCTCCAAGAAGATCGAGGAGAACTTTGTATTGAGATTCATAGAGAGAGAAGAAGTCATCTAGCTAATAACTATGGACCCGAAGGTCTGTGATAAACTACTCACAACTCATTGGAGAGGCCTTGGAGATGATGTAGAGGCCCTCCATGGTCGATTCCCCCTCCGGCGGAGCGCCAGCGAAGGCTCCAAGATGGGATCTCGTGGATACAGAAGGTTGCGGCGGTCGAAATAGTTTATCGTGGTGCTCCTGGATGTTTTCGGGGTCCGTGGATATATATAGGAGGAAGAAGTATGTTGGTTGACGCTTGAGGGTCCCACGAGGGTGGGGGCACGCCCACCCCCTTAGGGTGCACCGGGCACCCTCGTGGCCGCCTCGTTCGCTTCTTGACGTCCACTCCAAGTCTCCTGGATTGCGTTTGTTCCAAAAAGATCGCTCCCGAAGGTTTCATTCCGTTTGGACTCCGTTTGATTTACTTTCCTTCGAAACACTAAAATAGGAAAAAAACAGCAATTCGGGTTGGGCCTTCGGTTAGTAGGTTAGTCCCTAAAATGATATAAAAGTGTAGAGTAAAGCCCATAAACATCCAAAGCAGGTAATATAATAGCATGGAACAACAAAAAAGTATAGATACGTTGGAGACATATCAAGCATCCCCAAGCTTAATTCTTGCTCGTCCTCGAGTAGGTAAATGATAAAAACAGAATTTCTGATGTGGAATGCTACCTAGCATAATTCTCAATGTAATTTTCTATATTGTGGTATGACTGTTCAGATCCAAATGATTCAAGATAAAAGCTTATAAAACATAAAAATAGTAATACTTGAAGCATACTAACAAATACTCATGTCTTATCAAAATAGCATAGCCAAAGAAAGCTTATCCCTACAAAATCATATAGTTAGGCCATGCTTCATTTTCATTACACAAAATACTCCCATCATGCACAACCCCTATTACACAAAATATCTCCGGCCGATAACCAACAGCGGGATCTGGATACCCATGTTGGCTCCCACATGTTCCACGATGATCTCATCGGATGAACCACGATGTCGGGGATTCAATCAATCCCGTATACAATTCCCTTTGTCCACCGGTATGTTACTTGCCCGAGATTTGATCGTCGGTATCCCAATACCTCGTTCAATCTCGTTACCGGCAAGTCTCTTTACTCGTTCCATAATGCATGATCCCGTGACTAACTCCTTAGTCACATTGAGCTCATTATGATGATGCATTACCGAGTGGGCCCAGAGATACCTCTCCGTCGTACGGAGTGACAAATCTCAGTCTCAATTCGTGCCAACTCAACAGACACTTTCGGAGATACCTGTAGTGCACCTTTATAGCCACCCAGTTACGTTGTGACATTTGGTACACCCAAAGCATTCCTATGGTATCAGGGAGTTGCACAATCTCATGGTCTAAGGAAATGATACTTGACATTAGAAAAGCTCTTAGCAAACGAACTACACGATCTTGTGCTATGCTTAGGATTGGGTCTTCTCCATCACATCATTCTCCTAATGATGTGATCCCGTTATCAACGGCATCCAATGTCCATGGTCAGGAAACCACAACCATCTATTGATCAACAAGCTAGTCAACTAGAGGCTTACTAGGGACATATTACGGTCTATGTATTCACACATGTATTACAGTTTCTGGTCAATACAATTATAGCATGAACAACAGACAATTATCATGAACAAGGAAATATAATAATAACCATTTTATTATTGCCTCTAGGGCATATTTCCAACAGTCTCCCACTTGCACTAGAGTCAATAATCCAATTACATTGTGATGAATCGAACACCCATAGAGTTCTGGTGTTTATCATGTTTTGCTCCTGGAAGAGGTTTAGTCAACGGATGTGCGACATTCAGATCCGTATGCACTTTACAATTATCTATGTCTCCATCTTGAACATTTTCACAAATGGAGTTGAAGCGACGCTTGATATGCCAGGTCTTCTTGTGAAACCTAGGCTCCTTGGCAAGGGCAATAGCTCCAGTGTTGTCATAGAAGAGAGTCATCAGGCCTGACGCATTGGGAATAACTCCTAGGTCGGTTATGAACTCCTTCATCCAGATTGCTTCTTGTGCTGCCTCCGAGGCTGCCATGTACTCCGCTTCAAAGGTAGATCCTGCCACCACGCTTTGCTTGCAACTGCACCAGCTGACTGCCCCACTATTTAAAATGTACACGTATCCGTTTTGTGCCTTGGAGTTATCCAGATCTGTGTGGAAGCTAGCATCGACGTAACCCTTTACGACGAGCTCTTTATCACCTCCATAAATGAGAAACATATCCTTAGTCCTTTTCAGGTACTTTAGGACATTCTTGACCGCTGTCCAACGTTCCATGCCGGGATTACTTTGGTACCTCCCTACCAAACTCACGGCAAGGTTCACATCAGGTCTGCTACACAGCATGGCATACATAATAGACCCTATGGCTGAGGCATAGGGGATGACACTCATCTTTTCTCTATCTTCTGCCGAGGTCGGGCATTGAGTCGTGCTCAATTTCACACCTTGCAATACAGGAAAGGACCCCTTCTTGGACTGATCCATATTGAACTTCTTCAATATCTTATCAAGGTATGTGCTTTGTGAAAGACCAATGAGGCGTCTTGATCTATCTCTATAGATCTTAATGCCTCATATGTAAGCAGCTTCTCCAAGGTCCTTCATTGAAAAACACTTATTCAAGTAGGCCTTTATGGTTTCCAAAAGTTCTATATCATTTCCCATCAATAGTATGTCATCCACATATAATATGAGAAATGCTACAGAGCTCCCACTCACTTTCTTGTAAACATAGGCTTCTCCATAAGTCTGCATAAACCCAAACGCTTTGATCATTTCATTTGTTCCAACTCCGAGATGCTTGCACCAGCCCATAGATGGAGCGATGGAGCTTGCACACCTTGTCAATATTCTTAGGATCGACAAAACCTTCTGGGTGCATCATACACAATTCTTCCTTAAGGAAACCGTTAAGGAATGCCGTTTTGACGTCCATTTGCCATATCTCATAATCATAGAATGTGGCAACTGCTAACATGATTCGGACGGACTTCAGCTTCGCTGCGGGTGAGAAGGTCTCATCGTAGTCAACCCATTGAACTTGTCGATAAACCTTAGCAACAAGCTGGGCCTTATAGACGGTCACATGACCATCTACGATAGTCTTCTTCTTAAAGATCCATTTATTTTCAATGGCTTGCCGATCATCGGGCAAGTCTGTCAAAGTCCATACTTTGTTTTCATACATGGATCCTATCTCGAATTTCATGGCTTCAAGCCATTTCTTGGAATCCAGGCCCACCATCGCTTCTTCATAGTTCGAAGGTTTACCGTTGTCTAACAACATGATTTCCAGGACAGGGTTGCCATACCATTCTGGTGTGGAACGTGTCCTTGTGGACCTACGAAGTTCAGTAGTAATTTGATCTGAAGTTTCATGATCATCATCATTAACTTCCTCTCTAGTTGGTGCAGGCACCACAGAAACATCTTGCTGAGCTGCGCTACTTTCCGGTTCAAGAGGAAGTACTTCATCAAGTTCTACTTTCCTCCCACTTACTTCTTTCGAGAGAAACTCTTTCTACATAAAGGATTCATTCTTGGCAACAAAGATCTTGCCTTCGGATATGAGGTAGATGGTGTACCTAATGGTTTCCTTAGGGTATCCTATGAAGACGCATTTTTTCGACTTGGGTTCGAGCTTTTCAGGTTGAAGTTTCTTGACATAAGCATCACATCCCCAAACTTTTAGAAACGATAGCTTAAATTTCTTCCCAAACCATAATTCATACAATGCCGTCTCAACGGATTTAGACAGTGCCCTATTTAAAGTGAATGCGGCTGTCTCTAAAGCATAAACCCAAAATGATAGCGGTAAATTAGTAAGAGACACCATAGATCGCACCATATCCAATAGAGTTTGATTACGATGTTCGGACACACCATTATGCTGAGGTTTTCCAGGCGGCGTGAGTTGTGAAACAATTCCACATTTCCTTAAGTGCGTACCAAACTCGTGACTCAAATATTCTCCTCCACGATCTGATCATAAGAACTTTATTTTCCTGTCATGTTGATTCTCTACCTCACTCTGAAATTCCTTAAACTTTTGAAAGGTCTCAGACTTGTGTTTCATTAAGTAGACATACCCATATCTACTTAAGTCATCAGTGAGGGTGAGAACATAATGATAGCCACCGCGGGCCTCAACCCTCATTGGACCGCACACATCAGTATGTATTACTTCCAACAAGTTGGTCGCTCGCTCTATTGTTCCGGAGAACGGAGTCTTGGTCATTTTTCCCATGAGGCATGGTTCACACGTGTCAAATGATTCATAATCAAGAGACTCCAAAAGTCCATCTGCAGGGAGTTTCTTCATGAGTTTGACACCAATGTGACCAAGGCGACTGAGGGAGTCCTGGATTAGGGGGTATCCGGACAGCCGGACTATATACTTTGGCCGGACTGTTGGACCGTGAAAATACAAGACTCAAGACTTTGTCCCGTGTCCGGATGGGACTCTCCTTTGCGTGGAAGACAAGCTTGGCGATCCGGATATTATATTTCCGTCTTTGTAACCGACTCCGTGTAAACCCTAGCCCCCCCAGCATCTATATAAACCGGAGGGTTTAGTCCTTAGGGACAGAATCATAATCATCATAGGCTAGCTTCTAGGGTTTAGCCTCTACGATCTCGTGGTAGATCAACTCTTGTAACACTCATATCATCAATATCAATCAAGCAGGAAGTAGGGTTTTACCTCCATCGAGAGGGCCCGAACCTGGGTAAACATTGTGTCCCTTGCCTCCTGTTGCCATTAGCCTTAGACGCACAGATCGGTACCCCCTACCCGAGATCTGCCGGTTTTGACACCGACATTGGTGCTTTCATTGAGAGTTCCTCTGTGTCGTCGCTGTAAGGCTTGATGGCTCCTTCAATCATCAACAACAACGCAGTCCAGGGTAAGACCTTTCTCCCCGGACAGATCTTCGTGTTTGGCAGCTTTGTACTACGGGCCAATTCGCTCGGCCATCTGGAGCAGATCGACAGCTACGCCCCTGGCCATCAGGTTAGGTTCGGAAACTTGAATTATACGGCCCATATCCATGGAGACTTGATCTTCGACGGATTCGGGCCTACGCCAGGAGTGCCGAACATTCAAGAGCATGGCTTGGACCTGATGTCGGACAATACTCGGGATACACTACATGAAATATGTCAACTAGTGACCTTCTGTCAGTGACCCTGGAAGAATTGGTCATAGATCTATGACCATTTCAGACCAATTGGTCAAAAGCTGTTCGGGGGGCTCCAAACCCTAAACCATTGCGACCATTTTGGTCAGAAAGGTCGTACTTTCCTTACACGAAATGGTCACAAAGCAAACAGTGCTAGTCCGCTGCCTTATTTCTAGTTGTTAATGACCAATATAGATGGTCATAGCCTTGTAGATTGTGGTGGGTTGTGATGACTAGGCGCCATCTCATCAGTTTTGCCTATGTGTCATGTCCATGTGGCAGTTTTTGCCCTAGGTTGTGAAGCAACATATATTTCTGTTATTCCCAAAATTCCCAAACAAATCTCATAAATGTTTTGGATCATATCTTCATCAAATATGTCAAAAACATTCCTTGCCTAGTTCAAAAATAATTCAAAAATATTCATTTTCCTATTATGTTCAGAGCAGCACTTTGTGAGGGAAGTACCACTTTGGCATGTCCAAATGGTATCCATTTTCTACAGTGCTTTCCTATGCCCAAATAACCATCCTCCACCAAATGCCAGCTCAATCCATTCATTATTTTGAGCCCAGCTTCAACATTCGTATTTATGTCCAGTGTGGTACTTTGTAAAGCAAGTACCACCTAGGCTCCTCCTTTTGAGGTGAAAATTTGTGAAGACGGTCTTCTTAGTAACTGATCATCCTCAGCCAAAACTCACGCCCATTAGCCATGTGCATTTCCCGTACCGCAAATCAAACACTTGGCTGCTTATTCATGTTTGAGCATCGATCGGTCTCCTCGTGAGAATCTTATGTTGTGATTTTCTTCCTAGCACCTACCTGGGGAGTGCCCAACCCACTAGACATGCCTAGGCCGCCCAGAACACATGGCAATGGCACGGTCACGCGGTGACCACGCGGCGGGCATGCGAGCTTACGCGCTCTAGAGTTGGGGCCCTCGGCCACCGTCCAAACCTCGATGTCTCGCCATCAAACCATGTATTTCTCACTAAATAGATACTTATTTACCTAGATATGATTTTTGGAAAAAATAAAGAGCAAACTATGAGGCAGCTGCAGTTCAAATTTGAGCCGCTTCCAAGTGAATTGACGGGAATTTGTCTTTTTCACCAAAGGTGGATCAAAACTTTTGACACCCAACCATTTTGTAAATTGTGCATTAAATATGTCCTAGTATTTTATAAAATTGATTAGGTCCAATTTTGCAACAAATATACGGTAGGTCCTTCACAAAATAAACTCATTTCACGCACTCAGAAAATGGAAAATGGTTTTTTCATCCAAAGAAAATGAAAACTTCCTTAGGCAACATTGTTTGCCATTCCAATATGCACCCTTCTGCACAATATGAGATCATTTGAACAAACTATGCCATGAATGTGGCCATAAGATTAATCATTTGGCTTGAAAGCCATGAATCTTCACACTTCATAGCTCATTTCCGAGAACACTTTTTAAAAATAATTACCGTATTACAAGTTTATTATTTTTCCTGGAAACTTGGTCACATATAATGACACAATGCGAAGGTTTTCCAATTTTTTGATTTTTTTTGAATTTTTTATGCCCGTTTCAAAATGCGGTCAAAACGGCGGGCTTGACCGCTCCTAGCTAGTGGTTGAATCTTGGAATTTTTTTGGTGTTTCTATGATTAAATAGATACTTATTTACCTAGATATGATTTTTGGAAAAAATAAAGAGCAAACTATGAGGCAGCTGCAGTTCAAATTTGACCCGCTTCCAACTGAATCGACGGGAATTTGTCTTTTTCACCAGAGGTGGATCAAAACTTTCTACACCCAACCATTTTGTCAATTGTGCATTAAATATGTCCTAGTATTTTATAAAATTGATTAGGTACAATTTTGCAACAAATATATGGTAGGTCCTTCACAAAAAAACTCATTTCAGGCACTCAGAAAATGGAAAATGGTTTTTTCGTCCACAGAAAATGAAAACTTTCTTAGGCAACATTGTTTGCCATTCCAATACGCACCCTTGTGCAGAATATGAGATCATTTGAACAAACTATGCCATGAATGTGGCCATAAGATTGATCATTTGGCTTGAAAGCCATGAATCTTCACACTTCATAGCTCATTTCCGAGAACACTTTTTTAAAATAATTACCGTATTACATGTTTATTATTTTTCCTGGAAACTTGGTCACATATAATGACACAATGCGAAGGTTTTCCAATTTTTTGATTTTTTTTGAATTTTTTATGCCCGTTTCAAAATGCGGTCAAAACGGCGGGCTTGACCGTTCCTAGCTAGTGGTTGAGTCTTGGAATTTTTTTGGTGTTTCTATGATTAAATAGATACTTACGTACCTAGAAATAATTTTTTGAAAAATAAAGAGCAAACTATGATGTAGCTGCAGTTCAAATTTAACCCACTTCCAGCTGAATCGGCGGAAATTTGTCTTTTTCACCAGAGGTGGATCAAAACTTTTTACACCCAACCATTTGGTCAATTATGCATTAAATTTGACATAGTATTTTAGAAAAATGATTTGGTGCAATTTTGCAATAATTATTTGGTAGGTTCTTTACAAAAAAACATCATTTGGGGCACTCGAAAAATGATTAAAAATAGCCAGAAAGATGAGAAATGTGTAGAAATTGGTCCTTATCCATAAAATGTGGTCTAACTCTAGTGAAAATTTGTGTGGTACCCTTTTGCAAAATATTTTTGATAGCTACTTCACAAAATCCCTCTAGTTTTTGTACTTGGAAACTCTTTTAAATCACTGATTTTCCGAACCAATCAGAACCATTCCCACGGATCGATGACATGGCACTCATCCATCCACCCATCCATCTCACCATCCCACATCCATCCGTCCATCCATCCGTCCATCCACCCCACCGCAGCACAAACCCTAGCTCACATCACACCCCTTCCCCCATCGCACCCTTCTCCCCCCATCTGCTCGCCACCGCCGCCACCTCCCAATCCAATCTCACCCCGCCGCCTCCCGATCCACCGTCGACCTCGCCGTCCTCCTCACTCACCGCCGACCTCGCCGTCCTCCTCACCCACCGCTGCTGACCTCGTCCCTCCCTCCCCTCACCATCTCTCCCTCGTCTCACCTCACCGCGAGCCCCGCAACCCAAACCATCGCTGCCTCCCTTCCAGATCCATCGCGGCACCAACCACCTCCACCCCCCTCCCGCCGTAGCGACCAAATCCTCCCACCCCCACCCCGCCCCCAAACCCTAGCGCGCCAATGCCCCGCTAGCCAGCCCCCTCCCACCCGACCTGATCACCGGGGCGGCCATGGATCCGGGCGGGACGATGCTACTGGAGGACTTCGGGCAGCGGGTGTACCTGACGCGCCGCATCCGCGAGGTGATGGCCAACTACCCGAAGGGCACCACCGCGCTGCGGGAGCTCATCCAGAACACCGACGACGCCGGGGCCTCGCGGGTCCGCCTCTGCCTCGACCATCGGCGGCAGGAAGAAGGCCTCCCAGGCCTGGAAGACCGGCCGCTTCGGGTATGCGCGCTCCCTGTCCCCCCTCTCTCTCCCTCAGTAGTCGCCCCTGCCGAGCTCTGCTCCGAGCTGCCAATTACAATCTGAGCTTCCCGACTACTGGAATCAGAATTGAACCAATGCGTGTTATTTTCTCGTGGCAATGTGGTCGATGTGCATGATCACTGATAATTTGTAAGGGAATGTACCAATATGCTTAGCAAGATAGGTTCAGTTTGAGTTCCGCACTTGTTAATCATTTTGCTCGACAAGCTCGTGGTGCTCAAGCTCAACGGAGGCCTCAGCACCACCATGGGCTGCACCGGCCCCAAGTGAGCACCCCACCCCACCCATCCTCTTCACTGCTACAGATCAATTGATTCACCTTGCATATATGTGGATCGTGCTACTTTCAGTTAGATTCGTCCCGACACTGTAGTCTCGCAGCTTGCATATGTGAACTCGGCTGCTTCCAAGCATATCAGTGAAATTAGTCATAAAATTGCTATTGACTATACTCATTGTTCATTCTTGTTGTGACATCTTTATTACTCTGACGTAGTCCAGTTAAACTAGTACCAGCTTCATGGAGAAATGAAATTGTGAGTGGTAGCTCCTTTGGTCCAAATAAATAGTTCGATTAATCTGGTTCTCTGATCAATGTTATCAAACATTAAGGCTATCAGTGCTCTTTATCTTTCCATTTACGTATATTTGCTGCAATTTGACATAAATGACTGCTGCCAGCCTGCACTGCTGAATATGATTGTCCACTTATTTTCTAGACTCTGTTGGCCGGTGAAACATTCATCATTTGAACATGGCGTTGTGGTAGACTATGTACAGAACATGATTTACTTAGGTATTTATTTAGGTGTATGTTTGCTGCAGCATGCCAATATTGGAAATATAGGGTCTTGTATATTTCCGCTTCATTTTTAAGTTCTACCACCTTCAGCAGGTAATAACATAGCTCACTGCATGCAGGTCTGTCATTCAAGTTCGCAATGGGTTTACATTTCTTGACCTTATTGTGATTCAGATTGAGGTATTCTTAGTTTCTACTGGTATTTTCTGCGCACTGACTTGATGTAGTGTGTAATGGTTTGTGTCTGACAAGTTTCACCTGTATGCAGTCCCTGAACAAGAAGTATGGATGCAGTGTTCCTTTGCTTCTAATGAACTCTTTCAACACTCATGATGACACACAGAAGGTTGATATACCACCTGCCCTGTTTATTTTCTATTGAAAACACAACTTTCTAATTTGGACTTACATACTTGCATAATGACCTCTGTTTTGTAGATTGTTGAGAAGTACTCCAACTCCAACATTGAAATTCACACTTTCAACCAGGTATGACATTAGTAGTACTTCATCTGTAATATTTAATTGTATCACATTATACCCACTATTTGCGGTGTCAATTAACTGACACATGTTTCTCTCAGGGCCAATACCATCGCATTGTCTCTGTTAGTGTGAACGCTGAGCGTTGGATCGTGTGTGTGCTGCAGATCTCGACGCCATGAAGGCCCTGCATGACAAGCTCATGGTGCTCAAGCTCAACGGAGGCCTCGGCACCACCATGGGCTGCACCGGCCCCAAGTGAGCACCCCACCCCACCCATCCTCTTCACTGCTCCAGATCAATTGATTCACCTTGCATATGTGTGGATTGTGCTACTTTCAGTTAGATTCGTCCCAACACTGTAGTCTCGCAGCTTGCATATGTGTGGATCAAGCTTGCATATGCTGGTTTCTTCGTGCGATCCTGCTGCTTATGATGGTCTCTGCCTGCTTAGTGTAGCTGTATTAGACTCACTATGAGATGTCCACTCTTGTTTTGTTAACAAACATGAACTGTTAAGTCATCTATTCATGGCTGTTGCTTTTGTTCAGTATATATGTATCCTTTCTGATTTGTATGCGTAGGTGGTTATAGGTTGCTGTGATGAATATAAATATTAACAAGTGCTCATGCATGCCGGTATACTAGAGCTAGTTGTATGTGCTCATTACCTTCCTGTTGTCACTTTGTCAGCATCAATCCAATCCAGTCCAGCCCAATGAATCTAAGCTGCTCGTTTAGTTCTCGCCATCGGTGGTAGCCAACAACTAACCGATCTTAGCTGCTGCCGGCTGTTTGGCATCCTATGCATTTTTTGCTACTAGTCTCAGAAATAATGCATGAATGGCATCAAAACTGCTTCAAGCTATCTCTCAGGCAAAGTAGACGCTAGTTTGATTACTATCTGTACATCATCAGGTCTACTTGATGCAAGTCTCTATTTTTTTGTCTCTCTTTGACATACTGCTTTTTCTTTTTGAATGTGCAGGTTATTTGCATCTTGATTAGGAGATGATGGTGATCATCTTTTGTTGCGGGAACCTGTTAGATAAAGTTTATGTGATTTGAACCTGCAAGATACATTTCTGTATAATGTTGTGTGAGATAAAAGTTGTGAACATAGGAGATAAGTTATTGATATGTGTTGGCCTGTCTAATGTTATGCGAGATAAAGTTGTGTGAGAAAGTTTTCTATACTTGTGTTATTACTGTGGGAAAGAAGTACTGTTACTATACTGATTTCAGAATATTGGCTGTAAATAAAAGAGGGCTTGGCCCACTATTGGATTGTAAAATGGCCCTGTCCAGAATTTATATTGCACTCAATACCTGGGCTCTAAAAAGGCCATGGCCCAAACTAGGTTGGACTTGTTTATAAAAAGAGCAACATAAATTCCAGATTCTAAAAAGGTTGAGGCCCAAAAAAAATGGATTGTAAAAGACTGCATCTCAGAAAAAAAGTCCTAATTGTTGGGCTAGGCCTATTTAGCTAATCAAAGCACAGGGAAAAAATAAATTAAATGGGCTGAATTAATGGGCTTTGCCCCTGTAAAATGCCGAATCGGACCGGGCTGAATCTTGTGCCACATCAGCTTGCCATGCTGGATGCCTACGTGGCCTGGGGAGGTTGCTAGTGACCAAAACGCCACAGTGGACATATTTTGGTCATAAACGTCTTCGACCATTCCAGAAGAAAGGTCGCTATAGTCAGTTTACGACTGCCAGCTTTTGACCTTCTCTTTTTGGTCACAAAAAGGTCGCAAATGAGAAATCATGACCTTTCAGTGACCAATAGTCAAGGTCACAAGTTGACATATTTCTTGTAGTGATACCGCACCTGCAGGAGCCCCGGACCTAAATCCAGGGCAGATTGCGTCGCCCGAGGACGGGTGGATGGACCCCGCCCCGGAGGCAGCACCCTTATTGGCGGTAGAGCCGAACACAGACTTCACCCCCAAGGAAGCCTGCGACACCGAACCCCCGGACTCGTGTCCAGCTGTGGGTTCCAGTCCGCACACCCCTGAACCCACCGAATCTGGTTGGGCTCCGGTAATGGAGTTCACCGCTGCGGATATTTTCTAGCACTCGCCCTTTGGCGACATGCTAAACTCGTTAAAGTCTCTCTCTTTTACAGGAGACTCTTGGCCAAACTATGTTCGGCTCGAGCGGGAAGCAGGCGATGAAGGAATTTGCGGCCCACCCACCACCCACTTCATTGCCACGATCGATGATTTAACCGATGTGCTTGCCTGCGACTCTGAAGACATCGACGGTATGTACGACGACGCAGAAGAAGAACAGGAACCACTGCCAACAGGGCGGTGGACAGCCACCTCCTCATATGATATATATATGGTGGACACCCCATAAGAAATCAATAGCGACGAGGCAATGGAGGATAACCCCTCACGGAAGAAGGCAAAGTATGAACGTCATCAGCGCCGCCCGAAGCCCCGCCACAACAATACCAGCACAACAGTCAAAAACAATTCAGATGGTGTCGAAGATGAATACAATCCCGATCAGCCCGCCTTCGAGCAGGCCGGACAAGCGACGGAGGGATACTTGGAGAGGGACAACTACACGCCCCCCTTCGAAGATGAGGTGAGACTCGGCGACGATGAATTCAGCGTGCCTGGGGTTCCCGTAGAACAGATTCGCTTTAAGCGACGACTTATGGCCACAGCAAAAAGCCTGCAAAAGAAGCAATATCAACTCAAAGCCGACCAAGATTTTCTCACAGACAGATGGACTAAGGTCCTGGCAACCGAGGAATACGGACTCGACCGCCCTGCCAAAGGGCACACACAGCACAATCCGCTACTTCAGCCTAAGAAGGAGAACCTAAAGCCCACACCCCGATGTCAATATACCACGGTCCGGGTAAATACGCAGGAAACGCAAGGCAGCATCCACAAACCTCGACCCAGTCACCATAAGCGACAGGTCAAGGAAATCGATACCGAATTTAGCGCCCCCAGTCCAGTCAGCGGAAAAAGAGCAGCTCAAGCCAATCCGGCCCGAGCAGCATACTCGATCAACCATGTGAAATTCATGGTACTGCTAGAAGGGCGGCCAAATATACCAATAGAGAATGCCGAATCCTCAAAACAAAGTGGCCGGTCACGCGCCGGAAACACTGAAGGGAGGTTCCAAACAACGAAAGACCGATCAAACATGGTGAGGTCAAAGGAAGATCCCCCCACAGCAAAAAAAATACGGTCGATCGTCTCTGACCACATCGACCGTCCGGACAACATCAGCCATAGCAATTTTATTGCACTCACTATCAACCCAATAGTTTGGGGGCTCCATCTCACACGAACCCCCACGGGCATAAAACTATCAATAACATCTCCTCAAAGATGACAGGTTCAAAGGCCAAGTTTTAACTGGCCCACCATACTAATGGTTGTCTTCGGATCACCAAACAAATACCACGCCGAAGAATAAGTCTTCGGCATTGTCCCCTTATACAGTAATTACCACATACTACCGGGACTAGCCACGTTGGCTAGATTCAACGGGGTACAACATTAGGCCAGTCCCGCGTGACATAGTCACAATTATGGGCAAGGCCGAACTCCACACTCTGAGTGGAAATCATACTGCTGCTGGAATAGCGAGTCGTGCCTGTATATCAAATTTTGATTCGGCAGCCAACTACCCGGACACCAACTGAGGAGTCCGAGCTACTTTATGGCATTATAGCCTGGTTCAGCTAGGGTCCAATCAGGCACCCGCGGTTCAACCACAGGACATGCAGCTGCCTTTAAGCATCTGTCTTTACAGACTAACTTTGGCGCAGAACAGGACTGACGACATGGAATCAGCTCGGACGCACAAGGCAGGAGCACATAAGTAACCCCCCCCCAAGGAGGCAGTCCAGATACATTTCAGATCCACACACAGCCTCCTCCAGTTTGGCCACGATAGGTTCCGCCAAAAACACCTCTTTTTATAACCATAAACTGTACTCATATGCATAGACATATCACTCTAGTACAATGCGTAGACCTAAATAACACTTACTGGCCATCGTTCCTCATTGACGCCTTTCTGTCATAAACGGCACCCACGCCTCATGTTATGCCCCACTATGCCAGGGGCTTCGTAGTATTCATGATATGGCGACAAAGTCCGACCACCTTTTCGGTCGCTCAGCACCCCGAACTTATAGCACTATATGCATCAGCTCTGAATCATGTCTTGGGTCATTAGTTGGGTTTTCCCGGCTCCCATGTTTTGGTAACTTACGTTCTACTCCATCGGCTAACGTAGCGCTGGGAGAACTACTGCGATTGTGTCCCGGTTCTTCTGGACGAGCACCTCAGTAGAGAAAGCCGAAAACTGACTATCATGATACAGCAAGAGCTGGTCAACTGTTCGAGAGGTTGTAAAATCTTTAAAGATTTATTCCGCATAATGCCATTATAAATGCAAAGTGCAACGGATCGGTCTTCCGATCGGGCGCTGATAGAGCCCCTGGTACGGTCTTCCGAACACCAGGGGCTGCGCCCATCATACTCGAATTCCTATGGCCAAGTGAGAGTGATAAAGCCCTATAATCTGATTGCCTGGTTCATGGTGAGGAACACCTCCTTAAAAGGACCCAACAATGGGATAAAGAGTGGTCGGGTATGTCCCGAACACCCCCATACTTTTTACGTGGGGGCAGAAGCCGACGACTGGCCAACTCTTAGGATTTATATACACTAAACAGCCGCACATGAAGAACAAAAGTTCACATAAACAAGCAATAAATAATAAAAGTGCCATTATCCCGCATTACAAAGAATGGCACGACTGCCTTCAGGGAAATATAGTGTCTTTGGTACACTGATCCGCCACAAGGCGGGCTCCTTTCAGGACACCCTCATAGTACAACTCGGGCTTGCGATGCTCCTTACCCTCTGTTGGTCCCTCAGTCATCAGCTTCTCAGCATCATGCTTCCCCCAGTGCATCTTTGCACGGGCAAATGCCATGTGTGCACCCTCTATGTAGACCGATCGCTTAATGACATCGAGCCGAGGGCAAGCACCAACAATCCGCTTCATGAGTCCGAAGTAACTACTTGGAATTGGTTCCGCGGGCCACAGCCGGACAACCAAGTCCTTCATGGCCAGTTCGGCCGCCTGGTACAGTTTGACCAGCTGCTTCAGCTGATCGATAAAGGGCACCGGATAATTCGGCGCCAAATACTGCGACCAGAAATGCTTCTCCGCAGACTTCTTCTCCTCAGTCCAGTAGAATTGGGCAGCATCTGATATGCTGCGTGGCAGATCCCCAAATGCCCCTGGAGAAACAAGAATTCATCTTGTCGCTTAGAGTTCCTCCCATTACTATGCCAAAATAGCCTTGAGTACAAAAGTCCTTACCAGCCGCAACCTTCCGGGCCTCCTGAATGTCCTTCAGAGCACCTTGGGCTTCTTCCTGAGCATCCTCTGCGGCATGGAGAGAAAGGGCGAGTTTGGATTCTTTCCCTACTAGACTCTGCTCCAATGCCTCGCTTTTCTTCACGACCTCCTAGAGCTCTCGCTCAGCTTCAATGATCCTGGCCTCGTGCTTCTCACGAAGAGCCTGTTCGGCGGCGGCCTATTGTCGGCTTCGGCCACAGCCTTCTTCAGTGCCTCAATTTTGACACACGCCCCTAGAGCATACAATACAAATATTTTTGTCAGGCACAACTTCTAATTCGTGCTCAACTTAGCACAAGGTTTCGACATACCTTAGCTTGCTTGTCCTCCAACTGCTTCTTCACACAGCCAAGTTCCTCTTCGGCCCGTTCCAAATGCTGCTTTAGTCCGGACACCTCCGCACTATGAGCGGCGGTCATCTCTGCGAACGCCTATTTTCAAACAAAGGGATACACGTCATTAACCGGACAGTGCATCAGGGGCTACTACTCATACTTTGACAATCTCCAAAAGGTTTCTAAAAACATACCTCAAAGCCCTTTATAAGGCTAAGACAGGACTCATTCAGTCCGCTCTCGGCGGACTGAATCTTTTCAATCACCGCACCCATGAGGGTGTGATGCTCATCGACAATGGACGCACTCTTTAGCGCTGTCGATAGGCTGCCTGGCAACTCTGCTTGGACAGAGGTTGCTGGCGGAGCGGGCGGGCCTCCCCCCGTCAAAGGTAGCTGCTCGCCAGATCCTAGAGCCCCAAAGGTCTCCAGGACCGTGTCCGGCCGCGGGCCGAATCCAGGATTGCCCCCGCTGTCGACAAACATGGGAGCCGCTGCTCCCGTGTGTCCGGCCCCAGGGATATGCCCCCCTGGTCCGGGCCCCACTGAGACGACACCTCGGTGTCGCACCTAGGCTTCGGGGAAGGGGCCTCTACAGACGTCTCGCTCGCCAAGGCATCGGAGCTCAGTGAATCCTCCGATGAGGACTGTTTGGCGTGGGACCTTGCCGGGCTGTACAAAATATGGCGACAGTTAAAACTACTACATCCTAATGACGTCGCGCACGTAGGTGTGTGCGGGTTTCGTATACTTACGACTTTACCAGGGGCTGGGCCCTGGGATCCCACTCCGGGCTGCTATCACCAGCTGTGGTGGACGCCTTGGGGAGGGAACCTTTCCCCCTCTTTGGCGATTCGGCCTCCAGGGATGAGGAGGCCATCCTTTTCTTCCCTCCCCCTACGGGGGACTCGTCTTCTTCCTCCTCCTCTTCATCTTCGGAGGAGAGATGGTCGTGGGAGTCTTCGGATTTTGTGCCCGAAGCATCGCGACGACGGAGGCCACTCCAGGTCTTCTTGACCTTCTTGGAGACCTCTTTCTTCGGCGCCTCGTAAGGCGCTGGGACCAGCATCTTCGTCAGAAGAGGTCCGACCGGTTCCTCCGGCAGTGGGGCTGGATAGTGCATCCGCTCCACCTTTTTCGTCCATTCCTGGGATTATTATAGAAAGCATGATAAAAGCGTCTCCCTCTGGACACGTCAGCTAAAACATGGATGGACATAGCACAGCAATGACTTAACGGACTCGCAGAACGGGATAGTTGATACCCGCGGTCCTCGGCGGAGCCCGGCCACGGTTTGCCAGACTTGAAGAGCACCTTCCAAATGTCCTTGTTGGAGGAGCCATAGAGCTCCCGTAGCATCTGGTGTTCGGCCGGGTCGTATTCCCACAAATTGCAGGCTCGAGCTGGCAAGGGAGAACCAGGCAAACTAACATCACCTGGACTATGTTGACGAGTTTGACATCCTTGTCGACCACGCTCTGGACGCGCATTTGGACCATCGATAGCTTGTCGGATGAGGACCAGTTCAGGCCCTTCTCGGGCCAGGACGTGAGCCGCAATGGGGCTCCAGATCTAAATTCGGGAGCAGCGGTCCACTTTTTACCGCGCGGTTCGGTGATATAGAACCACTCCTGCTGCCACTCCTTGACGGAATCATTGAAGGCGCCGGTCGGCCATACGACCTTGGGCATCTTGCTCACCATGGCGCCGCCGCATTCGGCGTGCTCGCCATTCACCACCTTGGGCTTCACGTTGAAGATTTTCAGCCATAAGCCGAAGTGGGGCGAAATACGGAGAAAAGCCTCACACACGACGACGAACGTCGAGATGTTAAGGAAAGAATTGGGGGAAAGGTCATGAAAATCAATCCCGTAATAATACATGATGCCGTGAACAAATGGGTGAAGGGAAAACCCGAGCTCACGGACAAAATGAGGAAGGAACACGACCCTCTCGTGGGGCTCTAGAGTGGGGATGATCTGTCCCGCCGGTGGAAGATGATGTCCGATTTTCTTGGCCAAGTACCCGGCCTCTCGGAGCTTTTTGATATCGCTCTCCCGGACGGTAGAGGCCATCCATTTACCTCCTGCTCCAGATCCGGACATCTTCAGAATCTCTATTCGGTGGAGAAGAAGAGTGCTTTGGCGCTAGGGCTCGAGCAAAGGGGAATTGACTAGCGGAAGGAAAAGGCATGGGCAAAAAAGGAAGAGACCTTATCTCTTTATAGAGGCAGTAGAAAGCTTTTGCGCCTCCCCACTTGCCTGGTGGAACCCGCTCGTTCCCCACTTGCCACAATTGCCGGTGCGGTTGGGCTACCCATACACGTATTGATGAGAATCCCGTAATAAGGGGACACGATCTCTGCTTCGGCAAGACGTGCAGAGGAAACCGCCTCGCAATATACGATGTGGCTGGTTGTGGGAAAACGATTCGAATAATGACTCGACCATGGTGTCATGTCACGCCGTACAAAAATTGCCATCAGATCAGATTTATGAAGTGCTATGCTCTCTACGGTGGTATGTGAAGATCGTCTTGCAGATCCGGACACGATTCAAGTGTTCGATAATTACTTTGGAGTATTCGGAGATGGAACCCGCCTTGCAATGCCGAAGACAAAACTGCACGCCGGACTCATCGTCATTGAAGCCTGGTTTAGGGGCTACTGAGGGAGTCCTGGATTAGGGGGTATCCGAACAGCCGGACTATATACTTTGGCCGGACTGTTGGACCGTGAAAATACAAGACTCAAGACTTCGTTCTGTGTTCGGATGGGACTCTCCTTTGCATGGAAGACAAGCTTGGCGATCCGGATATTATATTTCCTTCTTTGTAACCGACTCCATGTAAATCCTAGCGCCCTCCGGTATCTATATAAACCGGAGGGTTTAGTCCTTAGGGACAGAATCATAATCATCATAGGCTAGCGTCTAGGGTTTAGCCTCTATGATCTCGTGGTAGATCAACTGTTGTAACAGTCATATCATCAATATCAATCAAGCAGGAAGTAGGGTTTTACCTCCATCGAGAGGGCCCGAACCTGGGTAAACATTGTGTCCCTTGCCTCCTATTACCATTAGCCTTATACGCACAGAACGGGACCCCCTACCCGAGATCCGCCGGTTTTTACACTGACAGCGACACTGCCACAAGTATGTGGGACTATAATTATGAACCTTACATCTCTTGGTATTAACACTATGAATATGTGTAACATCACGTTCGAGATTCAATAAAAATAAACCATTGACCAGCGGGGCATGACCATAAAACATATCTCTCATATAAATAGAACAACCATTATTCACGGATTTAAATGAGTAGCCATCTCGCATTAAATGAGATCCAGATACAATGTTCATGCTCAAAGCTGGCACTAAATAACAATTATTGAGGTTTAAAACTAATCTCGTAGGTAGATGTAGAGGTAGCATGCCGATGGCGATCACATCGACCTTGGTACCATTCCCGACGCGCATCATCACCTCGTCCTTCGCCAGTCTCTGCTTATTCCGCAGCTCCTGTTTTGAGTTACAAATATGAGCAACCGCATCGGTATCAAATACCCAGGAGCTATTACGAGCGCTGGTAAGGTACACATCAATAACATGTATATCACATATACCTTTGGTGTTGTCGGCCTTCTTATCCGCTAAGTACTTGGGGCAGTTCCGCTTCCAGTGACCATTTCCCTTGCAATAAAAGCACTGAATCTCGGGCTTGGTGAGGGAGTCCTGGATAAGGGGGTATCCGGACAGCCGGACTATATTCATCGTCCGGACTATAGAAGCGTCAAGATACAAGACTCAAGACTGCGGCTCGTGTCCGGATGGGACTCTCCTTTGCGTGGAAGACAAGCTTGGCGATCCAAATATTATGTTTCCTTCCTTGTAACCGACTCCATATAAACCCTAGCTCTCCAAGGTGACAGTGCCACAAGTATGTGGGACTATTTATCAGCCTTACATCTTTTGGTATTAACACTATGAATATGTGTAACATCACGTTCGAGATTCAATAAAATTAAACCATTGACCAGCGGGGCATGACCATAAAACATATCTCTCATATAAATAGAACAACCATTATTCACGGATTTAAATGAGTAGCCATCTCGCATTAAATGAGATCCAGATACAATGTTCATGCTCAAAGCTGGCACTAAATAACAATTATTAAGGTTTAAAACTAATCTCGTTGGTAGATGTAGAGGTAGCATGCCGATGGCGATCACATCGACCTTGGTACCATTCCCGACGCGCATCATCACCTCGTCCTTCGCCAGTCTCTGCTTATTCCGCAGCTCCTGTTTTGAGTTACAAATATGAGCAACCGCACCGGTATCAAATACCCAGGAGCTATTACGAGCGCTGGTAAGGTACACATCAATAACATGTATATCACATATACCTTTGGTGTTGTCGGCCTTCTTATCCGCTAAGTACTTGGGGCAGTTCCGCTTCCAGTGACCATTTCCCTTGCAATAAAAGCACTGAATCTCGGGCTTGGTGAGGGAGTCCTGGATAAGGGGGTATCCGGACAGCCGGACTATATTCATCGTCCGGACTATAGAAGCGTCAAGATACAAGACTCAAGACTGCAGCTCGTGTCCGGATGGGACTCTCCTTTGCGTGGAAGACAAGCTTGGCGATCCGGATATTATGTTTCCTTCCTTGTAACCGACTCCATATAAACCCTAGCTCTCCAAGGTGACAGTGCCACAAGTATGTGGGACTATCATTATCAGCCTTACATCTTTTGGTATTAACACTATGAATATGTGTAACATCACGTTCGAGATTCAATAAAAATAAACCATTAACCAGCGGGGCATGACCATAAAACATATCTCTCATATAAATAGAACAACCATTATTCACGGATTTAAATGAGTAGCCATCTCGCATTAAATGAGATCCAGATACAATGTTCATGCTCAAAGCTGGCACTGAATAACAATTATTGAGGTTTAAAACTAATCTCGTAGGTAGATGTAGAGGTAGCATGCCGATGGCGATCACATCGACCTTGGTACCATTCCCGACGCGCATCATCACCTCGTCCTTCGCCAGTCTCTGCTTATTCCGCAGCTCTTGTTTTGAGTTACAAATATGAGCAACTGCACCGGTATCAAATACCCAGGAGCTATTACGAGCGCTGGTAAGGTACACATCAATAACATGTATATCACATATACCTTTGGTGTTGTCGGCCTTCTTATCCGCTAAGTACTTGGGGCAGTTCCGCTTCCAGTGACCATTTCCCTTGCAATAAAAGCACTGAATCTCGGGCTTGGTGAGGGAGTCCTGGATAAGGGGGTATCCGGACAGCCGGACTATATTCATCGTCTGGACTATAGAAGCGTCAAGATACAAGACTCAAGACTGCGGCTCATGTCCGGATGGGACTCTCCTTTGTGTGGAAGACAAGCTTGGCGATCCGGATATTATGTTTCCTTCCTTGTAACCGACTCCATGTAAACCCTAGCTCTCCGGTGTCTATATAAACCGGAGAGCATGGTCCTTAGAAGGCCGATCACAATTACAATCATACCATCATAGGCTAGCTCTTAGGGTTTAGCCTCTACGATCTCGTGGTAGATCTACTCTTGTATTCCACATATCTTCAATATTAATCAAGCAGGAAGTAGGGTTTTACCTCCATCGAGAGGGCCCGAACCTGGGTAAACATTGTGTCCCTTGCTTCCTGTAACCATCAGCCTAAGACGCACAGATCAGGACCCCCTACCCGAGATCCGCCGGTTTTGACACCGACATTGGTGGTTTCATTGAGAGTTCCTCTGTGCCGTCGCTTCGAGGCTTGATGGCGTCTTCAATCGTCAACAACACGGTCCAGGGTGAGACTTTTTTCCCTGGACAGATCTTTGTGTTCGGCGGCTTCGCACTGCGGGCCAATTCGCTTGGCCAGTTGGAGCAGATCGACAGCTTCGCCCCTGGCCACCAGATCAGGTTCGGAAACTTGAACTACACGGCAGATATCCACGGAGGCTTGATATTTGATGGATTTGAGCCTGCGCCAGGAGCGCCAGATAGCCACGACGAGCACGGCCTAGACCTGCTGTCTGACAGTGCCCGGGACATCATCCCCGAGGCAGCCCGGGATCTAAATCCAGGGCAGGTTGCATTGCCTACGGACAGAGGGCTGGACCCCGCCCCGCAGGCCACACACTTATCGGCGGTGGAGCCAAACACGGGTCTCACCTCTGTGGAGGCCTGTAACCCTGGGCCCCTGGACTCATATCCGGCTGTTGGTCCTAGTCCGCTCACTCTCGAGCTAGCCGAGCTAGGCTGGGCTCCGGTAATGGAGTTTACCACTGCGGACATCTTTCAGCACTCGCCCTTTGGCAACATGCTAAACTCATTGAAGTCTCTCTCTTTGTCAGGAGGCTCTGGGCTGAACTATGTCCGGCTTGAGTGGGAAGAAGGCGACGAAGGAATTCGCTGCCCACCCACCACCCACTTTGTCGCCATGATCGATGATTTGAGCGACGTGCTCGACTTTGACTTCGAAGACATCGATGGTATGGACGACGATGCAAGAGACATACAGGAGCCACCGCTCACAGGGCGGTGGACAGCCACCTCTTCAAACGATATATACATGGTGGACACTTTGAAAGAAACCAACGGCAACAAGGCAGTGGAGGACAACCCCTCGGGAGGAAAATCAAAATATGGGCGTCTCCGACGCCACTCCAAACCCCGCCGCATCAATACAGGTCCCGGAGATGATCCGGATAGTACCGAAGAGGAATATAGTCCTAATCAGCCGACCATCAAGCAGGCCATACATGCCACGGTGGGATACTTGGAGAGGGACAACTATGCGGCCCCCTCCGAGGACAGGGTAAGCCTTGACAATGATGAATTCGGCGTGCCTGAAGACCCAGCGGAACAAGTTCGCTTTAGGCGACAACTCATAACCACTGCAAAGAATCTGCAAAGGAAGCAAGAGCAGCTTAAAGCCAAACAGGATGTGTTAATAGAACGGTGGACCAAGATCCTGGCCACCGAGAAGTACGGACTCGACCGCCCTAACAAAGGGCACACACAGCACAACTGGCTACCTCAACCTAAGCAGGAAAATCAAAGGCACACAACCCAACGTCCGCACACCACTACGGTCCAAACCAACAAGAAGGATACATGAAGAAGCAGCCTCAAGCCCCGGCGCAACGGTCATAAACGGCAAATCAGGGAAGCTGGTATCAAGTTCAGCAAATCCCAGTCCGGTCAACGGACAAGGAACAACTCAAGCCTATTCGGCCCAAGCCACGAACTCGATCAGTCGTGCGAAATTCATGGTACTCCCAAAAGAACGGCAAAACATACTAATAGAGAATGCCGGATCTCCAAAGTAAAGCAACCGGGCATGTGCCGGAAACATTGAGGGGAGGCGCTTAGTCAAAAGCCCCCCCCCCCAGCACAACAGTACGGCCGATCGCCCACTACCATACAAACCACATCAATTCAGTTGCATACCCCCAGACCTAACAGTCCAGGGGCTCCTCCAACAATAAAAGCCCAAGCGGGCGTACACATAACACCTTCTACAAGGTGCTAGGCACAAAGGCCAGGATCATTGGCCCGCCGCCCTAACGGTTGTTTTCATATAACCAAATAAGGCCGCGCCATCGGCACATCCCCCCTATACGGTATCACACCGTATGCTAACAGGATGAACCACGTTGGCTAGATTCCACGTGGTAAATCATCAGGCCAGCACCGGTAATACACTCACGCCTGTGTGCAGAGCCAAACCCCGCCCTTAGAAGCGAAGATCATACAGCTTCCAGAGTAGCAACTCGCGCATGCCGGTCAATATTTTGATATGACAGCCAACTATCCGGACACCAACTGAGGAGTCCGAGCTGCTTCTCGAATAGCGGCTGGGGTCACCAGGGTCCGATCAGGAACCTTTGGACCAACCACAAGACGACGTTCGGCGCCCTCCGCTCACTTACCTTAACAAACTAACATTTATGCAGAACAGGCTCGGCGGCGTGAAGTCGGCCCAGACACACAAGGACAGGACCATGCAGGTAGACGGCAGTTCAGATTCACTTTCGATCCATTCACAGCCCCCTCCAGTCCGGCCACCACAGGTTCCGCCAGAAACCATCTCTTTTTCATAATAATAAATCGCATTCATATGCATAGACATATCATATTTACTGCAATGCGTAGACTTAACTAAACATGCACCGGTCGTCGTTTATCATCGACGCCTCTTTGCCACAAAAGTGGCAGCCACAGTTTGTGTTACGCCCGGTTATGCCAGGGGCTCCACAGTACGGCAATAAAGTCCGAACACCTTCCGGTCGCTCGGCACCCCGAACTTATAGCACTATATGCATCAGCTCCGAATCATGTCTTGGGTCATTGGTTGGGTTTGCCCGGCTCCCATGTTTTGGTACCTTACGTTCCATTCCGTCGGCTAAGGTAGCACTGGGAGAACTACTGCAATTGTGTCCCAGATCTACCGGACGAGCACCTCAGTAGAGAAAGCCGAAAACCGACTGTCATGATGCGGCGAGAGCTGGTCAGCTGTTCGAGAGGTTGCAAAATCCTTAAAGATTTATTCCGCATAACGCCACTATAAAATGCAGATTGCGACGGATCGGTCTACCGATCAGGCGCCAATAGAGCCCCTAGTCCGGCCTTTCGGACACTAGGGGCTGCGCCGACCATACTCAAACTCCTATGGCTAAGTGAGAGTAGTAAAGCCCTATAGTCCGATTGCCTGGTTTGTGGTGAGAAATGCCTCCTTATAAGGATCCAACCATGGGACAAAGAGTGTTCAGAAATACCCCGAACACCCCCGTACTTCTGTCGTGGGGGCTGAAGCCGACGACTGGCCAACTCTCAGAATTCATATACAATAAACAGCCGCAAAGGAAGAACATATGTTAAAACCAAATAGGCAACATATAATAAAAGTGCCATTATCCCATATTACAAATGTTGGCAAAAATGCCCTCAGGGAAATATAATGTATTTGGTGCACTTATCCGCTGCCAGGCGGGCACCCTTCATTACACCTTCATAATACAGTTCGGGCTTGCGATGCTCCTTACCCTCCGGTGGCCCCACAATTATCAGCTTTTCTGCCTCAAGCTTCCCCCAATGCACTTTTGCATGGGCAAGCACCATTCACGCACCTTCTATACAGACTGATCGCTTGATAATATCAAGTCGAGGACAGGCGCCCACAATCCGCTTGACGAGTCAGAAGATACTGCTGGGAATTGGCTCTGCAGGCCATAGCCAGATGACCAAGTCCTTCATGGCTAGTTCGGCCGCGTGGTGCAGTTTGACCAGCTGCTTCAGCTGATCGATAAAAGGCACCGGATAGTTCGGCGCTAGATACTGCGACCAGAAGTTCCTCCCCGTAGACTCCCTCTCCTCGGACTGGTAAAATTGGGCCGCATCTAATATGCTACGAGGCATATCCGCAAACGCCCCTGCAAAATCAAGAATTCAGCTTGCCGCTTAGAGTTCACTATATTATAACATCATAACGGCCATAGATACAACAGGCCTTACTAGCCGCAACTTTCCAGGCCTCCTGAATGTCCCATACAGCACCTCGGGCTTCTTCCCGAGCATCTTCCGCGGCTTGGAGAGCCTGGGCGAGTTCGGATTCTTTCCCTACTAGACTCTCTCCAAGCTCTCGCTTTTTGTTACAACATCCTGTAGCTCCCGCTCAGCTATGGCGACCCTGGCCTCGTGTTTTTCACACAGAGCCAGTTCGGCGGCAGCCTTCTCTTGGGCATCAGCCGCCGCTTTCTTCAGCGCCTCATATTCGGCACTCGCTCCTAGGGTGTATAACATAAATACTTTTCAATAGGCGCACTTATTGATTTGTGCCCAACGCAAGACAATGTTCAAACATACCTTGCCTCTCCTCCAATTGCTTCTTCACACGGTCAAGTTCTTCTTTGGCCCGTCTCAGGCTCTCTTTCAGTTCGGACACTTCCGCATCATGGGCGGCCGTCCTCTCCGCAGACGCCTGTTTTCAAAAACATGGGTATACATCATTAAAAGTTCCCATTACAACTGAGGATTTGATCCCCTGCCCGGCTTTCTTTTTCCGGACAGTGTATTAGGGGCTACTTCTCATATCATACTAATTCTTTAAAGGTTCCTTACAAACCATACCTCAAAGGCCTTTATAAGGCCAAGATAGGACTCATTCAGCCCGCTTTCGGTAGCCTGAATCTTTCCAACCACCGCACCCATAAGGGTCCGATGTTCATCAATGACGGACACGTTCTTTAACGCTGTCAACAGACCGCCCGACAGCTCGGTGTATGTTGAAGTGGCCGGCGGAGTAGGCAAACCTCCCTCCATGGAGGATGGCCGCTGGCCCGATCCTGGAGCCTTAGGAGCCTCCAGAACTTTATCCGGCCCCGAGTCTCTTTGAGACAACACCTCGGTGTCACACCCGGACTTCGAAAAAGGAATCCCCGGAGGCGTCTCGCTCGCCACAGCATTCGATCTCAACGAATCCTCCAATGAGGATTGTCCGGCAGGAGACCTTGCCGGGCTGTATGAGATGTGGCGACACTTAAAACTACTATACCCGGACAACCCTCAATACATAGGCGTATTTGGATTTCGGTTGCTTAAGATTTTCCTAGGGGCTGGGCCTCGGGATCCCACTCCGGGCTATTATCGGCAGCCGGGGTGGATGCCTCTGGAGGGGAACCTCGCCTTTTCTTGGGCGACTCGGCCTCCTGGGACGGGGAAGCCGCACACTTCTTCCCGCTGGCAGAGCGAGGCTCGTCCTCCTCTGCCTCCTCCTCTTCGTCTTCGGAAGAAGGAGCATCATTGGAGCCTTCGGACCGGGTGTCCGGAGCCTCGCGACAACGGAGGCCACTCCGGGTCTTCTTGACCTGCTTGGAGGCCTCCTTCTTGGGCGCCTTGTAAGGTGTAGGGACCAGCATCTTTGTCAGAAGAGGTCCGGCCGGTTCCTCCGGCAGTGGGGCCGGACATTGTATCCGCTCCACCCTTTTTATCCATCCCTAAAGCCACAATGAAGCACGATTAAAATGCCCCCCTCATGATATGCCGGCTGAAGCCTGGAGGGACGGGGCGTGGCTATAACTTACCGGGCTTGCAGAATGGGATAATTGATACCCCCGGTCCTCAGGAGAGTCCGGCCATGATTTGCTGGACTTAAAGAGCACCATCCAGATATCCTCGTGAGGGGAATCATAGAGCTCCCAGAGGGTTTATTGCTCGGATGGGTCGAATTCCCATAAAGCACAGGCTCGACGCTGGCAAGGGAGAACCTGGCGAACTAGCATCACCTGGACCATGGCAACAAGCTTGACATCCTTGTCGACCATATTCCGGACACGCGTCAGGAGTAGTGACAGCTCATTAGATGAGCACTAGTTCGGGCCCTTCTTGGGCCAGGATGTAAGCCGCAGTGGAGCTCCGGATCTGAACCCAGGAGCTACTGTCCATTCTTCTCTTCATGGTTCGGTGATATAAAACCACTGCCGCTGCCATTCCTTGACGGAGTTGTTAAAAGTGCCCTTCGGCCAAACGACCTTTGGCATCTTGCTCACCATGGCGCCGCCACACTCGGCGTGTTCGCCACTCACCACCTTGGGCTTCACATTGAAAATATTTAGCCACAGGCCGAAGTGAGGTGGAATCCGGAGGAAGGCCTCGCACACGACGATGAACGTCGAGATATTGAGAAAAGAGTTGGGGGAAAGATCGTGAAAGTCAATCCCGTAGTAATACATGACTCCTCGAACAAATGGGTGGAGGGGAAACCCGAGCCCGCGGACAAAATGGGGGAGGACACGACCCTCTCATGGGGCTCCGGAGAAGCGACGACCTGTCCTGCCGGTGGAAGACGGTGGCCGATCTTCTCGTCCAGATACCCGGCTTCTCGGAGCCTCTTGATATCCTTCTCCCCGACGGTAGAGGCCATCCATTTGCCTCCTGCTCCGGATCCGGACATCTTGGAAAAACCTCTCTTCAATGGAGAAGAAGAGTGCTCGGGCCTTGGGGCTCGAGCAGAGGGGAATGAGTTAGCGGAAGGAGAAGGCGTGGGCAAAAGAGGAAGATGCCCTATCTCTTTATAAGAGAAGGTAAAGAGCTTTTTTGCGCCTCCCCGCTTACCTAAGTAGAACCCGCTAGTCTCCCACACGTCGCGATTAGCGGTACAGTTGGATTACCCATACCCGTATTGATGAGAATCCCGTAATGAATGGACATGATCTTCGCTTCTACAAGACGTGCTGAGGAAACCGCCTCGCGGTGTACGCTGTGGCTAGTTGTGAAAAAATGGTTTGAGTAATGACCTGACCCTAATGGCATGTCGCGTCATCTAAATGTTGTCAGCTGGAGTATCATTCTCTCTATGGTGGTATGTGAAGATCATTTTGCAGATCCGGACACGATCTACGTGTTCGATGATAACCTTGGAGTATTCGGAGGAGGAACCCGCCTTGCAATGCCGAAAGCAAGACTGCGCACCGGACTTGTCGTCATTGAAGCCTGGTTCAGGGGCTACTGAGGGAGTCCTGGATTAGTGGGTACCCGGACAGCCGGACTATATTAATCGTCCGGACTATAGAAGCGTCAAGATACAAGACTCAAGACTTCGGCTTGTGTCCGGATGGGACTCTCCTTTGCGTGGAAGACAAGCTTGGCGATCTGGATATTATGTTTACTTCCTTGTAACCGACTCCATATAAACCCTAGCTCTCCGGTGTCTATATAAACCGGAGAGCATGGTCCTTAGAAGGCCGATCACAATTACAATCATACCATCATAGGCTAGCTCTTTGGATTTAGCCTCTACGATCTCGTGGTAGATCTACTCTTGTATTCCACATATCTTCAATACTAATCAAGCAGGAAGTAGGGTTTTACCTCCATCGAGAGGGCCCGAACCTGGGTAAACATTGTGTCCCTTGCTTCCTGTTACCATCAGCCGAAGACGCACAGATCGGGACCCCCTACCCGAGATCCGCCGGTTTTGACACCGACACTTGGGTCCATTGTTCAGCTTCTTCCCGGCAACTGATTTACCAGGCGCGGCAACTCCCTTGCCGTCATTCTTGAAGTTCTTTTTACCTTTGCTTTTCTTGAAACTAGTGGTCTTATTCACCATCAACACTTGATGTTCCTTTTTGATTTCCACCTCCGCTGATTTCAGCATTGAATATAACTCAGGAATGGACTCCTCCATCCCTTGCATATTTTAGTTCATTGTCACGACCGGTTTTTCAATAAAATGCTTATTGAGAAACCGACCTTTATATAGACCAGTATAGGAAAATCTCCTTACTGGTAGACAAATCCTTGATACAGAAATCCAGAAGCACTAATTATTATACAAGGTTGAGCTATGGCTGCTCAACAATTTATTACAAGTATGCCAATATTATACTTAAAGGCGGATATGACACAAGGGTATGGCGGCATACTACTGACTCGTAATAAAAGTGGTCGTGGTGGTTATGTCACAGTGAAGTGGGTGACATGACTCCTAATCTTACAGCTCATCGAGCGTCGGAGTGAGGCTCAATGATTTTATTTGGGTAGCGGAAGCGTATATGGTACAAGTGACCAATTCCAGGATCGCATGGGACTGACTGGGATTCCCCTAGGCGTCGGACTCGCTATCGTACTCTTCATCCATAAGATCACCTTCGTCGATATCTGGCCAAATCAACAAGCCCCAGGTGAGTACTTTGAATGTACTCGCAAGACAGTTTGGAAATAAGATATAACAAATGCAAACATGATACACATGAGTAGTTTAGTAATGCACACTTAAATAATAAATTTGTACGGCAGGTTAATTAAAAAGGAAGTCAAGCGGTAGTCCTCCCGAAATCCCAATAAAAGTAACGGAAAACCAATCGGGTGTCTGAAGCGACGCCTCGAAGGGTAAACATAAACTAACATGCCGCAGTCGGGCGTCTGAGCGACACCACATAAAGGGCTTATACTGAATGTAAATGACAGTGCTTGCCACAGTCGGACGTCTACGCGACATCTCGGAAAGGGCTTATAATGAAAGTAAATAACAGTGTGTGCCACAGTCGGACATCTACGCGACATCTCAAAAAGGGCTTACAATGAAAGTAAAGAATATAGATGCCACAGTCGGATGTCTGAGCGACATCACATAAAGGGCTTATAGCAAAAATAAACAACAAGGATGCCGCAGTCGGACGTCTACGCGACGTCACATAAAGGGCTTATAACAAAGATAAACAACAAGAATGCCACAATCGGATGTCTACGCGACGTCACATAAAGGGCTTATATTTCATCATCCGAACTCAAGTTGTTCATGAAATTATGTCACTTCAAGAAAATGTTAAGTAATAATTATAAACAGGTTAGTCCATCCACAGGAAGAATATTCAGCTGGGTTTACCACTCAAGTTTGTTCACCGGAGATTTGTCACTGAAACAGATACTGAGACTGACATAGATAAGTTGATTATGTTCCTTGACCATAGATACGGTTACTTGAATGATTTGGGACTTTGCAGAGTTTGTACTATTTAACCACAGCCAACGGATTCCAGTAGTCATAGCAGACTACTTCCGTTTACGGTAGTTCAGAGGAAACTCATCTAACCAGTACACACCCATTCCACATCCCGATGCCAGGAATCACCCTAGGCAACGTTCAAGAAAAACTTTGAGACGGGGGGGCTACAACCTCGAGTAGCATGGGATCAAATTTATATCACGCGCTCTAAGGGGTGCCCCCTCCCGGTCCCAACCGGAAACACCCATGCCCCCTGACCGGATGACTATCTTTAATCCAGGGCCATGGAACCCTCATCCCGGCCCCTCTGTTTGGTGTGTACGCGGAAAGAGGTTTGCAACCTACTAAACCATATTCTATGCAGAAAACATGTGGTAGCACACAAAAAGGGTACGGACGGTAATGTGACTTGATTCACGTCAACACTGGAGTTTGAACGGTTTGGCATAAGACTGGCATGCTTCGACAATACCATCTTACCACCTCTCGTGTCACCACATGATCAGTTTATCTCTCATCAATTACACATCGAGTTTTGAAGCTCACTCGTAGTTACTTGCATGCAATATAACAATCACCGATGCTCATATAAACATGCCATGAACTAGCTATTCAAGCAAACATGCAAAACACTCATCATATCAAAGGTTCAAACATGCTTGCCTGGTTCGGAGTAGTCAGAGTCTAGCTCAGCGAAGTTCGCGGTCCCGTCTCCTCCGTCGGTATCTACGTCATAAAGAAACCGCATACTAGCGTAAATGCCGTGTGTGCACAAAAAGTGTTCCAAATATTTTTCAATTAAATCTGATAAAAAAACTAGAGAGAAAGATAAAGATGACAGAAAAAGAATCAATTCAAAATCACTTTTTGCTTAAAGTTATTAAGGTTTTGGCCCAGGGACTTATCTGTAATGAAACAGAAAGTTTCCAGGGGCTAGCTTATAAAAACAGAAAACGATTCGATTAGAAACCCGCCAACTCCAAAGGGAAAACGTATTCTGACCCAAGGCGTTTTCAGAAAACGGTTCGGCAAAAAGGGAAAAAGCTGACGAGGGGGTCCCAAACGTCAGGTTTGAATTTTCAAACAGAGTCACCGGCGCCCGAAGGCTGCGGTGGTCGCCGACGGCGATCCACGGCGAGGTAGGGGGAAAGGAAGGTACCTACGGGTTCACTGGGTCCTTCCGCACTTGTGGGTGGTGGAGTTGGTCGTCGGCGCGCACCACGTCGATGGCGGCCACAACTCCGGCGGATGGTGGTTCGGGTGTTGTTCGATCTCGCCGGGGAGGGCTGCAAAGGTCGAATCGAGGCTTGGGTTAGAGCATTGGGTGGAGTAGGAGGCGACTGGCACGGTCTGGAAGGCGAGGGTGGTCTCACCTGAGCGAATCACGCCGGAGGCCGAGGCGGATCGGGGTGGCCGGAGTCAGGGAAGGAGACCTCCTCGGGGTCCTCCTAGTAGATAGGCGGGGCTCTGGTGAGGTGGAGGTGTGGTGCGGGGTCGAGAACGAGCTCGGGGCTCCCTTTTTATAGGCGATCCGAGGCAGTGGCCATGAACGGGATAACGCCGGCGACGATTACGGCAAGGCAGTTGGTGGTCAGGTGATTAAGGGGCTAGGCATCGTCGCGATGGTCTACTGGTTCCGTTCCAGTGCTAATCTTGGCCTGCTTTGGGTGGTACTCCAAGTTTCTAACAGAACGGCTCACGGAGCTCGTCGGCGGCAGGGGGCACGCTCTGCGCTACTCAAGCCATGGCGACGGTGCCGCAGCGTGCACAGGCTAGCGGACAACCACGCGGAGGCTTCGGGTGGCTCGGGTGGTGCTGGACGGCGCTGAAAGGTGGTGCTGGTCCCTGCCGGCCGCCACGGGTGGCTCTGCCACCGCAGATGTTGCCGGCATCGGCGAGGCATGCCGCCACCGACACCTGCGCCCGTCCAAATGAACATGCGGCACCCTGGATAAGGAGGGGGAACGGGGAGCAAGGTGCCACTGCAGTTACTGGCGAGATCGACGCCGTGCCCTGAAGAAAACGACACTGACAGCCGAACTGAAACGCTGAACTCTGAATTTACTTAATCTGAACAGCAACAGTCCATGCCAGGTGTTTGATGAAATGTTTTTGGCATGTGGAAGAGTTTTCTGGAGCTGATCTTTGGTGAGGTGACCTCTCAATACACCAAGGGGTGGCCTGATTTATCTCAGAATTTTTGGAGAAGAAAAAATATTGAATTTCACCAAAAATGACAAATCTGGCCCAAACTTGCAGTGATCAAAACTTGAAAATTTTGAATTGCGCAAGAGTGGATCTTGATGGATCTAGGTTGGGGGTGCTAAGGACTAGTCAGAGGAGTTGGTTTGGTTTCAAGACTCAAAAGAAATCAGGTACTTCCTTTGTAAACCACCTAGGTCCAAAATAAATGACAGAAATAGTTTTGGGGATAAAAACAAATTGAATAAAAATAAGAAATGGGTTGAACTTGCTAGGATTAGATATTTGGCTTGACCCAAAGTGGAGGAAGGGGTTTTGGAGGAAAACTTTTAACATGAGGCATGGCAAAGGGAAGAGTTTGAATAAATAGAATAAAATCCAAAACCCATAGAATTTATTTTTAATTAAAAATCTTTCCAAAAATTAATTTGAGATGAGTCAACACCAAATGAAAAGCCTTCAAAACCAAACGTCAAGGTTGAGAATGACCCAAAATGAAATATTTGCCAGAAGAGAAAATTTTGAGAAGGAGAGTCTTTCAGAAAGATCTTAAACAGCCTCCTTTAAGTCAAATAAAGAATTTGCTAAAAACCAATTCAATTTTTTTGGAGTGCCACATTCATCACAAAGCTCTTGTAGCTAGGTGGGAGCGACTGGAGGATCCTGTCAATGACCGAGTCATCTGGAAGATTAACTCCCAGCTGAAACAAACTATTTTGCAACCCAGACATAGTGAGTATATGCTCGCTAACAGAACTATTTTCCTCCATCTTACAACTGTAGAACTTGTCAGAGACTTCATATCTCTCGACCCGGGAATGAGCTTGGAAAACCATTTTCAGCTCTTGGAACATCTCATATGCTCCGTGCCGCTCAAAACGCTTTTGGAGCCCCGGTTCTAAGCTGTAAAGCATGCCGCACTGAACCAGGGAGTAATCATCACTACGCGACTGCCAGGCGTTCATAACGTCTTGGGTTGCTAGGAAAATGGATGCGTCACATAGTAGTGCTTCAAGGACATATGCTTTCTTGGCAGCTATGAGGATGATCCTCAAGTTTCGGACCCAGTCCATATAGTTGCTACCATCGTCTTTTAGCTTGGTTTTCTCTAGGAATGCGTTGAAGTTGAGGGCAACATTAGCGTGGCCCATTTGATCTACAAGACATATTATGAAGATATTTTAGACTATGTTCATGATAATTAAGTTCATCTAATCAAATTATTTAATGAACTCCCACTCAGATAGACATCCCTCTAGTCATCTAAGTGATACATGATCTGAGTCAACTAGGCCGTGTCCGATCATCACGTGAGACGGACTAGTCATCATCGGTGAACATCTCCATGTTGATCGTTGAGGGAGTCCTGGATTATGGGGTATCCGGACAGCCGGACTATATACTTTGGCCGGACTGTTGGACCGTGAAAATAAAAGACTCAAGACTTCGTCCCGTGTCCGGATGGGACTGTACTTTGCGTGGAAGACAAGCTTGGCGATCCGGATATTATATTTCCTTCTTTGTAACCGACTCCGTGTAAACCCTAGCCCCTCCGGTATGTATATAAACCGGAGGGTTAAGTCCTTAGGGACAAAATCATAATCATCATAGGCTAGCTTCTAGGGTTTAGCCTCTACGATCTCGTGGTAGATCAACTCTTGTAACACTCATATCATCAATATCAATCAAGAAGGAAGTAGGGTTTTACCTCCATCGAGAGGGCCCGAACCTGGGTAAACATTGTGTCCCTTGCCTCCTGTTACCATTAGCCTTAGACGCACAGATTGGGACCCCCTACCCGAGATCCGCTGGTTTTGACACCGACATTGGTGCTTTATTTGAGAGTTCCTCTGTGTCGTCGCTGTAAGGCTCGATGGCTCCTTCAATCATCAACAACAACGCAGTCCAGGGTGAGACCTTTCTCCCCAGACAGGTCTTCGTGTTCGGCGGCTTTGTACTGTGGGCCAATTCGCTCGGCCATCTGGAGCAGATCAACAGCTACGCCCCTGGCCATCAGGTCAGGTTCGGAAACTTGAATTATACGGCCAATATCGGCGGAGACTTGATGAGGGAGTCCTAGACTAGGGGGTGTCCGGATAGCCGGACTATCATCATCGGCCGGACTCCAAGACTATGAAGATACAAGATTGAAGACTTCGTCCCGTGTCCAGATGCGACTTTCCTTGGCGTAGAAGGCAAGCTTGGCGATACGGATATGTAGATCTCCTACCATTGTAACCGACTTTGTGTAACCCTAGCCCTCTCCGGTGTCTATATAAACCGGATGGCTTTAGTCCGTAGGATGAACAACAATCATACCATAGGCTAGCTTCTAGGGTTTAGCCTCCTTGATCTCATGGTAGATCTACTCTTGTAATACCCACATCATCAATATCAATCAAGCAGGACGTAGGGTTTTACCTCCATCAAGAGGTCCCGAACCTGGGTAAAACATCGTGTCCCTTGTCTCCTGTTACCATCCACCTAGACGCACAGTTCGGAACCCCCTACCCGAGATCCGCCGGTTTTGACATCGACATTGGTTCTTTCATTGAGAGTTCCTCTGTGCCATCGCAATCAGGAGGGATGCCTTTTCCCGTCGTTAAAGACGGCGCCGTCATCAAGGGAGCTTTGGCCCCCGGCCAAACTATTCGGCTAGGCGGTTTTCTTATGACCACATGTTCGGCCGCCGCTCCGACAATGACCTCTCGAGTCATCAAAAGCGATCTTCACGTCAACTCGGAATTCGCCGAGCAGCTAGATCCAATGGAGCTCTCCTCCGTAAATGAGCTCTTGGATCGCATCGCCGCCCTGGGAGTCGCCACAGACTACGATCAGATTGGGCTTAAAACCGATCTGAGAGAAATTAACTCTCCCCAGGCTACCCACCTCGTTGTCGTGGTAGAGGAACAACGCGACAACTCTTCCTCTATGTTGAAAACCAGTTATGTCTGGATTCCCGATCCCATTCCGCCGGATTCCCGCGAAAGGACGGATGTCAATCAAGTACTAAACCTAAAGTCAGGCATCAGACCAGATTTGTCGGATAACATCTAGCAATCCAAGGTTCCAAATCTGGAAACTTCTCGGCCTTCGAGCCTCAGACCGGGCGGGGTTCCGAATTTAATTCCGCCCGCCCACCCAAACATAAGCGATCTATCTCAAATACGGCAGGAGCCCGATGAAACAGTACATCACTACTGGGCCAGATTCCTCCTGGTCATGGACAGGATAAAAGACTGCCGTGAGGAAAGCGCAATCTCAACACAATGCCCTTCGGACTCAAAAACGTCGGCGCAACATATCAGCGCATGATTCAGACATGTCTGGCCACCCAGATAGGCAAAATAGTGGAGGCGTACATAGACGATGTGATCGTTAAGACCAAACACGTCGAAACTCTAATAGATGATTTGAGGTTTACATTTGACAACCTCCGAGCATACGACATTAAGCTCAACCCGGAAAAATGTGTTTTCGGCGTACCAGCCGGTAAGCTCTTGGGCTTCATTGTATCCGGTAGAGGAATTGAAGCAAACCCAGCCAAGATCCGGGCTCTGTCACAATTGGATATCCCAAAAGACCTCAAACAGATACAAAAATTAACGCGATGCATGGCGGCTCTAAGCCGCTTCATCTCCCGTTTGGGAGAAAAGGCGCTGCCCCTCTATCGCCTGCTCCGGCGCACCGAACACATTGAATGGACGGATGCTGCCACGACCGGACTCGAAGAAATTAAGGCCATATTGGCAACAAATCCGGTCCTGGTCGTGCCCAACTTGGGCGAGCCCATGTTATTATATATCGCGGCAACTCATCAAGTTGTCAGCGCCGTACTTGTCGTCGAACGAGAAACAGAAGGGCAAAAATTCCCTTTTCAAAAACCAGTGTACTATGTATCCACTGTCTTAACTCCATGCAAGTCCCGGTACCCACATTATCAAAAGATAGCGTACGTGGTGTTCATGGCATCCCGGAAGCTGCGACACTACTTTCAAGAGTGTTCCATAACGGTGGCCTTCGAAGTACCTCTCAACGACATTATAAATAATCGCGACGCGACGGGCAGGATTGCAAAATGGGCCATTGAGCTCTTACCATTTGACATAACCTACAAACCACGGCGAGCTATAAAGTCGCAAGTTTTGGCTGACTTCATCACCGAATGGACCGAAGTCGAACTCCCTAAAGAGTACGGCGCATACTCCAATTGGATCATGCATTTCGACGGCTCCAAAATGCTGGCTGGCTTGGGGGCTGGCGTCATCTTGATGTCCCCAACCGGAGACACAGTCCAATACGTACTTCAAATAATGTACATGGACTCCAACAATGCAACCGAATACGAGGCCCTTCTACATGGCCTCCGGATGGCAATCTCCATGGGTATTCAACACCTAGAGGTGCGCGGGGATTCAAACCTCGCAATATCCCTAGTAAATGGAGACTTTGACGCCAAAGATCCAAAAATGGCAGCCTACCGTAACGCCGTCCTAAAAATGTCAGCCCGGTTCGAAGGACTAGAATTCCACCATGTAGCCCGGGATAATAACCAGGCAGTAGACGTGTTGGCACGCATCGGCGCAAAAGTCGACGCCGTCCCTCCAAACATCTTCCTGGAATGGCTCTTTAAGCCATCCGTATTATGGGAAGAGGAGTCCGGAAATAACAACCCGGAACTAACTGCACCACCCAACACAGAACATTCTGACATAATCGGTGGCTCAGCCAATGAAATAACACCTTCAGCCCACGAAATAATGGCAGTAATTGCCCCATAGACAGAACCATTCCTAGCCTACTTAATCAGGCAGGAACTTCCCGAAGACCAAAATGAGGCCCGCTGCATAGTTCGGCGATCTAAAGCCTTCAAGATCCATGAGGGAGAACATTATAAGAAAAGCACAACCGGAGTCCTTCAAAGGTGTATCTCCAAAGAGGAAGGGCGAAATCTCTTGGCTGAAATTCACGCCGGACTCGGCGGGCACCACGCTGCAGCCCAGGCCCTTGTAGGCAAGGCCTTCCGTACAGGATTCTATTGGCCGACAGCCCGGGCAGATGCTCAGGACTTAGTCCAATGATGTGTTGGTTGCCAGCTCTTTGCTAATCAAAGCCACATGCCACCCACCGCCCTCAAAACTATACCCATCACTTGGCCGTTCGCGGTCTGGGAGCTTGACATGGTTGGACCCCTTAAAGGGGGAACCCACAAGCACAAATATTTATTGGTCATGGTGGACAAATTCACCAAATGGATAGAGGCCAAGAAGGTTAAAACGGCAAAATCCGGACCTGTGATAGACTTCATATCCGGGGTAGTACACCGTTTTGGCGTCCCCCACAACATCATCACTGATAATGGCACGAATTTCACGGCCGACGAGGTTAAACTCTGGTGCAAAAACATGGGCATCAAGCTCGACTACGCTTCAGTCTACCACCCTCAAACTAACGGTCAAGTGGAACAAGCAAATGGTCTAATCATGAGCGGCATTAAACCCAGATTAGTGCGGTCCCTCATGGAATCTAACACGCACTGGGTAGAGGAGCTCGACTCCGTACTCTAGGGGCTGCGGACCACGCCAAACCGCACTACCGGATTCACACCATTTTTTATGGTATACGGTGCCGAGGCAGTTTTGCCCTGCGATATAATTCATGACTCACCTCGCGTGCGCATGTATGAAGAAAGAGAAGCCGAGTTGGATCGGCAGGACAGTTTGGACGCCTTAGAGGAGGAGCGCAACATGGCAAAATCCCGTTCTGCATTCTATCAGCAGCAGGCTCAAAGATATCAAAGCAGAGAAGTACGGGCCAAAACTTACAATGCTGGCGAGCTAGTTCTACGCCTGCCGGACAAGAAAAAAGACAAACTTAAGCCCAAGTGGGAAGGTCCCTTCATCATCGACCAAGTCCTTACCGGTGGCGCATACCGTCTACGCGACGCATCTAACAACCGACTCAAGCCTAACCCATGGAACGCAGCCCGTCTCCGAAGATTCTACGCCTAGCGCCAGACTCAGAGTTCGTCTCCTTCCTCCGTCCACCTTTCATATTCTTTTGCTGTCTTTGTTTTCCCTCCTTTTTCCTCCCTCTTTCAGTACAAGCATCTTGAGGGCTGATCTGCGCTTTGTTCGCACTCACTTGATGTGCTACTCGCACTCGTTATACCTGGGGGCTTCTTTAACAGAAGCTTATCTATATGGGCTTCATGCCCAACACATGTGTCATACTTCCGCATGTACCTTTTACTCACCATTATATGCATCGATATGACTTAAGTTTTGGCCAAGCCGGGTTGCCTGGCTCCTGTGCTTACCCCTACGTTCCCGTTTTTCGGCTAGGCGGTAAAGGGAGCACCTCTACGATTGTTACTGCCGGGTCAGCCGGATGTGTACCTCAGACTGGGTGAAGCCGAAGGCTAGCATTCTTAAGGGAATATTCGGTCGGTGACCTGAAAGATGATTTATTACATATTTATTTATCTGCCCCCAGATGTTTTTTCTGCTCTTTTCGCAGTCCGGTCATGCACTTTAGGGCATGCCTCCCAGGGAAAGGAACCCCTAACGGAACTATTCTCCCTGGAAGATGTTTCTTACTAACCATGTAATATAACATAGCTAGTTGGGCACTTGTCTGATAAAGCACTTATGACCCCTACGCCTTGTCTCCATGCACGCCCCGGTTTTTTTAACCGTAAGGGTATTCGGACACACTCCGGACTGTTGGGTCCCGAGGTTGAAGCGAAAAGGTCCGCAAAGACAAACGATCTACAATCCGGCTAGAAGGTATTTTACATGTCATTTTAAATTACATCGTCAAACTGACTGATTGTACTCATCTTCAATCCCATCTAACAAGCTGTCTAATTTACAGTCTTGTTGGGAATATTTCGCGGCCAACTCTACTTGGCTGTACATCAGACTCACAGGGATCTCCTTCCCATCGGGGCACGCAGGTCCGACCTCGGCCATGTGGTTTGGATCAGACTTCGGGTACCACGTCTTCACCATGGCCCATGCCTCCCTTGCGCCTTGACGGCAGGCTGATATCTTCCATAGACGGAGACAATGCCGTACTCCCTGAAGCTTCTCAGCAAGCCCTCCAAGACCCTCGTGTAGGGAGATGGAAGGCTATAAGGCCTGAACGACGCTGCTCATCGCCCGCCGAACACGTTCGTGCAGTTGCAGCAGCTCGGGAAGAGGGTCTCCCGTGGAACTAGGCATCTCCTCCGTCGGACGACCCGTGAGCACACCTACAGACACATTTCTGTCAATCGACTTCCTCGCCGAACTCTTCTTTTCAAAAGAGTTTGCTCAAGCACTTACTATAAATGCCGTGACGAAGCCGCCGATTCTCCTTTACGGAGTTAGACAGCTGGACCCAAACATCTTTTAGTTCTTCGCCCAGCTGGGTGTTGGCACCTTGGAGTTTGTTCCTCTCCTGCTGCACCCTCATAAGCACCTTCTCGCCGGCCTTCAGCTGGCGCAACAGATGTTGCTTGTCCGGATCTAGTCCGACACCTTCTGCAATATTATTGTCAGACTATACACACGCCGCACTTCATAAACTATTTCTCTTTTCGAAATATGAATTACCAGAGGGGGTCTCTGTGGCTCCCCCGGCAGCGGCCAGTGCGGCCTCAAGTTGGGCCTTGCATTCTTGAAGCTCCTCGGACAGGTGGGTATTCTTCTCTGTTAGATCCTGCATAACAAATGATCCTTAAGTCAGTTAGTTTAACTATTTTAAGTCTCGGGGGCTACTAGCATATATAACTATTAAAATTCCTCACCCGTATGTCTTTTACATACTGCTCTGTGGCTCTGGTTAAACCATCTTGAGCAGCACAGAGGTGCGCGTCTCCCGCATTAAAGGCATTCAACGCCTCTTGGGAGAAACACGCGTCACGAAGAACTGTCCGACGGCGCCTGTAATTCATGGCGCTCTCCACCTCAGATGTCAGGACCCCGACTCGATGTCACATCGATCTAGCCGGTAACACCTCATATCACTTTGCGGCCTCACGCACGGTATCCCCACGGGTGTCGCCTTACCTTTGCCCGGGACCGTTTGCGCCTTTTGGCTCACGTATATGATAGTGTCGCTAGCATCCATATGATAAGGAGCCCGGGCTGACATGACTAGTCGTAAACCCAAAGTGGCACAGACTTACAGGGACAGGCATCCATGACCCAGCTTCGAACGTGTCGGTCATCAGCAAGTGGGTCCGGGCTATAGCACTGGGCTAGCAGGACTCCGGTAAACCGGGCTGTAGCGGGCTAACAGGACTCCGGTACTCAAAGCGTGACATTTCCCCGAAGGGACAGACACAGGAACGAAGAAGGACACATGCCGGCCAGCCTAAGTGTTCCGGAGCAGTAGCAAGCTACCATGGCTCAGTGGAAACACTAGGAGACATTTCCCGGTAAGAGAGGCTACTAAAGATAAACAACTAGATGGTCAGATCCCACACATACCAAGCATTGCAATAACATACACACAATATGCTCGATATGTGCAATACAACATGGCATCACAAAATGACTCTACTACTCAAGTAGTTTATTCAATAGGCTCCGAGGAGCGAGATATTACAAACATGAGTCTCGTGACCCAACACTCAGAGCATACAAGTCAAAGCACAAGCGAAAGCTATCATGTCTGGGTACAGACATCTATAAATGAAAAAGGCTGAGAAGCCTGACTATCTATCAGATCCTGCCGAGGGCACAAGATCGTAGCTGAGGTAACAAGCTAAACGTCGAAGTCCACGTGGAACTACTAGTGAGACTGAAGTCTCTCTGCAAAAACATAAAATAGGCAAACGTGAGTACAAATGTACCCAGCAAGACTTACATCAGAACTAACTACATATGCATCATTTTCAACAAGGGGATGGTGGGGTTTAACTGCAGCAAGCCAGCTTTGACTCGGTGGCTATCCTAAACTACGACTGCAAGCGACTCTTTTGAGATGGCGCACACGAGTCCACATATTCACCATATCAATACACCACTATGGATTCGCTCCCGTCCCCCTACGAGAACGCCATCCATAGCACTCACGCTTATCTTGCGCATTTTAAAGTATCCACTTTCACTTGTCTATGAACTGATATAAGTAACCCAGAAGTCCTTTTCCGCGGACACGGCTATTCGAATAGATGATGTTAACCCTGCAGGGGTGTACTTCTTCATACATGTTTCCACCACTTAGCGTCTGCACACGACATGTGCTCGGCAGACTTCAAGCGAAAGCCGACGTGGGTGTAGACCACGACCTACCTAAACACTCAAGTCTCTAGTCCAGGTTTATCGCCTATTCGGGTTCCATCCATGAGGAGATCCGGCCGGAGTTTCGCTCACAGCCCCAAACGATGTGAACAGGGTTCCCAAGATACCTAACGGGCATCCGGTACACCGTGCCACGTACCTACCGCATCACAGCCCACCCCTACGGTCAGCGCTGTCCACGGCCTCCAGTAAGCTACAAACACCAGAAACTACTTGCAACTCCTGGACAGAGGACAAGGGTGAATAAGAAGTCGAGCGGGGTCATATTTCAGGGTGCAATGTATGGTAGTAACTGAATCATGGATCACAAACACAGAACTCAGTTCCTGAGGACGGCTACAATGAGACAACCCACCATGTACTCCTACATGGCCTCTCACCGCTACCTTTACCAAATCGTGTTCACACACTTAGCTCACACACAGTAGGACATGTTCACACGCCTCTGATTCATCCCCGATGAATCAGACCTGACTCAACTCTAAGCAGTAGCAGGCATGACAAACAAGCATGAATGAGTAGGCACAACAGGGCTCAAACAACTCCTACTCATGCTAGTGGGTTTCATCTATTTACTGTGGCAATGACAGGTCATGCAAAGGATAAAGGGGGTTCAGCTACCGCAGTAAGTAACAGATGAATCGGTGTTGTCCTAATGCAGTAAAAGAGAGCAGGAGCGAGAGAGTAGGATTGTATCGGAATGAACAAGGGGGTTTTGCTTGCCTGGCACTTCTGAAGATAACATTGAGTCTCCATCAGTGTCAACGATCACATCATCGATACAACGTCTATCGAGGGGGAACAACACCGGCAAACAGAAGGAAACACAATCAATGCAATGCACAATATGATGCATGCTATGACATGGCAACATGCTGGTGTTTTGAGCTAATGCAACTAGCAACAAGTTAAATGGGGTTGGTTTGAATACAAGATTCAAATTTAAACTCCATATGTGATTATTCAAATGCCATTTACTTCATTTGCCCTAAACAATAGTGATAAGTTGTTCTAACATGCATGAAAATGGTACAGATGGATTCCTTGAATTTTTCTGATAATTTTTCATATATAATTTATTTCATTTGGAGTTACGGTTAATTTTCTATGATTTATTGAAGTTTTAGCTATTTTCTGAAATTTCTGAATAATAATAAATCCAGAAAGGAATTACTGCGTCAGCATGACTTCACAGTGACGTCAGCAAGTCAACGGCGTTGTCCAGGTCAAATCTGACCTATGGGACCCACATGTCAGCTGCACAGTGATTTAACAGAGTTTAATTAACTTAACTAAATGGTTAGCCGGGTTAATTAAAGGGTAGGGCCCACCTGTCAGTGAGTCAGTGGGTTAGCTAAAATTTAATTAGCATCTAAACTAAATTAGCAGGGCCCCGGGCCCACATGTAAATGACCCAGGGGGGGTCAAACCCCTGGTCAACAGGGCCTAACACGCCGGCGGTTCGTCGCCGGTGGCAACAGGCGCGGCGGAGGGCTCGGGTTCGCTCCTCCGGCGTCCAAATGGACGGAGGAGAGCGGCTACGGGGAGCTGGAGCTCACCCGCGCCCGTTTCAGCAAGCAGCATCAGCTAGGGCGGCCGGAGACGACGGCCCCGAGCTTGGCAGCGGCGGCCGGAGCTCGGGCGTGCTCGGGTTCGGCGTTACACGGCACGGCGAAGTCAGCTGAGGGTCTCTACGGATCACTGGGGTCGTCAGGAGCACTCGAGGGCAACGAGCGTAGGTGGAGGACCCCTGGAGCACGAAGCTCACCGGCCATGGCGGACGGAGGCTTCGGGTGCTTGTGGGGCGGCGGCTACAGGGTGCGCGAGAGAGAGAGAGGTGAGGGGAAACGACGGCAAGCTCACAGGGATGCAGCAGGGTGGCTCAGTGGGCTCGGAGATGCACCGGAGCCGACGAATTTGACGAAGATGGCCGGCGGGTCCGAGGTAGAAGACGACGGCGATGGCGGCGATGCAGGGCTTCCGGAGGGCTGTGGATCGGTGGGGAGGAAGAGGGGGTCGAGGCGGAGCTCGTGGGTGTGTCGGAGAGGCTAGGGGTGGCCGGTGGCCACGAGAGAGCTCGTCGGCGGCGGCGGGTGTGTTGGGTGGCTGCGCGCGAGAGAGCCAGAGGAGGAGAGGAGCTCGGGGAGAGAGTGAGAGGCCTGGGGGGGTGCGTGGCGTCGCGGACGGGGTCCAGGGCAACGAGAGGAAGCAGGAGGTGGCTAGGGGGGAAGCAGGAGGTGGCCGAGGCAGCGTCGGCGAGCGCCACGCCTCGCCTCTGTTCGTCCTCCTGGCAGAGGAGGAAGAGGACAAGGGAGGAGGAGGTGGGCTGGGCCGGCTGGGGAAGCTGGGCCGGCTCTGGTGGGCTGCACGGTGAGGCCAGGTAAGCTCTGTTCTTTTTATTTTTTTTCCTGTTCTGTTTGTTTTATTTAATATCTTTTGCCACTGTTTTCAATTCCAAAATAATTTCATACAGTGCCAAAACATTCTGAAATATTTTATGTTACCTCTCTGGACTATTCCAAAAGTACATAAAACATTTCAAAGCATTTGGAAATATATTCATTATATACTATGAATATATCCCCAAATTCAAATAGATTATTGATTTAAATTCAGAGACCAAATAATTCCTTAAAAATATTCCAGAATTTTGGTTTGATATATAACTCTTGCCAAAATTCACAAAACTATTTTTAGGGCATTTTGGATTCACAGAATGCAATTTAAAGGGTGCTTGCCCTTCTTTTAATTAGGGTTTTGAGGCTTCTGAATTCCTCAGTTCAAAATTCATTTGAATTTAAACATGATGCAGCAATCAAGCTAGTCCAGAGCATTACCAGAAGCTAGGGATGTGACATCAGACCTGGTGGCAGACAACCTATCGGCATCCTCCGTTGGAGGAGTATCCGGCTCGCGCCTTGCGCTCGCCTCCCTCTCTGGACCAGGCGTTGGAGCTTGGCTAGCGGAGGCTTGGTTGGCAACCTCTCCGGACTCAGTCCGGCGAGCGCTCTTTCTCCTAGAAGAATCACGAGCATTGATATACCTCTCAGGATTCTTTCCCTTAAAGGACAATGGTGCGCCATACCTTTGCGGCGACGTTTTGATTCGTGCCGCACTCCTCTTCCGCCTGCTGGGCCGCACTAACCTTGGTTGGTCGGTCACCGCGGGCTCGGCTTCCCGCCAAAATGGCACCTCCTGCAAAGCACCGTTGGTACACGGTGGTCAGAAATAAGCATTAAAAAGGTGACGGTGTCAGGACTTCGGTCGTACTCACCTGGGAAGCCGGGGATAAACCAGGGTAGTCAGCCATAATGGCGACTAGAGCATTGTCTATGCTGAGCTGGTGGAACACCCCGTCAATCAGTTCCACCGTTATGTCCGGATCCTCTCCGGAGGCTAGATCAAGGGATCTTCCCGGATCCTCGGGTTACAGAGTCGGTCTTTCTATGCCCTCCACATCCCGGCGCAGTTCCTGCGTCGAAATCATAAAATAAGATACATATCTTTGAAGGCACGGATCGGATATATAAACGTCCGCTTACCTAGCTCCGAGGGTTATTCATGGAGAATCCATTCAATGGACTCGTGCGGAGGAAGTCCTCCTTCTCCCCCTTGTACAAGCCGGACAGGATCTTCACCAGATCGGTGGCCGATCCCAGCCCCTTGCGACCATGATGGGTGGCGTCATTCTCCCCGTTAATATCCCACATAGGGTGGCCCCTATATTGGAGCGGCTGCACCCCTCGCATAATGCATGTGGCCATGACTCCAATCATGGTTAATCCGGAATGGGACAGTAACCGTATCCGGCCCATCAGGTAATGGACGCTCCTATCATCTTCCAGTTGAGGGCTCCGCGGGCGCCAACTCAGGCGTTTCTTCAAAGGAGCGTTGCTAAACTCCGGGAGGCCGATTCGAACTGGATCTGGTAGCGGGGCGTCTTCCATATAGAACCACTCCGAAGGCCAGTCTTCGAACGCCTTCTTCGGGGTTCTGGATAGATATTCGGTCCCGGCGATGCGCCATATTTCGGCTCCGCCCACTTGATATATCGACCACTCGTGAGAACGGGGTACGAGGCAAAACAGTCTCTTCCACAGCGCAAAATGGGGCTCGATGCCTAAGAACAGCTCGCAAACAGCTACAAAGCCCGCGATGTGCAAAATGGAGGCAGGTGTGAGGTGGTGAAGTTGGAGTCCGTAGAACTCCAGGAGCCCCCGGAGAAACGGATGTATGGGAAATCCGAGTCCCCTTATTAGGTAAGGGACGAAGCATACCCGCTCTCCTTTGGAGTGATTGGGGACGCTCTCTGCCTGCTTCCCTCCCTTGTAGGTGGCCAGTCCGGCTCGAACCGGAACCATAAAGGCTGGGGGAAGGTATCCCTCTACTTGGAGCGTCACTAACTCACTATGCGGGACTGAGCATCTCCTCCAATCTCCTGGCTGAGGACTGGGAGTGCGAGAAGAGGAGCCGCGTCGACTATCCATGTTGGAATGGATTCTTGTCAGATGCCCTTCAATGAGTACTTGCGGAGGGAGGATGGTGTGATTCGGATCTGGATCCACGCCTCTCTTATAGGCGGCTTACTCACGCAGCTAGGGGGGTAAAACGTAAAAATACCCTGGCTTTTCGCATTCATGCAACACGTGGAAGGGGGCCATTATTGGACGTGGAAGCCAAGGAGCGCAACATTTATGAAGAAACCGGACACTATTCGGCTAACACATGGAACATGGAGGAGAACCCGCCTCGCAAATGCCAAAGACAACATACGCGCCGGACTCGTCGTCATTGAAGCCTGGTTCGGGGGCTACTAAGGGAGTCCTGGACTAGGGGGTGTCCGGATAGCCGGACTATCATCATCGGCCGGACTCCAAGACTATGAAGATACAAGATTGAAGACTTCGTCCCGTGTCCGGATGGGACTTTCCTTGGCGTAGAAGGCAAGCTTGGCGATACGGATATGTAGATCTCCTACCATTGTAACCGACTCTGTGTAACCCTAGCCTTCTCCGGTGTCTATATAAACCGGATGGCTTTAGTCTGTAGGATGAACAACAATCATACCATAGGCTAGCTTCTAGGGTTTAGCCTCCTTGATCTCGTGGTAGATCTACTCTTGTAATACCCACATCATCAATATCAATCAAGCAGGACGTAGGGTTTTACCTCCATCAAGAGGGCCCGAACCTGGGTAAAACATTGTGTCCCTTGTCTCCTGTTACCATCCGCCTAGATGCACAGTTCGGGACCCCCTACTCGAGATCCGCCGGTTTTGACACCGACACTTGATCTTCGACGGATTCGGGCCTACGCCAGGAGCACCAAACAGTCACGATGAGCACGGCTTAGACCTGCTATCGGACAGTACTCGGGATACTGCACCTGCAGGAGCCCCGGACCTAAATCCAGGGCAGATTGCGTCGCCCGAGGACGGGTGGATGGACCCTGCCCCGGAGGCAGCACCCTTATCGACGGTCGAGCCGAACACAGACTTCACCCCCAAGGAAGCCTGCGACACCGGACCCCCGGACTCGTGTCCGGCTGTGGGTTCCTGTCCGCGCACCCCCGAACACGCCGAATCTGGTTGGGCTCCGGTAATGGAGTTCACCGCTGTGGATATTTTCCAGCACTCGCCCTTTGGTGACATGCTAAACTCGTTAAAGTCTCTCTCTTTATCAGGAGACTCTTGGCCGAACTATGTTTGGCTCGAGTGGGAAGCAGGCGACGAAGGAATTAGCGGCCCACCCACCACCCACTTGATTGCCACGATAGATGATTTAACCAACGTGCTTGACTACGACTCTGAAGACTTCGACGGTATGGACGACGACATAGAAGAAGAACAGGAACCACTTCCCACAGGGCGGTGGACAAAAAACCTCCTCATATGATATATATATGGTGGACACCCCGAAAGAAACCAATGGCAACAAGGCAATGGAGGATAACCCTTCAAGGAAGAAGGCAAAGTATAAACGTCATTAGCGCCCCAAGCCCCACCACAACAATACCGGCACGACAGTCAAAAACAATCCAGAAGGTGCTGAAGATGAACACAATCTCGATCACCCTGCCTTCGAGAAGGCCGGACAAGTGATGGATGGATACTTGGAGAGGGACAACTACACGCCCCCCTCCGAAGACGAGGTGAGCCTCGGCGACGATGAATTCAGCGTGCCTGGGGATCCCGCGGAACAGATTCGCTTTAAGTGATGGCTTATGGCCACAACAAAAAGCCTGCAAAAGAAGCAATATCAACTCAAAGCCGACCAAGATTTGCTCACAGACAGATGGACTAAGGTCCTGGCAACCGAGGAATACAGACTCGACCGCCCCACCAAAGGGCATACACGGCACAATCCGCTACTTCAGCCTAAGAAGGAGAACCTAAAGCCCACACCCCGACGTCAATATACCATGGTCCGGGACAATACGAAGGAAACGCAAGGCAACATCCACAAACCTTGACGCAGTCACCATAAGCGACAGGTCAAGGAAATCGATACCGAATTCAGCGGCCCCCAGTCTAGTCAGCGGAAAAAGAGCAGCTCAAGCCAATTCGGCCCGAGCAGCATACTCGATCAACCATGTGAAATTCATGGTACCCCTAGAAGGGCGTCCAAACATACCAATAGAGAATGTCGGATCCTCAAAACAAAATGGCCGGTCGCGCGCCGGAAACAATGAAGGGAGGTTCCAAACAACGAAAGACCAATCAAACATGGTGAGGTCAAAGGAAGATCCCCCCACAGCAAAAAAATTTACGGCCGATCGTCTCTGAGCACATTGACCGTCCGGACAACATCAGCCATAGCAATTTTATTGCACTCACTATCAACCCAATAGTTTGGGGTTCCATCTCACACGAACCCCCACGGGCATAAAACTATCAATAACATCTCCTCAAAGATGCCAGCTACAAAGGCCAAGTTTTAACTGGCCCACCATACTAATGGTTGTATTCGGATCACCAAACAAATACCACGTCGAAGAATAAGTCTTCGGCATTGTCCCTTTATACAGTAATTACCACATACTACCGGGATGAGCCACATTGGCTAGATTCAACGGGGTACAACATTAGGCCAATCCCGCGTGACATAGTCACAATTATGGGCAAGGCCAAACTCCACACTCAGAGTGGAAATCATACCGCTGCTGGAATAGCGAGTCGTGCCTGTTTATCAAATTTTGATTCAGCAGCCAACTACCCGGACACCAACTGAGGAGTCCGAGCTACTTTATGGCATGATAGCCTGGTTCAGCCAGGCTCCGATTAGGCACCCGTGGTTCAACCACAGGACATGCAGCTGCCTTTAAGCATTTATCTTTACAGACTAACTTTGGCGCCGAACAGGACTGGCGACATGGAATCAGCTCGAACGCACAAGGCAGAAGCACATAAGTAACCCCACCAAGGAGGCAGTCCAGATACATTTCAGATCCACACACAGCCTCTTCCAGTTCGGCCACGACAGGTTCCGCCAAAAACACCTCTTCTTATAATCATAAACCATACACATATGCATAGACATGTCACTCTACTACAATGCATAGACCTAAATAACACTTACCGGCCGTCGTTCCTCATTGACGCCTTTCTTTCATAAACGGCACCCACGCCTCATGTTATGCCCCACTATGCCAGGGGCTTCATAGTATTCATGATATGGCGACAAAGTCCGACCACCTTTTCGGTCGCTCGGCACCCGAAACTTATAGCACTATATGCATCAGCTCTGAATCATGTCTTGGGTCATCAGTTGGGTTTGCCCGGCTCCCATGTTTTGGTACCTTATGTTCCGCTCCATCAGCTAAGGTAGCGCTGGGAGAACTACTGCTATTGTGTCCCGGTTCTTTCGGATGAGCACCTCAGTAGAGAAAGCCGAAAACTGACTGTCATGATACAACGAGAGCTGGTCAGCTGTTCGAGAGGTTGTAAAATCTTTAAAGATTTATTCCGCATAATGCCTTTATAAATGCAAAGTGCGACGGATCGGTCTTCCGATCAGGCGCCGATAGAGCCCCTAGTACGGTCTTCCGAACACCAGGGGCTATGCTTACCATACTCGAATTCCTATGGCTAAGTGAGAGTGATAAAGCACTATAGTCTGATTGCCTGGTTCATATTGAGGAACACCTCCTTAAAAGGACCCAACAATGGGATAAAGAGTGTTCAGGTATGTCCCGAACACCCTCGTACTTTTTACGTGGGGGCAGAAGCCGACGATTGGCCAACTCTTAGTATTTATATACACTAAACAGCCGCACAGGAAGAACAAAAGTTCACATAAACAGGCAATAAATAATAAAAGTGCCATTATCCCGCATTACAAAGAATGGCACGACTGCCTTCAGGGAAATATAGTGTCTTTGGTACACTGATCCGCCACAAGGCAGGCTCGTTTCTGGACACCCTCATAGTACAACTCGGGCTTGCAATGCTCCTTACCCTCCGGTGGTCCCTCAGTCATCAGCTTCTCAACATCAAGCTTCCCCCAGTGCACCTTTGCACGGGCAAACACCATGTGTGCAACCTCTATGCAGACCGATCGCTTAATGACATCGAGCTGAGGGCAAGCACCAACAATCCGCTTCACGAGTCCGAAGTAACTGCTTGGAATTGGTTCCGCGGGCCATAGCCGGACAACCAAGTCCTTCATGGCTAGTTCGGCCGCCTGGTACAGTTTGACCAGCTGCTTCAGCTGATCGATAAAGGGCACCGGATAATTCGGCACCAAATACTACGACCAGAAATGCTTCTCCGTAGACTTCTTCTCCTCAGTCAGGTAGAATTGGGCAGCATCTGATATGTTGCGTGGCAGATCCACAAACGCCCCTGGAGAAACAAGAATTCAGCTTGTCGCTTAGAGTTCCTCCCATTACTATGCAAAAATAGCCTTGAGTACAAAAGTCCTTACCAGCCGCAACCTTCTAGGCCTCCTGAATGTCCTTCAGAGCACCTCGGGCTTCTTCCCGAGCATCCTCTACAGCTTGGAGAGCAAGGGCGAGTTCGGATTCTTTCCCTACTAGACTCTGATCCAATGCCTCACTTTTCTTCACGACCTCCTGGAGCTCTCGCTCCGCTTCAGTGACCCTGGTCTCGTGCTTCTCACGAAGAGCCTGTTCGGAGGCAGCCTTATTGTCGGCTTCGGCCACAGCCTTCTTCAGTGCCTCAATTTCGGAACTCGCCCCTAGAGCATACAATAACAATATTTTCGTCAGGCAAAACTTCTAATTCGTGCTCAACTTAGCACAAGGTTTCGACATACCTTGCTTGTCCTCCAACTGCTTCTTCACACGGCCAAGTTCCTCTTCGGCCCGTTCTAGACGCTGCTTTAGTCCGGACACCTCCGCACTATGAGTGGTGGTCACCGCACCCATGAGGGTGCGATTCTCATCAACGATGGATGTACTCTTTAGCGCCGTCGATAGGCCACCCGGCAACTCTGCTTGGACAGAGGTTGCTGGCGGAGCGGGCGGGCCTCCCCCCAAAGGTCTCCAGGACCGTGTCCGACCGCGGGCCGAATCCAAGATTGCACCCACCATCGACAAACATGGGAGCCGCTGCTCCCGTGTGTCCGGCCCCAGGGATATGCCCCCCTGGTCCGGGACCCTCTGAGATGACACCTCGGTGTCGCACCTAGGCTTCGGGGAAAGGGCCTCTGGAGGCGTCTCGCTCGCCAGGGCATCGGAGCTCAGCGAATCCTCCGATGAGGACTGTCCGGCGTGAGACCTCGCCGGGCTGTACAAAATATAGCGACAGTTAAAACTACTACATCCTAATGACCTCGGGCACGTAGGTGTGTGCGGGTTTGGTATACTTACGTCTTTACCAGGGCTGGGCCCTGGGATCCCACTCTGGGCTGCTATCAGCAGCCGTGGTGGACGCCTCGAGGAGGGAACATTTTCCCCTCTTTGGCGATTCAGCCTCCAGGGATGAGGAGGCCATTCTTTTCTTCCCTCCCCCTGCGGGGGACTCGTCTTCTTCCGCCTCCTATTCATCTTCGGAGGAGAGATGGTCGTGGGAGTCTTCGAATTTTGTGTCCAAAGTGAAGGAAATATGCCCTAGAGGCAATAATAAAGTTATTATTTATTTCCTTATAATCATGATAAATGTTTATTATTCATGCTAAAATTGTATTTACCGGAAACATAATACATGTGTGAATACATAGACAAACATAGTGTCACTAGTATGCCTCTACTTGACTAGCTCGTTAATCAAAGATGGTTATGTTTCCTAACCATGAAACAAAGAGTTGTTATTTGATTAACGAGGTCACATCATTAGTAGAATGATCTGATTGACATGACCCATTCCATTAGCTTAGCACCCGATCGTTTAGTATGTTGCTATTGCTTTCTTCATGACTTATACATGTTCCTATGACTATGAGATTATGCAACTCCCGTTTACCGGAGGAACACTTTGGGTACTACCAAACGTCACAACGTAACTGGGTGATTATAAAGGAGTACTACAGGTGTCTCCAATGGTCGATGTTGGGTTGGCGTATTTCGAGATTAGGATTTGTCACTCCGATTGTCGGAGAGGTATCTCTGGGCCCTCTCAGTAATACACATCACATAAGCCTTGCAAGCATTACAACTAATATGTTAGTTGTGAGATGATGTATTACGGAACGAGTAAAGAGACTTGCCGGTAACGAGATTGAACTAGGTATTGGATACCGACGATAGAATCTCGGGCAAGTAACATACCGATGACAAAGGGAACAACGTATGTTGTTATGCGGTCTGACCGATAAAGATCTTCGTAGAATATGTAGGAGCCAATATGGGCATCCAGGTCCCGCTATTGGTTATTGACCGGAGACGTGTCTCGGTCATGTCTACATTGTTCTCGAACCCGTAGGGTCCGCACGCTTAAGGTTACGATGACAGTTATATTATGAGTTTATGCATTTTGATGTACCGAAGGTTGTTCGGAGTCCCGGATGTGATCACGGACATGACGAGGAGTCTCGAAATGGTCGAGACATAAAGATTGATATATTGGAAGTCTATGTTTGGACATCGGAAGTGTTCCGGGTGAAATCGGGATTTTACCGGGTTACCGGGAGGTTACCGGAACCCCCCGGGAACCATATGGGCCTTCATGGGCCTTAGTGGAAAGGTGAAAGGGCTGCCCACCAGGGCTGCGCGCCTCCCCCCTTCCCCTAGTCCTATTAGGACTAGGAGAGGTGGCCGGCCACCCTTCTCCTCTTTCCCCCTTTGGGGATTCCTAGTTGGAATAGGATTGGAGGGGAGTCCTACTCCCGGTAGGAGTAGGACTCCTCCTGCGCCACCTCCTCCTGGCCGGCGCCTCCTCCCCCCCTTGGCTCCTTTATATACGGAGGCAGGGGCACCTCTAAACACACAAGTTGACACAAGTTGATCCACGTGATCGATTCCTTAGCCGTGTGCGGTGCCCCCTGCCACCATATTCCTCGATAATACTGTAGCGGAGTTTAGGCGAAGCCCTGCTGCTGTGGTTCATCAAGATCGTCACCACGCCGTCGTGCTGACGGAACTCTTCCCCGACACTTTGCTGGATCGGAGTCCGGGGATCGTCATCGAGCTGAACGTGTGCTCGAACTCGGAGGTGCCGTAGTTTCGGTGCTTGATCGGTTGGATCGTGAAGACGTACGACTACTTCCTCTACATCGTGTCATCGCTTCCGCAGTCGGTCTGCGTAGGGTACGTAGACAATACTCTTCCCCTCGTTGCTATGCATCACATGATCTTGCGTGTGCGTAGGAATTTTTTTGAAATTACTACGAAACCCAACAGTGGCATCCGAGCCTAGGTTATTGATGTTGATGTTATATGCACGAGTAGAACACAAGTAAGTTGTGGACGATACAAGTCATACTGCCTACCAGCATGTCATACTTTGGTTCGGCGGTATTGTTGGACGAGACGACCCGGACCAACCTTACGCGTACGCTTAAGCGAGACCGGTTCCCTCGACGTGCTTTGCACAGAGATGGCTTGCGGGCGACTGCCTCTCCAACTTTAGTTGAACCAAGTATGGCTACGCCCGGTCCTTGCGAAGGTTAAAACAGAGTCTATTTGACAAACTATCGTTGTGGTTTTGATGCGTAGGTGAGATTGGTTCTTACTTAAGCCCGTAGCAGCCACGTAAAAACATGCAACAACAAAGTAGAGGACGTCTAACTTGTTTTTGCAGGGCATGTTGTGATGTGATATGGTCAAGGCATGATGCTGAATTTTATTGTATGAGATGATCATGTTTTGTAAACAAGTTATCCGCAATTGGCAGGAGCCATATGGTTGTCGCTTTATTGTATGCAATGCAATCGTGATGTAATGCTTTACTTTATTACTAAACGGTAGTGATAGTCGTGGAAGCATAAGATTGGCGAGACGACAACGATGCTACGATGGAGATCAAGGTGTCGCGCCGGTAACGATGGTGATCATGACGGTGCTTCGGAGATGGAGATCACAAGCACAAGATGATGATGGCCATATCATATCACTTATATTGATTGCATGTGATGTTTATCTTTTTATGCATCTTATCTTGCTTTGATTGACGGTAGCATTATAAGATGATCTCTCACTAAATTATCAAGAAGTGTTCTCCCTGAGTATGCACCGTTGCCAAAGTTCGTCGTGCCCAGACACCACGTGATGATCGGGTGTGATAAGCTCTACGTCCATCTACAACGGGTGCAAGCCAGTTTTGCACACGCAGAATACTCAGGTTAAACTTGACGAGCCTAGCATATGCAGATATGGCCTCGGAACACAGAGACCGAAAGGTCGAGCGTGAATCATATAGTAGATATGATCAACATAACGATGTTCACCATTGAAAACTACTCCATTTCACGTGATGATCGGTTATGGTTTAGTTGATTTGGATCACGTAATCACTTAGAGGATTAGAGGGATGTCTATCTAAGTGGGAGTTCTTTAGTAATATGATTAATTGAACTTAAAAATTTATCATGAACTTAGTCCCTGATAGTATCTTGCTTGTTTATGTTGATTGTAGATAGATGGCTCGTGCTGTTGTTCCGTTAAATTTTAATGCGTTCCTTGAGAAAGCAAAGTTGAAAGATGATGGTAGCAATTACACGGACTGGGTCCGTAACTTGAGGATTATCCTCATTGCTGCACAGAAGAATTACGTCCTGGAAGCACCGCTGGGTGCCAGGCCTGCTGCTGGAGCAACGCCAGATGTTATGAACGTCTGGCAGAGCAAAGCTGATGACTACTCAATAGTTCAGTGTGCCATGCTTTACGGCTTAGAATCGGGACTTCAACGACGTTTTGAACGTCATGGAGCATATGAGATGTTCCAGGAGTTGAAGTTAATATTTCAAGCAAATGCCCGGATTGAGAGATATGAAGTCTCCAATAAGTTCTATAGCTGCAAGATGGAGGAGAACAGTTCTGTCAGTGAGCATATACTCAAAATGTCTGGGTATAATAATCACTTGATTCAATTGGGAGTTAATCTTCCGGATGATTGCGTCATCGACATAATTCTCCAATCACTGCCACCAAGCTACAAGAGCTTCGTGATGAACTATAATATGCAAGGGATGAACAAGACTATTCCCGAGCTCTTCGCAATGCTGAAAGCTGCGGAGGTAGAAATCAAAAAGGAGCATCAAGTGTTGATGGTTAACAAAACCACTAGTTTCAAGAAAAAGGGCAAAGGAAAGAAGAAAGGGAACTTCAAGAAGAACAGCAAGCCAGTTGCTGCTCAAGATAAGAAACCCAAGTCTGGACCTAAGCCTGAAACTGAGTGCTTCTACTGCAAGCAGACTGGTCACTGGAAGCGGAACTGCCCCAAGTATTTGGCGGATAAGAAGGATGGCAAGGTGAACAAAGGTATATATGATATACATGTTATTGATGTGTACCTTACTAGAGCTCGCAGTAGCACCTGGGTATTTGATACTGGTTATTGCAACTCGAAACAGGGACTACAGAATAAGCGGGCACTGGCAAAGGACGAGGTGACGATGCGCGTGGGAAACGGTTCCAAAGTCGATGTGATCGCGGTCGGCACGCTACCTCTACATCTACCTTCGGGATTAATATTAGACCTAAATAATTGTTATTTGGTGCCAGCGTTGAGCATGAACATTATATCTGGATCTTGTTTAATGCGAGACGGTTATTCATTTAAATCAGAGAATAATGGTTGTTCTATTTATATGAGTAATATCTTTTATGGTCATGCACCCTTGAAGAGTGGTCTATTCTTACTGAATCTCGATAGTAGTAATACACATATTCATAATGTTGAAACCAAAAGATGCAGAGTTGATAATGAAAGTGCAACTTATTTGTGGCACTGTCGTTTAGGTCATATCGGTGTAAAACGCATGAAGAAACTCCATACTAATGGACTTTTGGAACTACTTGATTATGAATCACTTGGTACTTGCGAACCGTGCCTCATGGGCAAGATGACTAAAACACCGTTCTCCGGTACTATGGAGAGAGCAACAGATTTGTTGGAAATCATACATACCGATGTATGTGGTCCGATGAATATTGAGGCTCGTGGCGGATATCGTTATTTTCTCACCTTCACAGATGATTTGAGCAGATATGGATATATCTACTTAATGAAGCATAAGTCTGAAACATTTGAAAAGTTCAAAGAATTTCAGAGTGAAGTTGAAAATCATCGTAACAAGAAAATAAAGTTTCTACGATCTGATCGTGGAGGAGAATATTTGAGTTACGAGTTTGGTGTACATTTGAAAAACTGTGGAATAGTTTCACAACTCACGCCACCCGGAACACCACAGCGCAATGGTGTGTCCGAACGTCGTAATCGTACTTTACTAGATATGGTGCGATCTATGATGTCTCTTACAGATTTACCGCTATCATTTTGGGGTTATGCTTTAGACGGCCGCATTCACGTTAAATAGGGCACCATCAAAATCCGTTGAGACGACGCCTTATGAACTATGGTTTGGCAAGAAACCAAAGTTGTCGTTTCTTAAAGTTTGGGGCTGCGATGCTTATGTGAAAAAGCTTCAACCTGATAAGCTCGAACCCAAATCGGAGAAATGTGTATTCATAGGATACCCAAAGGAAACTGTTGGGTACACCTTCTATCACAGATCCGAAGGCAAAACATTCGTTGCTAAGAATGGATCATTTCTAGAGAAGGAGTTTCTCTCGAAAGAAGTGAGTGGGAGGAAAGTAGAACTTGACGAGGTAACTGTACCTGCTCCCTTACTGGAGAGTAGTTCATCACAGAAAACTGTTTCAGTGACACCTACACCGGTTAGTGAGGAAGCCAATGATAATGATCATGAAACTTCAGATCAAGATACTACTGAACCATGTAGATCAACCAGAGTAAGATCCGCGCCAGAGTGGTACGGAAATCCTGTTCTGGAAGTCATGCTACTAGATCATGATGAACCTACGAACTATGAAGAAGCGATGGTGAGCCCAGATTCCACAAAGTGGCTTGAAGCCATGAAATCTGAGATGGGATCCATGTATGAGAACAAAGTATGGACTTTGGTTGACTTGCCCGATGATCGGCAAGCAATTGAGAATAAATGGATCTTTAAGAAGAAGACTGACGCTGATGGTAATGTTACTGTCTACAAAGCTCGACTTGTCGCAAAAGGTTTTCGACAAGTTCAAGGGATTGACTACGATGAGACCTTCTCACCCGTAGCGATGCTTAAGTCCGTCCGAATCATGTTAGCGATTGCCGCATTTTATGATTATGAAATTTGGCAGATGGATGTCAAAACTGCATTCCTGAATGGTTTTCTGGAAGAAGAGTTGTATATGATGCAACCGGAAGGTTTTGTCGATCCAAAGGAAGCTAACAAAGTGTGCAAGCTCCAGCGATCCATTTATGGACTGGTGCAAGCCTCTCGGAGTTGGAATAAACGTTTTGATAGTGTGATCAAAGCATTTGGCTTTATACAGACTTTCGGAGAAGCCTGTATTTACAAGAAAGTGAGTGGGAGCTCTGTAGCATTTCTGATATTATATGTGGATGACATATTACTGATTGGAAATGATATAGAATTTCTGGATAGCATAAAGGGATACTTGAATAAAAGTTTTTCAATGAAAGACCTCGGTGAAGCTGCTTACATATTAGGCATTAAGATCTATAGAGATAGATCAAAACACTTAATTGGACTTTCACAAAGCACATACCTTGACAAAATTTTGAAGAAGTTCAAAATGGATCAAGCAAAGCAAGGGTTTTTGCCTGTATTACAAGGTGTGAAATTGAGTAAGACTCAATGCCCGACCACTGCAGAAGATAGAGAGAATATGAGAGATGTTCCCTATGCATCAGCCATAGGATCTATCATGTATGCAATGCTGTGTACCAGACCTGATTTATGCCTTGCTATAAGTTTAGCAGGGAGGTACCAAAGTAATCCAGGAGTGGATCACTGGACAGCGGTCAAGAACATCCTGAAATACCTGAAAAGGACTAAGGATATGTTTCTCGTATATGGAGGTGACAAAGAGCTCATCGTAAAAGGTTACGTTGATGCAAGCTTTGACACTGATCCGGACGATTCTAAATCGCAAACCGGATACGTGTTTACATTAAACGGAGGAGCTGTCAGTTGGTGCAGTTCTAAACAAAGCGTCGTAGCGGGATCTACATATGAAGCGGAATACATAGCTGCTTCGGAAGCAGCAAATGAAGGAGTCTGGATGAAGGAGTTCATATCCGATCTAGGTGTCATACCTAGTGCATCGGGTCCAATGAAAATCTTTTGTGACAATACTGGTGCAATTGCCTTAGCAAAGGAATCCAGATCTCACAAAAGGACCAAACACATCAAGAGACGCTTCAACTCCATCCGGGATCTAGTCCAGGTGGGAGACATAGAGATTTGCAAGATACATACGGATCTGAATGTTGCAGACCCGTTGACTAAGCCTCTTCCACGAGCAAAACATGATCAGCACCAAGGCTCCATGGGTGTTAGAATCATTACAGTGTAATCTAGATTATTGACTCTAGTGCAAGTGGGAGACTGAAGGAAATATGCCCTAGAGGCAATAATAAAGTTATTATTTATTTCCTTATAATCATGATAAATGTTTATTATTCATGCTAAAATTGTATTTACCGGAAACATAATACATGTGTGAATACATAGACAAACATAGTGTCACTAGTATGCCTCTACTTGACTAGCTCGTTAATCAAAGATGGTTATGTTTCCTAACCATGAAACAAAGAGTTGTTATTTGATTAACAAGGTCACATCATTAGTAGAATGATCTGATTGACATGACCCATTCCATTAGCTTAGCACCCGATCGTTTAGTATGTTGCTATTGCTTTCTTCATGACTTATACATGTTCCTATGACTATGAGATTATGCAACTCCCGTTTACCGGAGGAACACTTTGGGTACTACCAAACGTCACAACGTAACTGGGTGATTATAAAGGAGTACTACAGGTATCTCCAATGGTCGATGTTGGGTTGGCGTATTTCGAGATTAGGATTTGTCACTCTGATTGTCGGAGAGGTATCTCTGGGCCCTCTCGGTAATACACATCACATAAGCCTTGCAAGCATTACAACTAATATGTTAGTTGTGAGATGATGTATTACGGAACGAGTAAAGAGACTTGCCGGTAACGAGATTGAACTAGGTATTGGATACCGACGATCGAATCTCGGGCAAGTAACATACCGATGACAAAGGGAACAACGTATGTTGTTATGCGGTCTGACCGATAAAGATCTTCGTAGAATATGTAGGAGCCAATATGGGCATCCAGGTCCCGCTATTGGTTATTGACCGGAGACGTGTCTCGGTCATGTCTACATTGTTCTCGAACCCGTAGGGTCCGCACGCTTAAGGTTACGATGACAGTTATATTATGAGTTTATGCATTTTGATGTACCGAATGTTGTTCGGAGTCCCGGATGTGATCACGGACATGACGAGGAGTCTCGAAATGGTCGAGACGTAAAGATTGATATATTGGAAGCCTATATTTGGATATCGGAAGTGTTCCGGGTGAAATCGGGATTTTACCGGAATACCGGGAGGGTTACTGGAACCCCCCGGGAGCTATTTGGGCCATAGTGGGCCTTAGTGGAAAAGAGAAGGGGCTGCCCTAGTTGGGCTGCGCGCCCCCCTTCCCCTAGTACTATTAGGACTAGGAGAGGTGGCCGGCCCCCTCCTCCTCTTTTCCCCTCCGAGGAATCCTAGTTGGACTAGGATTGGAGGGGGAATCCTACTCCCAGAGGGAGTAGGACTCTCCTGCGCCTCCCCCCCTTGGCCAGCCAGCCTCCCCTCCTCTCCTCCTTTATATACGGAGGCAGGGGCACCTCTAAACACACAAGTTGACACAAGTTGATCCACGTGATCGATTCCTTAGCCGTGTGCGGTGCCCCCTGCCACCATATTCCTCGATAATACTGTAGCGGAGTTTAGGCGAAGCCCTGCTGCTGTAGTTCATCAAGATCGTCACCACGCCGTCGTGCTGACGAAACTCTTCCCCGACACTTTGCTGGATCGGAGTCCGGGGATCGTCATCGAGCTGAACGTGTGCTCGAACTCGGAGGTGCCGTAGTTTCGGTGCTTGATCGGTTGGATCGTGAAGACGTACGACTACTTCCTCTACGTCGTGTCATCGCTTCCGCAGTCGGTCTGCGTTGGGTACGTAGACAACACTCTCCTCTCGTTGCTATGCATCACATGATCCTGTGTGCGCGTAGGAAAATTTTTGAAATTACTACGAAACCTAACAAGAACATCCTGAAATACCTGAAAAGGACTAAGGATATGTTTCTCGTATATGGAGGTGACAAAGAGCTCATCGTAAAAGGTTACGTTGATGCAAGCTTTGACACTGATCCGGACGATTCTAAATCGCAAACCGGATACGTGTTTACATTAAACGGAGGAGCTGTCAGTTGGTGCAGTTCTAAACAAAGCGTCGTAGCGGGATCTACATATGAAGCGGAATACATAGCTGCTTCGGAAGCAGCAAATGAAGGAGTCTGGATGAAGGAGTTCATATCCGATCTAGGTGTCATACCTAGTGCATCGGGTCCAATGAAAATCTTTTGTGACAATACTGGTGCAATTGCCTTAGCAAAGGAATCCAGATCTCACAAAAGGACCAAACACATCAAGAGACGCTTCAACTCCATCCGGGATCTAGTCCAGGTGGGAGACATAGAGATTTGCAAGATACATACGGATCTGAATGTTGCAGACCCGTTGACTAAGCCTCTTCCACGAGCAAAACATGATCAGCACCAAGGCTCCATGGGTGTTAGAATCATTACAGTGTAATCTAGATTATTGACTCTAGTGCAAGTGGGAGACTGAAGGAAATATGCCCTAGAGGCAATAATAAAGTTATTATTTATTTCCTTATAATCATGATAAATGTTTATTATTCATGCTAAAATTGTATTTACCGGAAACATAATACATGTGTGAATACATAGACAAACATAGTGTCACTAGTATGCCTCTACTTGACTAGCTCGTTAATCAAAGATGGTTATGTTTCCTAACCATGAAACAAAGAGTTGTTATTTGATTAACAAGGTCACATCATTAGTAGAATGATCTGATTGACATGACCCATTCCATTAGCTTAGCACCCGATCGTTTAGTATGTTGCTATTGCTTTCTTCATGACTTATACATGTTCCTATGACTATGAGATTATGCAACTCCCGTTTACCGGAGGAACACTTTGGGTACTACCAAACGTCACAACGTAACTGGGTGATTATAAAGGAGTACTACAGGTATCTCCAATGGTCGATGTTGGGTTGGCGTATTTCGAGATTAGGATTTGTCACTCTGATTGTCGGAGAGGTATCTCTGGGCCCTCTCGGTAATACACATCACATAAGCCTTGCAAGCATTACAACTAATATGTTAGTTGTGAGATGATGTATTACGGAACGAGTAAAGAGACTTGCCGGTAACGAGATTGAACTAGGTATTGGATACCGACGATCGAATCTCGGGCAAGTAACATACCGATGACAAAGGGAACAACGTATGTTGTTATGCGGTCTGACCGATAAAGATCTTCGTAGAATATGTAGGAGCCAATATGGGCATCCAGGTCCCGCTATTGGTTATTGACCGGAGACGTGTCTCGGTCATGTCTACATTGTTCTCGAACCCGTAGGGTCCGCACGCTTAAGGTTACGATGACAGTTATATTATGAGTTTATGCATTTTGATGTACCGAAGGTTGTTTGGAGTCCCGGATGTGATCACGGACATGACGAGGAGTCTCGAAATGGTCGAGACATAAAGATTGATATATTGGAAGTCTATGTTTGGACATCGGAAGTGTTCCGGGTGAAATCGGGATTTTACCGGGTTACCGGGAGGTTACCGGAACCCCCCGGGAACCATATGGGCCTTCATGGGCCTTAGTGGAAAGGTGAAAGGGCTGCCCACCAGGGCTGCGCGCCTCCCCCCTTCCCCTAGTCCTATTAGGACTAGGAGAGGTGGCCGGCCACCCTTCTCCTCTTTCCCCCTTTGGGGATTCCTAGTTGGAATAGGATTGGAGGGGAGTCCTACTCCCGGTAGGAGTAGGACTCCTCCTGCGCCACCTCCTCCTGGCCGGCGCCTCCTCCCCCCCTGGGCTCCTTTATATACGGAGGCAGGGGCACCTCTAAACACACAAGTTGACACAAGTTGATCCACGTGATCGATTCCTTAGCCGTGTGCGGTGCCCCCTGCCACCATATTCCTCGATAATACTGTAGCGGAGTTTAGGCGAAGCCCTGCTGCTGTGGTTCATCAAGATCGTCACCACGCCGTCGTGCTGACGGAACTCTTCCCCGACACTTTGCTGGATCGGAGTCCGGGGATCGTCATCAAGCTGAACGTGTGCTCGAACTCGGAGGTGCCGTAGTTTCGGTGCTTGATCGGTTGGATCGTGAAGACGTACGACTACTTCCTCTACGTCGTGTCATCGCTTCCGCAGTCGGTCTGCGTAGGGTACATAGACAATACTCTTCCCCTCGTTGCTATGCATCACATGATCTTGCGTGTGCGTAGGAAATTTTTTGAAATTACTACGAAACCCAACACAAAGCATCACGGCGACGGAGGCCACTCTGGGTCTTCTTGACCTTGTTAGAGACCTCTTTCTTCCTTGCCTCGTATGGCGCTGGGACCAGCATCTTTGTTAGAAGAGGTCCGGCCGGTTCCTCTGGCAGTCGGGCTGGACAGTACATCCGCTCCACCTTTTTCGTCCATTCCTGGGATTATTATAGAAAGCATGATTAAAGCGTCTCCCTCAGGACATGTCAGCTAAAACATGGATGGACATAGCACAACAATGACTTACCGGACTCGCAGAACGGGATAGTTGATACCCGCGGTCCTCGGCGGAGCCCGGCCATGGTTTGTCGGACTTGAAGAGCACCTTACAGATGTCCTTGTCAGAGGAGCCATAGAGCTCCCGTAGCTTCTGGTGTTCGACCGGGTCGTATTCCCACAAATTGCAGGCTCGACGCTGGCAAGGGAGAACCAGGCGAACTAACATCACCTGGACTACGTTGACGAGTTTGACATCCTTGTAGACCACGCTCTAGACACGCGTTTTGAGCATCGATAGCTCGTCGGATGAGGACCAGTTCAGGCCCTTCTCGGGCCAGGACATGAGCCACAGTGGGGCTCCGGATCTGAATCCGGGAGCAGCGGCCCACTTTTTACCGCGCGGTTCGGTGATATAGACCATACAACCTTGGGCATCTTGACGGAATCATTGAAGGCGCCGGTCGGCCATATGACCTTGGGCATCTTGCTCACCATGGAGCCGCCGCATTCGGCGTGCTCTCCATTCACCACCTTGGGCTTCACGTTGAAGATTTTCAACCATAAGCCGAAGTGGGGCGAAATACGGAGAAAAGCCTCACACACGACGACGAAAGTCAAGATGTTAAGGAAAGAATTGGGGGAAAGGTCATGAAAATCAATCCCGTAATAATACATGATGCCGCGAACAAATGGGTGAAGGGGAAACCCGAGCCCGCGGACAAAATGGGGAAGGAAGACGACCCTCTCGTGGGGCTCCAGAGTGGGGATGATCTGTCCCGCCGGTGGAAGACGATGGCCGATTTTCTTGGCCAAGTATCCGGACTCTCGGAGCTTTTTGATATCCCTCTCCCGGACGGTAGAGGCTATTGTCGGTGTCAAAACCAGCAGATCTCGGGTAGGGGGTCCCGATCTGTGCGTCTTAGGCTGATGGTAACAGGAGGCAAGGGACACAATGTTTACCCAAGTTCGGGCCCTCTCGATGGAGGTAAAACCCTACTTCCTGCTTGATTAATATTGAAGATATGAGTAGTACAAGAGTAGATCTACTACGAGATCATAGAGGCTAAACCATAAGAGCTAGCCTATGATGGTATGATTGTAATTGTGGTCGGCCCTCTAAGGACCATCCTCTCCGGTTTATATAGACACCGAAGAGCTAGGGTTTACATGGAGTCGGTTACAAGGAAGGAAATACAATATCCGGATCACCAAGCTTGTCTTCCACGCAAAGGAGAGTCCCATCCGGACACGAGCCGAAGTCTTGAGTCTTGTATCTTGACGCTTCTATAGTCCGGATAATGTATATAGTCCGGCTGTCCGGATACCCCCTTATCCAGGACTCCCTCAGTAGCCCCTGAACCAGGCTTCAATGACGATGAGTCCGGCGCGCAGTCTTGTTTTCGGCATTGCAAGGCGGGTTCCTCCTCCGGATACTCCAAGGTTATCATCGAACACGTAGACCGTGTCCGGATCTGCAAAATGATCTTCACATACCACCGTAGAGAGAATGATACTTCAGCTGACAACTTTTAGAAGACGTGACATGTTATTACAGCCAGGTCTTTATTCGACCCGTTTTTCTTTTCACAACCAGCCAGAGCGCGTATTGCGAGGCAGTTTCCTTGATACGTCTTGTCAAAGCAGAGATCATGTCCCCTTATCACGGGATTCTCATCAATACGGGTATGGGTAATTCCCCCGTGCCATCAATCGTGGCGCTTGGGAAGTAAGAGACTCTCAACAGGCAAGTGGGGAGGCGCATCGCTTTCGCTGCCTCTATAAAGGGACAAGAGTTCCTCATTCGCACCCACGCCTTCTTCCTCCTCTGCCCACTCTTGCCTCCTCGAGCTCCAGCGCCCAAGTCCAAGTCTTCTCCGCATAGCTAAACATGTCCGGAGCAGGAGTCAAATGGGTGGCTTCCACCGTGAAGGAGAAGAACATCGCAAGTCTTCGGGCGGCCGGATACTTGGCCGCGGACATAACGCACCGTCTACCAGACGACGGGCAGGTCACTCCAACTCTAGGACCCCACGAGAGGGTCATGTTCCTTGCCCACTTCGTCCGTGGACTGGGGTTTCCACTCCACACCTTTGTCCGCGGGCTCATGTTCTACTACGGGCTAGATTTCCATGATCTAGCCCCAAACTTCGTCCTCAACATCTCGGTGTTCATCGTCGTGTGCGAGGCTTTCCTCTGCATCAAGCCTCATTTCGGCTTGTGGCTGCAAACCTTCTACGTGAAGCCGAAGATCGTGAGCGGCCAGCAGGCGGAGTGCGGAGGAGCCATGGTGGGCAAAATGCCTAACGTTACCTGGCTCGACGACTCCTTTGCGGAAACCGTGAAGGGGTGGCAATCGGGGTGGTTCTACATCACCGAGCCGCGCGACACCGACTGGGAACAGAAGGGCTTGTTGTGGGGCGAATCCACAGAGCTGGCCGGACTCACAAACTGCATCAAGGGCATGAAGGGCAAGAAAATCAAGCTTGTCAACATGATCCAGGTCATGCTCGTTCGCCTAATTCTGCCGTGCCAAAGGCGGGCATTTAATCTGTGGGAGTTCGATCCAGCCGAACACAAGACGCTCCAGAGGCTCTACGGCATGAAGCAGAAAAACGTGTGGAAGGTGCTGTTCAAGGCCTCCGAAGTACCTCCTCTCCTATCCGAGGACCGTGGGTTCCACGCCACGCGGTCTCCTAGTCAGGTGAGTTTTCGGGCTGCCGCCGGATTTGGTTCTTCCCTATACATCCGTGGGGCAACCTTTAAGTAATCATGGATATTTGTTCAGGACAGGGTGGAGACAGCGGAGCGGATTGATTGTCCGGCTCCATTGCCAGATATCCCAGCTGATGCTCTCCTGACGGAGATGCTAGTCCCGGCGCCCTACAAGGTACTAGAGAAGAAGGCCGATAAGAAGGCCCTGGGGACCCGAAAGGGTTCCCGGCGTAAAGCTGCGCAAGCCTCGTCCGAAGACGACGAGGCGCACTCCTCCCCCGAAGGAGAAGAAGAAGAGGAAGAGGAGGCCACCCCATCCGGAAAGGATGAGGGGCCTGAGACGGCGGATCAGGGAACCAGGAGAGGCCCCCGGCGCAAGGCCGTCATACCCGTGTCGTCTGATGACGACGAGGCAGATCCTTCCCGCGGAAGTGGGGAGGAACAAGAAGAAGCTCCACCTCCCCGTACTGGTGGGGGGGGGGGGTAAGGGGAAGGCCGCCCTGAAAGGGGAGGCTGGGGCATCCAAGAAGGTAAAAGCGTCCCTTCCAGATTACTCCACCACCACCGCTGATAGCGAGGAAGGGTGGTTGCCCAGGAAGAAGCCCCTGGTGCGATCGTAAGTATCCGCATTCAACTGTAATTTCGCTTCATAGTTTTGTTATAACGCCGAACTTGTATGCAGTCCGGCCAGGGCCCATCCTGAGGGATCGTCTTCGGACGGGTCTTTGAGTGAGTCAGCAATGAACTCACTTCCGACGGCCACCACTCCTCGGCCTGCGGATGACACAGAGGTGTTGTCCCAAAGGCTCCCAGAGATGGGGGAGGTGGCCCTGGAGATGCCTCAAGGCGGCGGTCCAGATGTCGAACTCGTGGGGTTCAAGATCCTCGCGGATTGTGTTGGTGAGAGCCGGAGTAAGCCAGACTCTCAGCCGAATACTGTCCCGGAGCCTTCAGTGGTTCCGGATTCAGGCGGGCAGCCCCTCATTAGGGAGGGAGGGCCGTCTGTATCAAGGACTTCCATTGCGCCCGAGGCGCCGGATTGTCTGCTGGAAGCTCTTCGTGGCGCTTCCGTAGATGAAGAGCACCGTACTCTAATGAGTGTGGTGATTCAGAAGGTTTCGTCTGCCAAGAGCGGACTAACCGAAGCCTGCACCAGCCTACTAACAGGCTTTGATGTAAGTAGTAAAAATGTATGAAATTACCACCCGATAGGTAGTAGCCCCTGATACTCTGTTTGGTGTTCGGAAGGAGAAACCAAACCGAGGGTCAATTATAACCCGCAGGAGTCTAATAGTAGTTTTGAATATGAATAAGCAGGCTGTGCTGCTTGCCGCTGCCGCCCGTACGGCCAAAATTGCCGGCCTAAAGCAGGACTTGGAGCGGGCGCAGGGAGAGCTCGGCCTCACGAGGAAGTAGCTCGAGGAGAGCAAAGGTTAATGATTCCCCTCTCTCATGTATTAAGCTATAAATAAAATTTTGATCATGCTAACGACAAAGCGTCATGATTTGGTAGCAGAGGCCACCACCGAAGTGGCGTCCCTCAAGAAGGCACTGTCCGAGGCCGAACACAAAGCGGCCTTGGAACACAAGGAGCGCCAAAAGCAAGAAGCCCGAGTGGGCGAAGTACAAGAAGAGCTCCAGGAGCTCGGCAAGAAGCTCGAGTCCACGAAGCATGAGCTTAAAGCAAAAGAGGCCGAGCTTGTGAAGGCCCTTACAAATATAAAAGACGCCAAGGCCGAAGCCGAGAGGGCACAGCAGGAGATCCAGGGGGCCAAAAAGATAGCGGCGGGTAAGAAATTTTTTATGCAAAGCAAACATGTGGAGGAGGCGTTTCTTTTACTTACTCGAATCCGGAGCTCTCCAGGAGCATTCGCAAATCTGCCACACAGCGTATCGGATGCCGCGGAGTTCTACCAGGCTCAGGAGGGGAGCTCAACGGACAAGCTGTTCTGGTCCCAGTATGCTGGGGCCGAACATTCAACGCCTCTGAGTGACCAACCGAAGCAGTTGGTCGAACTCCACAGGGCAGCCGAAGTGGCTATGAAGGATCTCATAGTCCAAATATGGCCTGGTGAGCTTCTGCCCACCAGCTACTTCGGCCTGATCAAGCGGATGGTGGATGCCTGTCTGTGACTGGAAGTCATCGGGCGATCCGTTTGCATTGAGGGTGCCCGCCGGGCCCTTGCCCGCGTGAAGGTGCATTGGGACAAGCTGGATGCGGAGAAGCTGGTGAAGGACGGGCCGCCAGAGGGCAAGCCGCATCGCGTTCCTGAGAAGTTTTATGATGGCGTTATGAAGGGTGCTTTCCTCATGGCCGATGAATGTACTAAAGACATAATTTTTGAATGAATTCACCTCTGTCATGTTTGTAATTTAAAGGCGAAGTTACTTGCGCTATGTAGCGCTTTTGTTATTTAAAATATTACGTTTTGTGCAGCTGTTTATCAAATTCTGAAAGTAGGCCAGTCGTCGGCTTCCGCCCCCGTGTAACTAGTACTGGGGTGTTCGTGGAAAAATTGGACATACTTTATCCAAATGTTTAGTCCCTGAAGGAGGTGTCCAGCACAGCGAACAAGGAAATCGGACTATACGGCTTTACAACCTTCACTTAGCCATAGAAGTCTATAATTTTAAATTTCAGCGAAGCCCCTAGAATCCGGAAGGCCGAATTGGGGCGCTATATATGCCTATATCGGACAAGGCCAAATTATCGCCTAAAGCGGAAAAATCTTTAAGGATTTTAAGACCTCTCGAACAGCAACCAGCTCTCGCCACATCATGTCGGGCAGTTTTGTGCTTTCTTTACTGAGGTGCTCGTCCAGAAAAACCAGGGCACAATCGCAGTAGTTCTCCCTGCGCTACCTTAGCCGAATTAACGGAACGTAAGGCACCAAAACAAGGGAGCCGGGCTATCCCAACTGTAACCCAAGACATGATTCAGAGCTGATGCATATAATGCTATAAGTTCGGGGTGCCCCACTGTTGAAAGTGTTCGGACTTTTCTTACCATATTATGGGGCGCCATAATAAGCCCCTGGCAAACTGAACGTACCAAAGTGTACAGATGCAAAATCAAATGGACATTTGTAAAAAATGCACAAATACAAATTATAAGCTGACGTTATATATGATCTCCCATTGATGAATAATATGTTTAGGCGTACGTTTACAATGAATGCATTAAGCGGATATAAATAGGATTATTTGACATATCCTATCCAGAGGCAGGCTACGTACAGATAGATAAAGCAGGTATAACGATCGTAAATAGATTCCACCTGGGTGTGCGCAAAGCCTTTTGCCTCCTGGGTTTCCTCTCCTATGTAAGTCCGACAATCCGGCTCTTCTGGAGAAGCTGCACTAAAGTACTGTCCTTAAAGGTGAAACGAAAGGTTACGAAGCAATACCGTACCGTTGACTGAGCCACTGTAACGCCTCCGCCTATGCCCATGGTATTTTGAGTGCGTAATTGTGTACACGTGGCACGAATGCTGCTCGGATGGGATTTGAGCGGAGGCCGGACTGCTAGTCATGCTCTTGGCGTGCCTGCTGATCCTGCTGCGGGGTGTTCCGCCCTTGCTTGACGGAGCTTGAGGTCGTCGTTGCCGGATTGGTGGTTTGCCGGAGGAGGCCGCATTGTACTTCGGCCGCAAGGGCTGTAGTGTGTTCTTCCGTACGAAGAGAGCGGTCCATATCCCCGTTGACTGTTATGACCCCGCGCGGGCCTGGCATCTTGAGCTTGAGGTATGCATAGTGTGGTACCGCATTGAATCTAGCGAATGCGGTTCGTCCGAGCAGTGCGTGGTAACCACTGCAGAAAGGGACGATATCGAAGATTAGCTCTTCGCTTTGGAAGTTATCCATAGATCCGAAGACCACTTCCAATGTTATAGAGCCCATACAGTGGGCCTCTACTCCAGGAATGACACCTTTAAATGTGGTTTTGGTGGGCTTGATCCTTGAAGGATCGATGCCCATTTTGCGCACTGTGTCTTGATAAAGCAGGTTCAGGCTGCTTCCTCTGTCCATAAGGACTCTTGTGAGGTGAAATCTGCCTATGATTGGGTCTAGAACCAATGCGGCTGAGCCGTCGTGACGGATGCTAGTAGGGTGATCCCGATCAAAGGTGATCGGACAAGCTAACCATGGGTTGAATTTGGGGATGACTGGCTCCATCGCGTATACGCCCCATAGCGCTCGCTTCCGTCCCCTCTTGGCGATGTGGGTGGTGTAGATCATGTTGACCGTTTTTACCTAGGCGGGAAACTTCTTCTGTCCACCCATGTTCGGACGTCGGGGCTCCTTGTCATCGTTGGTGTGTAGCCCCTTGTCCTTGTTTTCGGCGTTTATTTTGCCGGCCTATATAAATACCCAGCAGTCTCTATTGGTGTGGTTGGCTGGCTTGTCCGGGGTGCCATGAATTTGGCACGAGCATTCCATTATACGGTCTAGACTGGACGGTCCCTGACTATTGCATTGGAATGGCTTCTTCTACTGACCGAATTTGGATCCGCTCAATCCGGCATTGACCGCCGTGTCTTCGGTGTTGTCACCGTTGTTTCGTCTCTTGTGTCTGTTGCGCCGTAGCTTGCCATTGTTGTCACGGACATCTGACGCGCCAGAATGTGGCATAGTGCTGCCGCGACCCAACCAACTGTCCTCGCCCGCGCAAAAGCGGGTCATTAGTGTCGTGAGAGCTGCCATAGACTTGGGTTTCTCCTGGTCGAGGTGTCTGGCGAGCCACTCGTCACGGATATTATGCTTGAAGGCCGCCAGGGCTTCAACGTCCGGACAGTCGACTATTTGGTTCTTTTTAGTTAGGAACCGACTCCAGAATTTCCTAGCTGATTCTCCGGGCTGTTGAGTAATGTGGCTCAAGTCATCGGCATCCGGAGGTCGCACATATGTGCCCTGGAAGTTGTCAAGAAATGCGTCTTCCAGATTTTCCCAACTGCCAATGGAATTTGCGGGCAGGCTGTTTAGCCAGTGCCGGGCAGGTCCTTTGAGCTTAAGGGGAAGATACTTGATGGCATGTAGATCATCTCCGCGGGCCATGTGAATGTGGAGAAGGAAATCTTCAATCCATACTGGGTCTGTTGTGCCATCATATGATTCGATGTTTATGGGTTTAAACCCTTCTGGGAATTCAAGATCCATCACTTCATCAGTGAAGCAGAGGGGGTGTGCGGCGCCTCTATGCCGGGCTGTGTCACGGCGTAGTCCGGCTACGTCTGACTGGTTGTATTCGGCCCGGCCGGATTTGCTATTAGTGTGTCCGGTATGACGGTCATCGTCATGTGCTTCGGCACGCCCCCGTGATCCGTAGATCGATATTGGTTGTCCTTTGGCGTCATCCAGTTTATCGCGCACGTCCTGGGTATTGCCCTGGGTCGTAGTAAATCGGCGCGGGGGTGCAGGCTGGTATTCCGGCTGATATGCCGTTTTATCCTGACCTCGAGGTGGTCGGTCAGCCGTGTGGTGCTTGAGTCCATATTCCTCGGCTGCCAAGACTTCTGTCCATCTATATGTGAGCAGATCTTGATCAGCTTGAAGCTGCTGCTGCTTCTTCTTCAGGCTTCGTGCAGTGGCAATAGGCTGGCGCTTAAAGCGCTCCTGCTCTGCGGGGTCTTCGGGTACGCCGAACTCATCATCGCCGAGGCTAATCTCATCTTCAGAGAGGGGCATGTAGTTGTCCTCCTCCGGATACCCGTCCGCCGCCTCTTCATATGGGCTATCATGCCCATCTTCCTGTTCGGCCTGCTCGAAGGCGGGCTGTTTGTGTTGGGGAACGTTGCATAAAATAAAAAATTTCCTACATTCACCAAGATCCTTCTATGAGTTCATCTAGCAACGGGAGAGAGAGATGCATCTACATACCCTTGTAGATCGCGTGCGGAAGCGTTCAAGAGAACGGGGTTGAGGGAGTCGTTCTCGTCGTGATCCTATCACCGGAGATCCTAGCGCCGAACGGACGACACGTCCGCGTTCAACACACGTACGGTCAGCGTGATGTCTCCTCCGTCTTGATCCAGCAAGGGGGAAGGAGAGGTTGATGAAGATCCAGCGGCACGATGGCGTGGTGTTGGATGCAGCAGGACTCCGGCAGGGCTTCGCCAAGCAACTGCGGGAGGAGGAAGAGGTGTAGCAGGGGGAGGGAGGCGCCAAGACTCAGGGTACGGCTGCCCTCCCCCCTCCTTTATGTAGGCCCCCAGGGGGGCGGCCCTGGAGATTGAATCTCCCAAGGGGGCGGCGGCCAGGGGGGGTGGAGTGCCCCCCAAGGCAAGTGGTGCGCCCCCACCCTAGGGTTTCCAACCCTAGGTGCAGGGGGGGCCCAAGGGGGGCGCACCAGCCCACTAGGGGCTGGTTCCCCTCCCACTTCAGCCCACGGGGCCCTCCAGGATAGGTGGCCCCACCCGGTGGACCCCCAGGACCCTTCCGGTGGTCCCGGTACAATACCGGTGGACCCCGAAACTTTCCCGATGGCCGAAACAGCACTTCCTATATATAATTCTTTACCTCCGGACCATTTCGGAACTCCTCGTGACGTCCGGGATCTCATCCGAGGCTCCGAACAACTTTCGGTATGCTGCATACTCATATTCATACAACCCTAGCGTCACCGAACCTTAAGTGTGTAGACCCTACGGGTTCGGGAGACACGCAGACATGACCAAGACGACTCTCTGGTCAATAACCAACAGCGGGATCTGGATACCCATGTTGGCTCCCACATACTCCTCGATGATCTCATCGGATGAACCATGATGTCGAGGATTCAAGCAACCCCGTATACTATTCCCTTTGTTAGACGGTATGTTACTTGCCCGAGATTCGATCGTTGGTATCCCAATACCTCGTTCAATCTCGTTGCCGGCAAGTCACTTTACTCGTACCGTCATGCATGATCCCGTGACCAGACACTTTGAGCTCATTATGATGATGCACTACCGAGTGGGCCCAGTGATACCTCTCCATAATACGGAGTGACAAATCCCAGTCTCGATCCATGTCAACCCAACAAACACTTTCGGAGATACCTGTAGTGCACCTTTATAGTCACCCAGTTACGTTGTGACGTTTGGTACACCCAAAGCACTTCTACGGTATCCGGGAGTTACACGATCTCATGGTCTAAGGAAGAGATACTTGACATTGGAAAAACTCTAGCAAAACGAACTACACAATTTTTGTGCTATGCTTAGGATTGGGTAGTGTCCATCATAGCAAACCGAGTCAAAGTGGCCCAATGATCAGCATGGGTATTTAAAAGCTCTAGTCTCAACGCTCGATTCTCACGGTCCTTGTCTTCAAGCAGCTGTGCAGTGGTGTGGGTCAGTGAATCCTCCTGAGTGGAGTCAGCATAGATAGCCTGGAGATACCCTTGTGCTCCCGGGAGTGAAGCTGGCATATACCGGAAGTCGGAGTCCCGGAACAAACCAGTCCTGACTCGCATGATGGTCATCATAGAGTAGGCGGCATCCTGCACAGCCATCTCAATAGTAACCCCGAGTCCATAGGAACGGTGAAGGGGCTCGGTAGATCCAGGATAAGATGGAAATGTCCTGACAGTGCAAAAATATTGACTTTGATTAAAGTCTCAGAATTGCTCTTCGACCATGTACTCAGGATACCAACGGTATCCAGCCTCAGTCATTACCCTGACCAACATGGCAGTATGGCCGGGTACATCTAGGCATCGTGTCAAACGAACCACTTGATTCTGAGGACGGGAAGCCATCTGGAACATGATATAATGCAAAGGCATTAGAACTTCTAACAGAAATTGGACAGCATAACGGCTGTAAATGCTCAAAAAGGATTTTGGGACATTTTGCAAGAATTGCATAGCCACTCAACAACATCATATCAAGGTTCTAGGTCCATCTTAGCACATAATGGGGTGGTAGAACTGAACTAGGCTTATATCCATCAAACCTATAAGGTACTACTGATTAGTAAAACGTGAACCTGATAGAGAGAAGAGATCCTAATTCCTTAACCCCCGGTGGAAGAATAGACTGACTTAGATCAGAAGGTCATGAGATAAAGAAGTAAAAAGAACCTTATGTCCCATCCCACAATCAATTCCCCTACATATAACTAAAGCATTTCTAGACTCAACATCGACCAGTTTGGCTTGGAGAACCTACAGGCAGTCCGGCTCTGATGCCAACGCTGTCAGGACCCCGACTCGATGCCACATCGATCTAGCATGTAACACCTCATATAAGTTTGTGGCCTCACGCACGGTATTCCCACGGGTGTCGCCTTACCTTTGCCCGGGACCGTTCGCGCCTTTTCGCACACGTATATGATAGTGTCGCTAGCATCCATATGGTAAGGAGCCCGGGCTGACATGGCTAGTCGTAAACCCAAAGTGGCATAGACTTACAGGGACAGGCATCCATGACCCAGCATCGAACGTGTCGGTCATCAGCAAGTGAATTCGGGCTGTAGCACTGGGCTAGCAGGACTCCGGTAAACCGGGCTATAGCGGGCTAACAGGACTCCGGTATCCATCGCATGACATTTCCCCGAAGGGACAAACACAGGAACAAAGAAGGACACATGCCGGCCAGCCTAAGTGTTCTGGAGCAGTAGCAAGCTACCAAGGCTCAGTGGAAACACTAGGAGACATTTCCCGGTAAGAGAGGCTACTAAGAATAAACAACTAGATAGTCAGATCCCACACATACCAAGCATTTCAATCATACACGCAATATGCTCGATATGTGCAATACAACAAGGCATCACAACATGACTCTACGACACAAGTACTTTATTTAAAGGCTCGGAGAGCCATACATATCATACACACAAGTATGGGTCAGACGACCCAACATTCAAGTCATACAGTCATACAAGCCAATAGCGGAAGTAACTTGTCCGAGTACAGACAACTAGTAAAATAAAAGAGGCTTGGGAAGCCTGGCTATACTACATGGTCCTTCACAAGCTCAGGATCACCACCTGGGCCTCAGTCTACTCATCGATGTCAACATCTATGAAGAACCCATCAGAAGGGGTTGCAGCGTCTTCTGAAAAATGTAAATTAAAGCAACATGAGTACAAAGGTACTCAGCAAGACTTACATCAGATCCTACATACATGCACATTATCAAGAAGGGTTGGTGGGGTTATTGCAGCAAGCCAGCTTTGACTCTTGGCTAAGCTATCCTACGATGCACCAACTTGAAATGGTTTTGCGCACACGAGTCCACTAATCACCACTTCAATACACCACCGAGGATCCACCTCCGTCATCCTACGGAAGAGCCATCCTCGGCACTCACGCTTATCTTGAGATTTTTACAAGTATCCATTTACTTGTCTATGAACTGTATAGGGAACCAAGTAGTCCTTTACCGCGGACGCGGCTATTCGAATAGATAGTGCTAACCCTGCAGGGGTGTACTTCTTCACACACGCTCTCACCACTTACCGCTGTTTACACGACATGTACTCGGCAACCTTCAAGCGGAAGCCCAACGTGGGTGTCGGCCACGACCTACCTAAACACTCAAGTCTCTAGTACAGGTTTATCGCCTATTCGGGTTCCATCCGCGAGGAGATCCGGCCGGGGTTTCGCTCACAGCCCCAAACAATGTGAACAGGGTTCCCGAGACACCAAACGGGCGCCCGGTACACCGTGCCATGGTGTATCTACCGCATCACAGCCCACCCCTCGGGTCAGCGCTGCCCACGGCCTCCAACACAAATCCTACAAACACCAGAAACTAGTTGCAACTCCTGGACAGAGAACTAAGGTGATTAAGAAGCCGAGAGGGTCCATTGGTTTCGGGCCCAATGTGTGGTAGTAGCTGATTCTTAAATCACATATACAGATCTCAGTGCTTAAGGACGGCTTCAATGAAACAACCCACCATGTACTCCTACATGGCCTCTCATCGATACCTTTACCAAATCGTGTTCAACACATCACTCTCATTACCGGCATGATCATTTCACTCTAGCCCATCACCCAGATGAACCAGACCTGACACGACTCTAAGCATAGCAGGCATAGCAAGGTAGGAACAACACACACATATGGCTCAACCAACTCCTACACATGCTAGTGGGTTTCATCTAGTTACTGTGGCAATGACAGGTCATGCAGAGGAAATGGGTTCAACTACCGTAGCACACAGCAGTTTGAAACGCGTTGTCTTAATGCAGTAAAAGAGAGCAGAAGCGAGAACATGGGGTTGTATCGATATGATCAAATGGTTGGTTGCTTGCCTGATGGGTCGATGCACTGATATTGATCTCCGCTAGGGTAATCGTGGTACTCCTCGGAGGCAGAACCTGCCGCAAAGAGCACCGATACACAACATCACCAAACAATATGCAACAATATGATGCATGCATGAGACATGGCAAAATGAGTGCGTTCGGTATAAACCGAAAATTCGGTTTTTACCGTTTGGTATTTTATAAAATTCGGTTTGCTGAACTTAAACCGAAAATGCCAGTGCAAAATAGGTAACCGATATTTCGGTTGACCGAAAATTTCGGTTCGGTTTCGGTATATACCGATACACCGAGACGTGAATAGCGAGCTTTGCGCTTTTCCCAACACCACTCACGCATGGCCTATTAGATAGACGATTTGTTGTCTACTTCTCCTTAAACAAACGAGGTGGGACTAAACATGATGGTTGCCGGTCGGTCGCTCTGCCTTATGCCAAGAAGCCCACTAAGTCGACTAAAATAAAACAAAAAAAAAGAAGCCCACAGACTCATGCAGTCACGTGGCTGAGCTTCCTTTGGGCCTTGCATGCATGTTGGTTGCAGGGCCCGCACGCATGTGGTCGCGCAGGCGCACGCGAGCTGGATTACATGCTCCGTAGCGACGTACAACTGCGTGGAAGACATGCGTACCCACTGTTCGGTATCTTTTCTGGTTAACCGAATATAAAACCATATCTACCGAACTTAATTCGGTTATTGAGAGTAGAAACCAAATTTTTCTGCATCATTGGTAAAAACCGAAAATTCGGTTTTTTCGGTTACGGTTTCGGTTCGGTGTTCGGTTCATCGGTTTTTATGCCCACCCCTACTTTAACTTGTTCTGCACTAAATATCAGGTTAGCTTGCTTAAACATGCATGAAACCAGTACAAATGGATAGATTGGATTTTTCTAATAATTTTTCATATATAAAACTTTGCGTTTGGAGCTACAGATTAATTTCTATGATTTTTTGAACTTTGGGTTATTTTTTGGAATTTCCTGTGTAATAATAATTCCAGTAAATAACTTACTTCGTCAGCATTGCGTCAGGATGACATCAGTGGTCAACGGAACAGTCCAGGTCAACCCTGACTAGTGGGTCCCGTGTGTCAGTGTAATTAGTTTAACTAAATATTAATTAAAACTAATCCTGATTAGTTTACAGGGCTGGGCCCCACCTGTCATTGACCCAGGGGGGTCAAACTGGGCCCACTCGTGGTCAAACGAGGGGTCAGCAGGGTCAACTCACCGGCGTTTAGCCGCCGGCGAGGCCGAACGCGGCGGCAGAAGTGGTTTTTGCATTCCGGCGACCAAAAGAGCCGCGGAGGGCATCTACGTGTAGCTGGGGGCAAGCCGCAGCTCTTGGTGGTGTTGGTTGGGCTCGGGGTGGCCGGAAACGGCGCCAGCAAAGACTTTGGCGGTCGCCGGAGTTCAGCCAAGGTCGAACTCAACGCTAGGGGCACGGCGAGGCACGTGGAGTGATGCTACGGGTTCCTACGGGTGCCGTGAGTGTGATTGACACGGTGGTGTGGCCGGTGGTTGGCCGGAGACACGTCGGCGACGAGCTCCGCGGCGGCGCGTGCGGGTGAGCTACATGCAGTCACTACGGGGCTCGAGAGCGAGAAAGGAAAGGGGGAAGAGGTAGCTGGGCTCACGGCGGTCTCGAGGAACCAAACGGCGCGGTCGGGGATGAGCTGGTGCGGTGGTGACGGCGAAGGGGGTCTCCGGCGATGGCGGAGTCGGCGAGGTCGGTGCAGTGGCTTCGGGGCACGCGAGCGCTCGAGGCTCGACTAGCTCGAAGGAGAGGAGGGCGGCGGAGCTCCTGGACACGGTGGCGCGGCGCGAGGACGACGGAGAGCGCGACTACGACGACGGTGCGGCTGCGGTGGCGTCGGCCATGGTGCGGGAGAGCGAGGGAGAGGAGCTGGGGGCGAATGGGTGTGTCCACGGGGTTCGGGGCACGACGTGGAGGTCGTCCAGGCCAGCAGCGAGGTGGGAGGAGGAAGCAGGGCGGCGGGCAGCTGCGTGGCGCGCGCTGGCGTCGCTGTCGAGCACCTGCCTGCCTGCCTGGCGAAGGCAAGCAGCTCGCTGGAGCGGCTGCTGGGCTGGGCCGGCTGGTGGGCTGGCTAGGCGGGCTGCCAGGTTAGTTCACTCTCTCTCTCTCTTATTTATCTTTTTTATTTATCCTGTAACTTTGTGGACTTTCTAAAAATACCTAAACAACTCCAAAATTCACCAAACTGCTCATGGCCACTAACTGGAATATATCCAGCATGGAACATTTTAGTTTGGAAATATTTGAGCATTTAAAATAATTTATATAATTTAAATGCCCAAACTCAAATACTTATGATTTAATTCAAAGACCTTAGGATGACCTAGAAAATTGTGCACCACTTTTGGCAGAGGTTCTGAACCAAGATAAAAATGATGGACATTTTAGAAGGGCATTTCAGGTTCATTGAAAATATTTTTAGTAAACCCTAGTTGGTTTCAGAGGGGGCTGGGGGTTCTGTCATCCCCATTTCAAGTTTCTGTTGAGAAAAATAGACATGATGCAACACTCTAATGCATGAGCTAGCTAGGATGTGACACTGCAATTGGGTTCTACCAAGAACGTTTTCTTACCTACGAATAACCACAACGTGATTTTGTCAACTTCTATTTACCCTTCATAAGGACCCTTTTCGTCGAATCCGCTCCAACTAAAGTGGGAGAGACAGACACCCGCTAGCAACCTTATGCAACTAGTGCATGTCAGTCGGTGGAACCTGTCTCATGTAAGTGTACGTGTAAGGTCGGTCCGGGCTGCTTCATCCCACAATACCGCTGAAGCAAGAAAATACTAGTAGTGGCAAGCAAGTTGACAAGATCTACATCCACAACAAAATTGTGTTCTACTCGTGCAATAGAGAACTACGCATAAACCTGGCTCATGATGCCACTGTTGGGGAACGTTGCAGAAAATTAAAAAATTTCCTACGGTTTCACCAAGATCCATCTATGAGTTCATCTAGGCAACAAGTCATGGGAGAGAGATTGCATCTACATACCACTTTGTAGATCGCGTGCGGAAGCATTCAAGAGAACGGTAATGATGGAGTCGTACTCGCCGTGATCCAAATCACCGATGACCAAGTGCCGAACGGACAGCACCTCCGCGTTCAACACACGTACGGAGCGGATGACGTCTCCTCCTTCTTGATCCAGAAAGGGGAAAGGAGAGGTTGATGATGATCCAGCAGCACAACGGCGTGGTGGTGGATGCAGCAGAACTCCAGCAGGGCTTCGCCAAGCTGCTGCGGGAGGAGGACGAGGTGTAGCAGGGGGAGGGAGGCGCCAAGACACAGGGTGCGGCTGCCCTCCCCCCTGCCCTCCTTTATATAGGCCCCCAGGGGGGGCACCGGCCCTGGGAGATGCAATCTCCCAAGGGGGGCGGCGGCCAGGGGGGTGGAGTGCCCCCCAAGGCAAGTGGTGCGCCCCCCCACCTAGGGTTTCCAACCCTAGGCGCAGGGGGGCCCAAGGGGGGGCGCACCAGCCCACTAGGGGCTGGTTCCCCTCTCACTAAGGGCTGGTTCCCCTCCCACTTCAGCCCACGGGGCCCTCCGGGATAGGTGGCCCCACCCGGTGGACCCCCGGGACCATTCCGGTGGTCCCGGTACAATACCGGGTGACCCGAAACATTCCCGATGGCCGAAACAGCACTTCCTATATATAATTCTTTACCTCCGGACCATTCTGGAACTCCTCGTGACGTCCGGGATGTTATCCGGGACTCCGAACAACATTCGGTTTGCTGCATACTCATATTCATACAACCCTAGCGTCACCGAACCTTAAGTGTGTAGACCCTACGGGTTCGGGAGACATGCAGACATGACCGAGACGGCTCTCCGGTCAATAACCAACAGCGGGATCTGGATACACATGTTGGCTCCCACATACTCCTCGATGATCTCATCGGATGAACCACGATGTCGAGCATTCAAGCAACCCCGTATACTATTCCCTTTGTCAGACGGTATGTTACTTGCCCGAGATTCGATCGTCGGTATCCCAATACCTCGTTCAACCTCGTTACCGGTAAGTCACTTTACTCGTACCATAATGCATGATCCCATGACAAGACACTTGGTCACTTTGAGCTCATTATGATGATGCACTACCGAGTGGGCCCAGTGATACCTCTCCGTAATACGAAGTGACAAATCCCAGTCTCGATCCGTGTCAACCCAATAGACACTTTCGGAGATACCTGTAGTGCACCTTTATAGTCACCCAGTTACGATGTGACATTTGGTACACCCAAAGCACTCCTATGGTATCTAGGAGTTACACGATCTCATGGTCTAAGGAAGAGATACTTGACATAGAAAAAGCTCTAGCAAAACGAACTACATGATCTTGTGCTATGCTTAGGATTGGGTCTTGTCCATCACATCATTCTCCTAATGATGTGATCCCGTTGTCAACGACATCCAATGTCCATAGTCAGGAAACCATGACTATCTGTTGATCAACGAGCTAGTCAACTAGAGGCTCACTAGGGACGTATTGTGGTCTATGTATTCACACGTGTATTACGATTTCCGGATAATACAATTATAACATGAATAAAAGACAATTATCATGAACAAGGAAATATAATAATAATCCTTTTATTATTGCCTCTAGGGCATATTTCAAACAGTAGTGAGGGGTATAAACCCGCGCTACTACTAAGTTGATAGTAGTAGCGCGGTTTTATGCCCCTCGCTACTACTAAGTACGAGGTAGGTGAAGTCGCCATATCCTCGGCCGAATCCCCATCTCCTCCCCCAAATCCCTCCTCTCTTCCACCACTCTCTCCTCTCACTTTCCATACGCTCTCACATGGACCTCATGCCCATGCACCCATCCTCCTCCATGGCGCCGAAAGAGGCCGCCGCCTCGCGTCACCGGCGTCTAGGAGCTCGCCGGTTTTCCACTGACGTCTAGGAGGCCGCCGCCCCACGCCACCACGCCGGAGCACCTCGCCACCGGTGACTAGCTCCGCTGCTCACTACATCACCTTCCTGTCTCCCTCGGTTTTCGTTTTCTCTCTCTCCCTTTGGTTTGACTCACCCTCCCATGTACATGCCCATGCAGGTCATCGCCATGGATGACCCGGAGTTATCTGGCATGGTCGGGAAGAGGAGCCCCACACCGCGGCCTGGCTCTGCCATAGAAACGGGCCCTCTCCAACAACCACTGCTGGATCTGGTCTTCCGCTGTCCATTCATGCCTTCGGCGACGCCAATCATCGCTAGATCTTGCCATTGCTGCCATTGACAGCACGCACGGGATCGAGATTTTTTTTGTTTTTGAAAGTAATAGCAGTAGCGCGGGGTATAAGACCCGCTACAGCAGTAGCGGTGTTTGCAACGCACGCTACAGCTAACCATGTGTAGTAGTAGCGTGTGTCAACACACGCTACAGCTACAAGTTAGCTTTGGCGCCGTATCAGTAGCGCGGGCACCCGCGCTACTGATACACCCAAAACCCTCGCTGCTGTTAGGCTTTTCCCTAGTAGTGAAACCAGGCAATCAGACTATAGGGCTTTATCACTCTCACTTAGCCATAGGAATTGGAGTATGGTAGATGCAGCCCGAGGTATTCGGAAGACCGTACGAGGGGCTCTAACGGCGCCTGATCAGAAGACCGATCCATCGCACTCTGCATTTTATTATGGCGTTGTGTGGAATAAACCTTTAAAGATTTTACAACCTCTCGAACAGCTGACGAGCTCTCGCCGTATCATGACAGTCAGTTTTCGGCTTTCTCTACTGAGGTGCTCGTCCTGAAGAACCGGGACACAATCGCAGTAGTTCTCCCAGCGCTACCTTAGTCGATATAGTGGAACGTAAGGTACCAAAACATGGGAGCCGGGCATACCCAACTAATGACCCAAGACACGATTCAGAGCTGATGCATATAGTGCTATAAGTTCGGGGTGCCAAGCGACCGAGAAGGTGGCCAGACTTTGCTGCCATATTATGGGTACTATGAAGCCCCTGGCATAGTGGGTCATAACACGATGTGCGGGTGCCTTTTATGACAAAAAAGAAGGGCATCAATGAGGAACGACGGCCGCTAAGTGTTATTTAAGTCTACGTATTGTAGTAGACACTACAAAAAAAAGACACATCCATGCCATTTTGGGCCGAACGAAAAAATTTCCTGTCATACATATGACACTTCTATGACGATAATTGTGTCAAAACCCGGTATCATCATAGATGTGGTGGGCTCCTACTTCTATGACAAAAAATCATGACAGAAAATGGGCTTTTCGTCCTGGGCGGTCCGGAGACGCAGCTGCATGACATTCTTTGGGCCGTCCATGACGGAAAAAACCATGGTAGAAGCGAGGGGGAGGAAAATTTCGGGGAGTTGCCGGTTACGGTGGGAGGTCGGGGGCGGAGCGATGCGCGTTTCTCTCGTACGTAGCGTGTGTGTGCGAGGCGTTGGCTCTAACTGAAGCCGAGCGAGGCGTTGGGCTCTAACTGAACCCGAGCGATTGCACTGCAGGCTACGCGTTACTGAACCCGAGCGATCGATCGATGGCTGTTAACTGAACCCGATGGAGCGATTCCTTCGCTACTACTGCTAACTGAAGCCGATCGATGCTGCCTCTGGGATGAACAGTGAGCGTTGCGGGGGGGGGGGGGGGTTGGATGAACAGTGAGCGGTGGCGTTGCCTCTGGATGAACAGGAACCCGTGGTGTGGAGGGCTGGATGAACAGTAGACGGTGGAGGGGTGGCCGTGGAGGGGTGGTTGAACAGGACCCCGTGGTGTGGAGGGCTGGATGAACAGTAGACGGTGGAGGGGTGCCCGTGGAGGGGTGGTTGAACAGTAGCCGGTGGAGTAGCGCGCGGTGGAGGCTGGATGAACAGGAGCCCGTGGAGGCTGGAGGAGGTCGACGGTAGCCCGTGGAGGCTGGAGGAGGTCGACGGTGGAGATGAACAATATCCCGTGGAGTCCCGTTTTGCGGTACGCCACACCCCTCCCGATGAACAGGACCCCTGTTTCGACCGTAGGAGGTCCGTTTCGTCCGTTTTGCGGTACGCCACACCCTCCCGATTAACAGGACCCCCGTTTCGACCGTAGGAGGTCCGTTTCATCCGTTTTGCGGTACGCCACAACCCTCCCGATCAACAGGACCCCAGTTTCGACCGTAGGAGGTCCGTTTCGTCCATTTTGCGGTACGCCACACCCCTTCCGATCAACAGGACCCCTGTTTCGACCGTAGGAGGTCCGTTTCCTCCTGTTTTGCGGTACGCCAGGCCCCTCCCGATCAACAGGACCCATTATCGAACGTGGCCGGTTGAACACAAGGCCGTTTCCTCCGTTGTGCGGTACGCCAGGCCTCGTTTCCATCGTCTGTTCCATCCAAGCCCTCCCGATGAACACGACCACGCATTCTGTTCCGACCCAGCCGGTTGGCTCCCCATGAACACGACGAGGACGTTGTTTCTCCATTCCGACCCAGCCATGTATGTATGCGCGAGTAGGCGTTTGAGACCCTGCCCGTATGTACGTACGTGGCCGTATTTTCTTTCTTGCACCCTCGCCGTTGTACGTACAGGTACATGCTACGTGCGCGCCTCTACTACGACACGTGCGCGCCTCTACATCTACGACACGTGTGCGCCTCTACATCGACCAGTATGTACGTACACGTTTGTGACCAGAATGACAACTCTACGTACGCTTCGACCAGGTGGGTCCCGACTATCAGGTACTTCCTTGCGTGCGAAGATGTAGCTGGTGGGTCCCAGCAGTTAGGAGGCGAATCATTTTTTTGCCCGGATGCACTTCCTTGCGTGCGAAGGTGTAGCTGGTGGGTCCCAGCAGTCAGGGGGAAAACTTTTTTTCGCGAAATATGGTGGCCTGTCCGGTTGGTCCCCGCTGTCAGCTGGAGGAATAATTATTTTGCGCGTAATAAGGAGGCACTTCCTTGCTGCGCCCGTGGACCCAGCTGTCAGCCTCTCCACGTACAGTCCACGCCCCATGGAAGCCGTTCCTTGACCATGTTGACCACGCCGCGCCGAGAGCACCAGGGCGGTGGACGACGGCGAGGCCTAGGAAGGAGACGACGCGGATCTGGGGAAGACGCGGCAGTGGATGCCCACACGTAGAGGAGTACGAGGGTTCACTGGTTCGTTGCGGTGTGAGGCTGTCGTCGCCGCAGAATAACAGGGGGTGTGGGTGAGTAGAGGGATGGCCTGGCCAGCGGTGGGAGTAGTAGGAGGCAGGAGCACGAGGCACGACCGGCGCTGGTTTGGGCGGCTGGAGCAAGAAGACCAGAGGTTGAAGAAGCACTACGGCCGTTGGATGGACATCGTACGGTCACTGGAGCTAGAATCGTGCATATTAACTAAGTTGACAAAGCCCTCCGTCCCCGTTAATTTAGTAGGCCCACAAATCAGCCTGCCACTATACTGGGTCCCAGCTAACAGGGGGAGTATTCATTTTTTTTGTGCGTAATAAGGAGGCACTTCCTTGCGTGCGAAGATATAGCTGGTGGGTCTGAGCTGTCAGCGGCGGTAATGTTTTCGTGAAATACTGAGGCCATTTCGGTGGGTCCCTGATGTCAGGTGGACGAATCATTATTTTACGCATAATAAGGAGGCATTTCCTTGCGTGCAGCCGTGGACCCAGCTGTCGGCCTCTCCACGTACAGTCCACTTCAGATGCATGTCGGTCGTTGACCACGTTGATCAGGCCGCGCCGAGAGCACCAGGGCGGTGGACGACGGCGAGGCCTAGGAAGGGAACGACACGGAGGCAGGGAAGACTAAGCACTTGTTTCCCACTCGGAGGGGAGTATGACTTAACGAGGGTTTACTGGTTCGTCTGCCGTTGCCGGAGAATAACAGCAGGTGTGGGTGAGTAGCGGGATGGCTAGGCCAGCGAAGGGAGTACGGTGGGGCGGTGAGGCCTGCGCGGTAGCGCAGCCGGCCACGGGGAGGAGGGAGTAGGCAGTCTTGCCGACGCTTGTTTGAGTGGCTGGAGTAGGAAGAGCAGAGATTGAAGAAGCACGACGGCCGTTGGATGGACATCCAACCGTCACTGCTTGTGCGTCAACCTTTTTTTAGAAAAGCCTCAAATCTGTGGAAAACAGCATACAGCCCATCTGCCATTATTTCTACTAATTTATAGCCCATTTGCTAATTCTTAAGGTTTTTTTTGGAGCCCATATTCTTTTTGTTAGCATTAAAGCCCATATTGTGGCCACGGTTAAAAAACTATACGAAATTTTGCATATTTCGGTGCGGTCCGAACTATTTTTAATCCCGAAATTTCGACTCACATTCAAACTGATTTTAAAAATAAATGTATATCAATATAAAATCCAATAAATTCTCCACGCATAAAAAGTAATGTAATTTAAAATCTTGAAATGAAAAAAAAATTGAAACTAATTGCCGCTTTGATGTGTTTTAAAAATGTACAGCCCATTTCTCATTACTGATGGGCCATTTTCTTGGCCAGCCGAATGAAAAGCTCTCCTCGTCTTGAAAGATTTGCAGCCCAACAGGCCTGACAAAGCGACTTAATTGGCAAATCACAAAAAGACTGGGCTGTGGCCGTGGACCCAGCTGCCAGCCTCTCCACGTATAGTACTCTTTCGATGGAAGTCGTTCCTTGACCACGTTTACCACGCCGCGCGGAGAGCACCATGGCGGTGGACGACGACGAGGCCTAGGAAGGGGACGACGTAGAGCCGGGGAAGACACAGCAGTGGAAGCCCACGCGGAGAGGAGTACGAGGGTTCACTGGTTCGGCTGCGGTGTGAGGCTGCCGTCGCCGCAGGGCCTGGCCAGTGGTGGGAATAGTAGGGGCAATGAGGCCTCCGCGGCAGCACAGTTGGCCACGGGAGACAGGAGCATGCGGCACGACCGGCGCTGCTTTGGGCGGCTGGAGCAAGAAGACCAGAGGTTGAAGAAGCACTACGGCCGTTGGATGGACATCGTACGGTCACTGGAGCTAGAATCATTCATGTTGACTAAGTTGACAAAGCCCTTCGGCCCCGTCAACTTAGTAGGCCCACAAGACAGCCTCCCACCAAGGTGGGTCCCAGCTAGCCGGGGGAGTATTCATTTTTTTGTGCGTAATAAGGAGGCACTTCCGACGGGTCCGAGCTGACAGCGGGGGGAACGTTTTTTCGCGAAATACGGTGGCCCGTTCGGTGGGTCCCAGCAGTCAGTGGGAAATGATTTATTTCACAAAATACTGGTGGTCCGTCCGGTGGGTCCCCACTGTCAGGTGCAGGAATAATTATTTTCCGCGTAATAAGGAGGCACTTCCTTGCAGCTGCCGTGGACCCAGTTGTCAGCCTCTCCACGTACAGTACTCTTCCGATGGAAGTCGGTCATTGACCACATTGACCACATGCAACGGTCACTGCTCTCGTGTGTTGACTAAGTTGACAGGGCGTTGCGTGTGCGTCAACCTTTTTTTTTATGAAAGCATACGCGTCAACCTGTAGTAGGCGCACAAGTCAGCCTCAAATCTGTGGAAAACAGCATAAAGCCCATCTGCAATTATTTCTAATAATGTACAGCCCATTTGCTAATTCTTAAGATTTTTTTGGAGCCCATCTTCTTTTTGTTAGCATTACACCCCATATTGTGGCCACGATTAAAAAGTATACGAAATTTTGCATATTTCGGTGCGGTCAACTGTTTTTAATACAGAAATATTGACTCACATTCAAACTATTTTGAAAAATAATTTATATAAATATAAAATCAAAATAATTGTCCACGCATACAAATCAATGGAATTTAAGATCTTGTAATGAAAAAAATGAAACTAATTCCCGGTTTGATGTATTTTAAAAATGTACAGGCCATTTCTGGGCAAACTGAATGAAACTCTCCTTGTCTTGAAACATTTGCAGCCCAGCAGGGCCGATAAAGCAAGTAGGCCTTGTTTGGGTATTTCTTTAAAAAAATAGAACCGGGCTAGCCATTTTCAGCAAGGAAAAAATACAACTGGGCTCATGATGTGGTAAACATAAATAAAACCCTGGCTAGACGGGCCACAGCCCCCGCACAGCCCCGTTGTTACCCTGATCCGTCGCTAAAACTAGTATAAATAACAAATGCTTGTTCCTCATTGTCTCAAAAAAAACTGCTTGTTCCTAGAAAAACTACGCGACTTGCTGGGTCCCTGGTGGCAGCCGCTCGTAGTGTAATTATCTCGTTTATTGACTATGTTGACGATGGCGTGAGCCCCAGATGTCCAACCATTAGGAGGAACCATATTTTTGGGCTTGTACTATAGAGGCACTTGCTTGCGTACTGCCATGACGCTGGTGGGTCCCTACTGTCATCCTCTCCACGTACAGTCATCTCCTTGTTCCTCTCGGTTGTTGACGACGTTGACAACGCAAGAGGGCGGCACACCGCGCACGACGAGTGAACCAAGGCCACAAGGTGGAGGACGACTACGAGGCATCGGACGGAACAAATAGGAGCCGTTGAAGATGCGCCGGTCTAGTCGCAGGCGGAGGGGAGTACGAGGGTTGACTGGTGGGGGTGGTGGGGGTAGTCACTTGGCTTCTGTAATGCACAGTGAGCTCAAGCAGCCGGCGTGAGTGATGTTATTTCCCTTGGTTGTGATTTGTTACAATATTTCTCTCTAAAATAAATGAATGGCAAGCCATTTTCCTTGTTTCAAAGAAAATATGATAGTCACAGCCGAGTTGAAAAGGGCAGGAACATCTAACTCCAGCTTACAAACTATACAAAAGCACGAGGGTTGATTGTTCATCAGGTTTACAAAAAAACCCAGATTGAAAAGGGCAACAACATCTAACTCCAGCACTGTTTTCGGCAGTCACAGTCAAATGGATCGGTCAGGTCCATAGAATGAACATCCTGGATCGTAAAATTTACTAGATTATGACCACAATATGTTGTAAATAGAAGCCCGGCACGTTCAGAAGCTCTTTTGCCCACCTGAAACTCCTTTTTTTGCTCTTCGACATACCCATCCATCAAAACCATGCTGCTGATAAACTTAAGCCTGATGGACAATAGTAACCTCGCATTCAGCAGGAAGAATGTGACAAATCTTGTGTTTGCACGGTTGGCTACATATCGTTCTAGCGTTATTGTCTTCAATCGAATCTCATGAGAAGTGAGAAAATCCCGATGCTTACGAATCCACCGATTGGTTATAACTTTCTTACCCCGTCCTGTTGCCTAAATAGACATGAAAATTGAAAACAGTTAAGGTCTAAAAGAAGAGTGTCGAAAGAGCAACAGCTGAACGGTTAATTCTAGTACACTATATGCGGGCTTCCAATGTGCGTGAAATTATCACCTTTATATACAACTTCTCCAGACATGGAAAGCATTGCAGCAAGCCAATAATCTTGTTCAGATCAAAACTATTCATTTGGATATATAAGATCTTGACAGAATCCAGCACCATTGATAGGCCATCCATGGAGAAACTCTTCATTGAGCATAGAACATAATATTAGTACAAAATGTGTACTCCAAGATGATATATAAATTATGCGCAGAAATTTAAAATGCAGCATATGGTTACAAGTGTAGATGATAATATAAAGTACCTGAAGAACTGTGGAGCCAAACACCATATTGAAATGAGCACAGAGATCATGTATTACACCCAAGGTCTCCAGTTTAGGCGCAGAGAGGACGGTTATTTGCAACGGTGAATAACTAGAATCAAGGATCAACCTTTGAAGTGAAGGGGCATCTTGGATGATGAGCTGCCTTCCGTCAAAAGAAATTCCAATTCTTACAAGGTTAGGCGACTTTATTTGGAGACAACCGATTCTAACTGTGAAAACAAGCACCAAGCACTCCAGCGCAGGGCAACTGGAGTGGATGATGCTGTGCAATGAGGCCTCCGATATACGAACCCGCACAAGTGAAAGTTTCTTGAGAAATGGGAGTCGAAGGTTTAGTACCAGATTGTCTGGAAGGTAGCACAGCGCAAAGGTGGCGGTGTGGAGAGAGGAGGAAAACCGCGAGATGGACATCGGTGCTGAGGGCACAAGTTCATGGCGTTCTGTATGTGGTATGTGATTTCCAGGGGAATAGTAGAACTCAAGCAGCTGTAGTTCTGTGAATTCAGGGGATTTCAGCCAGGCGTCCACCGTGCAGGGCATGGTATGCTTGCTCAGGTAGCATGACGGGATGCAGAGGCTTTGAACGGAGCCCTGGTGGGAGGAGATGATGGCTCTGGGGATTTCAAAATCATTGAAGAGAGATAGCTGACGACAGTCGAGATTAAGGGGCACGGCGCGCCATAGAGGGCGCCACCGAATTGAGAGGACTTGGGTGCGGCAGCAATCCTTGGTGGGGAGAAGCGAGATGATCTCCCCAAGGACGGCGTCCGGGAGATCGCTGATGCGGTCCACCCGAGATTCTACGGGTTCCTGGGATCCGGTGGGGGCGGGGTCGCCGCTTCTCCCCGCGCTGCCGGGTGCGGGATCTACAACAGGCGTCGCCGCTGGCGGGAGCCTCATCTTCTTGGCGCTGGGGTCAGCCGACTCCATTTTCCTCGAGGGCGTCGCGTCGCGCTCACGGATTTGAGCAGAGTAACGAATGACGAGCCTAGTTGTAGTGCGAGCGAAGAAGAAGGGGAGCTGGGGGTTTTCTGTAGGAGTGAGGAAGAAGGGGAGCTGGGGTTTTCTGTAGGAGTGAGGTGAGGAATTTGGGGGTACGAGTGGAGCGAGCTGACGTGAGGTGGGTGGGAGCGAGGAGGAAGAAGAGCACCCAGGGTTTTTTTGTGGGGGAGGGGGGCGGTGTGCTGGGTGTGGGTAGCGCCTTTTGAATTGATTTTACTATTTACTAGTGTGGATTGGCTGTTTTGTCTTGGGCCCAGAGAAACAATTACTACTAGTACAGTGGAGACACTCTACAGCTACCCAGAAAAACAATTACTACTAGTACAGTGGAGACACTCTACCGCTTCTGGCTCCTCCTAGGTCATTGAAACGTCTCCCTCTACTGAATTATGTTATACTTTTGTTCACCGACATGCGGGCCATGCAGCGCGCGGGCCCAAATGCCATCCACCAAATTAGCAGGCAGTATGCAGGCGGAGAGTCACCCCGGTCGTAGCGCGGCAGTAACGAGCCGTCGTATCACAAAACCCCACCTCCCCGCAGTCTAAGTTTGACGGACGAAGCAACCATCATTTCACTCCTCGCTGAATCCCCTTCTCCCTCACCGTCTTCAAGAAAGGCAACACTCGCATCTGCCACTGTTCTTCTCTCCCAACGAAGGGAAGGTAAGCGGATCCGTGATGTTGGTATATTTTCGTTCAGAGAAAAAAAAGAACTTTTGCAAAGCAGTAACCGATCCTCACTCTCTTTTTTGTTTCATTGTCATTGCGATTGTGTTTTCCTTTCAGTGGTCTCCTAGTATTCGTCAGTTTCATGATGGACCAAGGAGAACCAGGCAAAGATCTGCCGATATTGGAGCAGACGCAGGAGGCTGATCCCCACGAGACAGAGAGCTCCAAGAAGATGGAGGCAACCACCGAGCCGACCCCAGATACGCTCACGGCCACTACTGAGATGGTCAACGCCCCGTTTGAGGTTACAGCCCCCGTGGCACTGCAGGAGCAGTTTTCCCCCTTCGAGGATGTGTCCCCCCCCCCCCCGCTGAGCTGCCCAAGGTGATTTCCTTCTTTGCCGATCTCGATTGTGGTTTTTCATCTAAGTATGTGGTGATTTTTTTTAGAAAAGGAAGTATGTGGTGATTAATAATGCAAAATTTTATTAGCTTCGATGCCATGCTATACATAGTGGTTTAAATAACTTGTGGTTCTTATACTGAAAAGTAATTCAGAATTTGTTTCTGTTTCAATTAGAGCCCTGATGCAGACAAGGATTGTGTGGTTGTGCATGTCACTCGCTATGAGGCGGACGACCTGAATATACGCACGGGGAAAACAGAGTTCTTAGGCTGTTGGATCCTGGAAGCCATTTGCGGTTATACCAATGAAGAGTTGTATTCCAGCCTCACTGTTGTCAGGCGTGTTGTCCAGGGTGTACTGAAGCACAAGAAGTTCAAAGCTACTCCTTCGTTTGTGAGGCATACTGTTCTTGTCAAGCTTACGCAGGAAGATGACGTGGCATGCCTCCACAAACAAGTTTATCAGTGGCAAGGCCACAAGGTTGTCTTCATGAAGGTTCACAGGATTGAGCTGCTGCGGGACGTCCTCGATGATGTTCATGGCAAGGTCCGTCTTGTGTCCAGCGCAAATTAGATCGAGGCATGAAATAGTTGCCCCAGCTAGTGTTTAATAGTAGTTTGGATTGTGTCTAATTATCCGAACCTTGCCTGTTATCGACCCCTCTGGGGCTAGTGCTCTGTTTGAATCCGTCTATGGGAACTGCTGCTACTTTTGTGTGCCCGTGAATCATGTGAGAACCATCGTAATTGTTGCCGAAACAGATGCGTCCTCACTAGTTTTTTCATGAATATGGCATGGTAAGACATAAGTTGTCACGGTTTATCATACGAGCAGTGTGTGTTTTGATGAAATAGAGCACTCGTTCGAGAACCGTGCGCCGACGTATACATAAGTACTTGTAAACACTGTTGGTGCTACCCCACTTGTAAGCAGTTGTGCAAAACACGGCACATTGGCTCAGCTCGCTTCAACACTAGGCTATCGACCAGCTAACAATCAACAATCTGCTGTCTGACATATAAGCAACTACTATGTATCTTGTTACAGTGGTTCATGCAGTTAATTGAGGCCACAATGTAATAAATTCCAAACGTTCACACGCTAGTCCAGCGCTCATGTGGAACACTCACAATTAAACTCGTCTTCATAAAAATCTTGAAAAGCATAAGTTAAGCAATTTTATACATCTCAATGATTCATAGAACATAACAAACATATACTAGTTCACAGCAAAAGACAAAGTTGTGAGAAGGTTTACAAATCAGGAAAAAACAAGCAAGGCTTCTCTGAGCAAAGGGCCTCCCGGCAGGCTTAAATTTCCTGGAGTTCACTCTGGTTTTTTCTTGTTGCCACCATCCAGGGTTAGGTTCTCTCATTCCAGAATAACCAATTATAATTGTGGTCTCAGCTGGAATGCTGAACTGAACCATGCAGTGTACTGACCAGCTGAAATGCTTGTGCATTCCACTAAATTTAAGCACCGCTATTTGCAGAAATAAGCAGACCACAATGCCTCTTGTCCGCGCACCTGTCCAAAAAACCGCCGTGCAGCCGTGCCAGCTAGTCCTCGGTCCGTGGATGAACTGGTAGAAAGTGCATTCCGGACTAGGATGCAGTTGTTTTCGCTCGTCCCTGCACTGCAATCAGGAAGTAAAACGTACGAATCAGCTTCTTTTAGATTGCGTTGGTCATTCTACCTTAGTTACTACCAATGTAGGGATACCTTGAAGACGGGAGGTTAGACGACGGCAACGAGGGATAGCCATCTCATTTTGCGCAGTTGTACTAAAACTGAGGTGTGTGCTTTTGATTGCGCGGATAGAAACGATACGGAGACAGACATCCCGAAACGATATGGAGACAGACATCCCTGTTTGCGCAAATACGAAATACGGTTATTTAAACAGTGACACATATTACTACTTTCCCCCGTTTCCTCTTAGAACCAAGTCCTAGATTCATGCTACAGCTTTCCCACTTTCTTCCCTGTTTGAACCAACGCTTTGAGTTCACTGTATGAACTAGCTTTACTTCTAATAATAGTAGAAGTCTAGGTGGCTTTGTAACAGCGGACGGAAGTAGAAAAGGATCCACACGAAGGGGGAAGAGCTGGGGCAGTAGAGCAAGGCAGGTTTCGAAGGAATATATACCTGAGGGTCATCGGCATGTGGCAAAGACGGCGTCGGGAGGCCGCATCTTGGCCACAATACCGCAGGGAGGAAGAAGGGGTCGGAGGCCCTCCCGAGCCGGCGCTCTCTCGGAGAGAACGGCACGGCCGCCGATCGGGACGCGCGGGCAGCCGTTGGTCTCCTCCCTCGCCGCCGACGACAGCGTGAATGATGCACCTACACCCCCTGCCCCGGTCGAGGTTGTCCGGCCGGATTTGTGACCAGCCGTGAGCTGAGAGAGAGAGAGTGTGGCCACCTATGTCTTGCTTAGATCTGGAGAGCATGAGAGAGTGAACGAGAGGAACCCTAGTAAAGCAAGCGCTAAGGCTCCTGCTTTTGTATATAGTGGAGTGATTTTGTTGTACCGGCTTCAAAAAATGTGCTCCTACATGTACCCGCGAGTGGGTGTGAGAGAACTAGTCCGTGCGTGCACCGCTTCTCTTCGTGAGAGTACAATATATACTATGCCCAAAGAAAGTTCATCGCAAGAGTAATAGTATAAGTGTGTGACGTGTGAGCTAAAATAAAATGTGTGCACCGTCTTTTGTTTTTTAGAAGTTCTGAGGGTAGGGTGTGAAGAGCACATATGTGCGTGACGTCTACCTGCAGATAGAGGATGGGTGCGACGTGCGAGTCTGCGAGAGGACTCAGGAGAGTCTGACTCATGAGGGTGCGTGTGCGTGAGAGAGAGGGGGGCACGTATCAATGCAATGCATGTGTCCGTAAATCATTATCCGACAAACGTTCGCCACAAGCCTTTTCCTGACGAACGCCGTAAGAACCGTTAGATCGGCATCCGACAGTGTCAGTTTTGCCATGTCATTTAACAGAACAGCCACTCCTCCTACACACAAATCTTCCACGTGAGTGTTAGCAACTGCCGTATGCTCCCTCCGTTCCGAAATGCAGTGCATATAGCTTTATTGAAAATTAGAACCTCGCAAACTTTTACCGAGTTTTCGTGTACCAAATTGCACATGTAGAATACCCTGTATATATCATTTCATTCATCTTCGATAGGTAACTATAAAGATGGGTGAGGAGTCTACAAAGAAAGACCATCGTATCACCCGCAGCAATTTCAACCATCCTTTAGTGTCGAGGAATATCATAGGAACTCTATATGATATGATTTTTATAGGATTTTTTTCCTTTAGAGCCAATTGGTTCATAGGAATAGATTCATATACTCTACATTTCAAAGGAAATAAACATGATATCATTTCTATAGCTTTAGAGCCACTTGGTTCATATGAATGGATTCCTATACTCCCTTAATTTCAAAGGAAAATAAACATTAGCGTATATTCAATAGAAAAGTTCCTATGATATGAACCAAATTACATCTCTTTACTAATCCCTCCTCATAGGAATTGAGATACATGTCATCTCTAGATTCAATAGAAAAGTTCCTATGATGTGAACCAAATGACATCTCTTTTCCAATCCCTACTCATAGGAATTGAGATGCTCCATGTCATCTCTTTCCCTACAACTTCCACGTATGCATCTTCTATTCCTAAATAGATAGTACAACCCACTAGTAGCTTTTTTCCAAAACATGCAACTATGGCACAAGAACTATATAGTGTGCCAATAACTTTGAAAGATGGTCGCTGGATGAAGCTAACCCGACAGTGCAGAGATGGGCAAATCCGAGCACTACTGGCCGTTGGATATCATCAACATTCCACCAGATCTGCCACATGTACAATTTAGAAGACTCCATGGTTGAACTTAAGCATAATGCACAAACCTCAAAACACAAGCACTTCTCCTTTGTTCTAGAATCTTCTGTATCATAATTGATTATTTTTTCTAAATGAATTGCCATTATTTGTTTTTTACTTTATGATTTACAATGCACAACCCCATGAATCTTAACATTTTTATAAAACTAATTGATTTTGAATGAGATGAACTATAAGAACTAAACGAACATCTACATCATGCATATATGACTCAAAGCTTTACATGCTATAGTGTGTATTTATTCATAATTTGGTTTCGAAATCTCATGCGTTCAATACATGTGTACCTTACTAGTTTTGAGTAGAGTAGCAAATTTCACGCGGCCCCGGGTATATCAAAATGCAGGGCCCATGCATCATTGCCTTTCGGTCGAACCTACGTCCACAATTTTTTGTACGTGCTATATCTCCACTGGTCCCCGAACCCAAAATGCTGCCTCGTTCCCGTAAAACCAAGCGGCCCACACATATTTAAGGCGTCGACTCGAACCCGTTTACTACGACGTGGCCCCGCACGCCGTAGTACTCCTACAAACCCTACCGCCGCACTCATCATCGGTTTTCTTCAAGAGGACGAGGGAGAAGCCGATTTGTAGTGGAGGCGCTTTCAAAAAAAAGGATCTGTAGTGGAGACCCCTACCCTAGGGTGCCCTAGGTAGCTGCCGCACGCATCATTGTTTTCTCTTTTCTTTATGCTCTTGCACGCTAGAGTGAAATGATGGTTGCTTCGTCCGTCCAGCTTAATGCGGGAAAGGTGGGGCTTTGTGATTTGACCCCTCATCGCTCATTTTCTACTACTGCGGCGCTACGACCGGGGTGCCTCCAATTCCAACCGCTGCTCCGAACTGTAATTTGGTGCATCGCACGTGGAACAAGACGGTGGATGAGCCACATGTCTGCCAAAGGGGTCCTGTTAAGTGTGTCGCCATTTCGTGTGCGGACTGACCCTGCTTGAGTTGCTACGCCAACACGACAGGAGCAGCCTACCACTTGGTTTTGCTCCTTGGTGAATCCCGACTATATTGATCTAAAAAGATACGTGCTGAACTACCCTCTCCGTCTCGGTTTTTTATTTGTAGGCATCTCGGTTTATAGGGCCTGCACGTAGTTCTAGGTCATCCATTTGACTAACTAAATATGAGTTACTATGTCACAAAAAGTATATCATTGGATTCTTATTGGTTGATATGTGAAGAAACAAGAAACGAGGTAGAAGTTAATGCACCGCGCCTTAGTATTGTGGGATTATTTGGTTTTCGTAAGATGACGTGCGTTTGGTTGCAAGGGTGGTCATGAATGGGTTGGGATCGTTCAAAAAATAGACATGTTTGGTTATAAAGCACATGAATGGTTTGAGTCAAAAAAAGAGAATATGCCTTGAAGATGCTGAACCATTCCACCCAACCAAATCGGTCGAATCAAATGGCCACCCTTTGCATGCATGACTACGTGAGCATGACTGGTGGTCCCGTCTTAAATAATTAGCTCATCTCTTATATTCAGCCAAACACATGAATTGAATGGTTCAATCCCAAAAAAATTGAATGGTCCCAATCCATTCATACGATACCTTCAACCAAACGCATCCCAGTAGTTGTATTTAAAAGTCGAGGGCAGGGCTTTTCCTGCCCGGTAGACGGCGGGACAGTTTCTCCTAGTCGGTTCGACAGAGACGCGAGAAGCCGAGGGAGTAGGCTGCTCCAAACGTAGGGATGTGTGATTTGACAGCGAGTTACTGCTGGACAGGTGGGGCCCGGTGATTTGACTTGCCATTATCATTTTAACTGTGGCGCTACGACCGGCGTGAGTCTCCCGATTCCTGACCACCTCCATATAGGTGCCTCTCCCAATGCTCCACCATGTAGTAGTAGAGGCTGGCTCTTGCATGAGAGCCCACTTCTCCACTTTTTCCTTGCCTCTCTTTCCTCCACATATGCAAAAATGCCATGTAAAGCGCACTATTGTACTTACTTGCTCCTACAGGTGCTTAAGCTTGCCACATAGGCATAAAGTCTGATGTGGCAAGTTAATCAATAAGAGAGAGACTAGTTTGGTGACCCAAGGAAGAAACGGTGCTAAGCGCGTGTACCTAGGTGAAAAGACAATTTTGAGTCTATAGCTAATTAAATGAAGCAAACTTAGCAACACCATTTCATTGGAAGAGGTCACTCATTGGCAAATGCAATAAATACTAGTACTCCCTGTGTCCCATTATATAAGAATGTTTTTGACACTACACTATCTAGTGTCAAAAACGTTCTTATATTATGGGACGGAGGGAGTACGAAGAAAGAGATAGAGAGGAGTAAAAAAATACACTTATAGCCAACCTTGTTGTAGTATGAGTGACTAAGTGATGACTATGTATGACATGCCAACATCAGATATCCTAACGCACCGTGTTAAATCTCCAAGGGCGCGACCACGCGAGCGACGCGACGGTCGTGGTAGGCGCGACCATGATACGGGCTGCTCGCAGCCCTTGGATCTGAGATCAAACGGTCGCATGCTAAGTTGCTGAAAATTTTAAGAATAACCCTCCAGGATAGGATATTCACCCATAGGTCTAGAATCACGCCATGCAACCGTTCGATCTCAGATCCAAGGGCTCTCGGAAGCCCGTATAATGGGAGAATGGAAAGCCACTACCCTGTCGTTCGCACGCTCGCAGTTCACTCCTACTCTTTCCCGCACGTCCTTTAATACTACGGCGGTTCGCTCCTAGTCGTCCCGTCCATTCACGCATTCATGCATTCATTCTAATTAATGCCTCGGTAAACATAACTTCTTGAGAAAAACAAGCGTACTGTGCAAACTACAAAATTAATTCGACCACTCACCGTCTACTTTGGTTGGAGAGATTTTGAAACTGAGCCATAAACTGGAAAGGAGGGAGTAGTAACTTTTGTCTCGATTACTATTTGTGGCCTTGCATAGATGCAAAATGTATTTTTTCTATAGTGGCCTTTTATAAGTAAATAGAGGGACTACTAACCAAAGTACGTAGCAGGGACGAGGAGTAAACGGAGGGAGTAGTAAAATTTTCTCCTCGTGCTGCGAGCCACCACGCGCGTGGGCGAGGGAGCGGGCGTAAAGGTGTATAGTACTACTATAGCTTCACCTCATCCTGTGAGCCACTGCGCTCGTGGGCGGGGGAGACGGCGTACTAAGCAAGCTTCTCCTCGTTCTGCGAGTTGACGGGACACATCAAAAGTACTCCAGTGTATAGAGCCTTGCCTCTAAGGTAGGCCCCACATGGTTTGCCTCTTTTTTTAATTTAACATAACGCATCAAGTCGCAATTTGTTTGTTCACCCATGGTAGACGATCCTCCCTCCACCAAGTGGGCAACCAGTACATGTGCCAAATTACCACGTGGGCTGCCTTTTTCGTACAGAAATGAGCTCCACCGTGTACCTACACTGGTGTGGTTGGGAAAGAGACGGGAGTACGTGTGTCGTGCGTGCACCTCTTCTCTTCGTGCACGTCCCCCACCTACGTGGGTGTGTGTGAGAGAGATACAAACCTAGACATAATGCGCCGTCCATCCCCATGCCTCCGCCCAGTCCGACCACCAATCCCACCACGGCACCACGCCCCACTCCTCCTCACCTTATCTCTCATATTTCTCCCTCCATTTTTATATACAAGGGGCCACTATCAAAATTACAATTTGTAGATATACAAGGCCACTAACACTAATCGATGCAATATTAATGGTGTTTGCCTCGTGGAACTAGCAAAGGAGGACATTAATTATACCTTGCATGCAGGTGGGAGTTTGTAAAGAAAATGCATCTTGATGTTCCGTGCAATGCACGGGCATCTTGCTAGTCCATGAAAACAACACATGGCAAAATTCCACGGCGAACGAGGGATTTGAATCTGTTGGGAGGGGCTGTTTGGATATTGCCCGGGGTAGGAAAAATATTGGCGACCCTTTTGTCCACCGGTGCCTTTGCCACCGATGAACGAGGAATGGCTCGGGTGCTCATGTTGTCATGCATCCTCCAGCGCGCACGTTGGAGACGATCTCGCACGAGCTGTGTTTTTTGTCCCACAACGCCGCCCGAGCCGCCCGCAGACCGACCGGCGACCGACAAATTACGCCATCCAACTGTAGCCGCACACATTATGACAGCAACTCAAGCAGCCGGACGAAATTCACGCAAACACGTAGACAAACTGATACTCATTCACGCAACCACCGGAGTATTTCATATAAACAACAACAAAAATCATATAAAATACCGGATTTTCACACAAACATGATGGATTTCATTACATTCAAATGAACTACGCGGTGCTAGTTCTGGACAGCACAGGTATATAATACATGGCCTAAATGGTCGCCCGCTGATCGATTTGTGTTCCTCATGTCCGGCAGCACGATCACCGGACTGCCGGGAGCCCCGGAGGTATATGCTTCAGCGCAAAGGACGGCTCGCTTCCCCACTGCCCAACTGATATCATTGGCTGGTGCCGAAGATGATGGTGGCCGGCACCGGTTCGAGTTCATCACCGGCCACTACTTCGCCATGGCCGGCATTGGCTAGAGTTCATCCTAACATTGACCTCTTTCGTGGAGCCCATGCGGGGTCAACGAAGGTCCTCGCAACAAAAGGATCCCGCAAGACACCTGTTGTGTACACCGGCGTCGCCTTCACGATGGCCTTCATGGGACCCAAGCGGCGGCGGCCTCCCGTGTTCTACTTCTCCTCGATGATGGCAGCGGACGCGGAGGCGCTGGCCACCGACTCGTCGCTCTCCGCGCACCCGGCTTCTGTCGCTGCTTGCATGGCACGGCCGCCGGCAAGGGAGTCTCAGCCACAAAAATGGGAGACGCGGTATGAGGCGGTGGCGTGGACGGCAGCAACGACGCCCGTGCACTGCTCCTCGTCGAGCTGGCTTGGAGCGGCGAGTTGCTGAACCGGGCGCCGGCTTGGGGCGGCAACTGGCTCCTTCGGGCGAGGGGAGGGAGGTGGATCAGCGAGTTACATAGCTCGTTTCCGGCGGGCTACCCAGCCGGCTTGGATGCGAAATAACTACTCTTCGTAAGCCATTGTAAGAGTGGACAAAATGGTGGAGGATATAGGTGAGCGGCGGAGGTGTGCGATTCTTGGCCGGCGTTTGGCCTCGTTTAAATAGGAGATAAAATAGACGGCGGACGGGAGGAGCTTGGCCGGCCTTGCGTTTAACGTCGGCCCGGTCATGAACGGACGTGTGTCCAGAGTGGGTTTCTCGGCTTCCACACGGGCGGGTTTCATGGAGGCGTTTGAATGCAGCACGGAGGCGTGTTCAGCCAGGCGTGCCGCGAGTGGCGCCCTCGACTCTGACCTAGGACACCGCGCCGTTCTTCCACTGATGTGTGGGCTCTTTGGGTGCATTGTTGGGGAACGTTGCAGAAAATAAAAAAATTCCTACGGTTTCACCAAGATCAATCTATGAGTTCATCTAGCAACGAGAGAGAGGAGTGCATATACATACCCTTGTACATCGAGTGGAAGCGTTCAAGAGAACTGGGTTGAGGGAGTCGTACTCGTCGTGATCCAAATCACCGGAGATCCTAGCACTGAGCGAACGGCACCTCCACGTTCAACACACGTACGGTTAGGGAGACGTCTCCTCCTTCTTGATCCAGCAAGGGGGAAGGAGAGGTTGATGAAGATCCAGCAGCACGACGGCGTGGTGGTGGATGCAGTAGCGATCTCGGCAAGGCTTCGCCAAGCGTCTGCGAGAGGGAGAGGTGTGGCAAGGGGAGAGAGAGGCATCAAGAGCATGGGTGCGGCTGCCCTCCCTCCCCCCTCTTTATATAGGGCCCCTAGGGAGGGCGCCGGCCCTAGGAGATGGGATCTCCAAGGGGGGCGGCGCCCAGGGGGGTGGCTTGCCCCACAAGGCAAGTGGAGGCGCCCCCCACCCCTAGGGTTTCCAACCCTAGGCGCAGGGGGGCCAAAGGGGGGCGCACCAGCCGACCAGGGGCTGGTTCCCCTCCCACTTCGGCCCATGGGGCCCTCCAGAATAGGTGGCCCCACCCGGTGGACCCTCGGGACCCTTTCGGTGGTCCCGGTACAATACCGGTGACCCCCGAAACTTTCCCGATGGGCGAAACCTGACTTCCTATATACAATTCTTTACCTCCGGACCATTCTAGAACCACTCGTGACGTCCGAGATCTCATCCGGGACTCTGAGCAACTTTCAGTTTACTGCATACTCATATCTCTACAACCCTAGCGTCATCGAACCTTAAGTGTGTAGACGCTATGGGTTCGGGAGACATGCAGACATGACCGAGACGCCTCTCCGGTCAATAACCAACAACAGGATCTGGATACCCATGTTGGCTCCCACATGCTCCTCGATGATCTCATCGGATGAACCACGATGTCGAGGATTTAAGCAACCCCATATACAATTCCCTTTGTCAATCGGTACGTTACTTGCCCGAGACTCGATCGTCGGTATCCCAATACCTCGTTTAATCTCGTTACCGGCAAGTCACTTTACTCGTACCGTAATGCATGATCCCGTGACCAGACACTTGGTCACATTGAGCTCATTATGATGATGGATTACCGAGTGGGCCCAGAGATACCTCTCCGTCATACGGAGTGACAAATCCCAGTCTCGATTCGTGCCAATCCAACAGACACTTTCGGAGATACCCGTAGTGCACCTTTATAGTCACCCAGTTACGTTTTGATGTTTGGCACACCCAAAGCACTCCTACGGTATCCGGGAGTTGCACAATCTCATGGTCTAAGGAAATGATACTTGACATTTGGAAAAGTTCTAGCTAAACGAACTACATGATCTTTGAGCTATGCTTAGGATTGGGTCTTGTCCATCACATCATTCTCCTAATGATGTGATCCCGTTATAAATAACATCCAATGTCCATAGTCAGGAAACCATGACTATCTGTTGATCAACGAGGTAGTCAACTAGAGGCTCACTAGGGACATGTTGTGGTCTATGTATTCACACGTGTATTACGATTTCCGGATAATACAATTATAGCATTAATAATAGACAATTATCATGAACAAAGAAATATAATAATAACCATTTTATTATTGCCTCTAGGGCATATTTCCAACATGCATGGCCTGCATGTCAGTGACCCAATGCAGGCGGCGCACAGCAGAGGAACCTTTGGTGCGCCAGGGCGGTCAGAAGCGGGCATTTGATAAACCGATGATTGTTCATTGAGTGTGACATCATCTTTTTCATGTAGTTAAGTGTGTGTCTTGCGTCGTGTGTTGTGTGCATGCAGCCGTGCGAGTGTTGCGTGCGTGCAAGGGTGCGTTTCAGTGTTGCAGGCATGGGTGCGTACATGCAAGGGTGGGTTTCAGTGTTGCATGCATGGGTGCATACGTGTGTGTGTTCGTGAGTGCATGCGTATGTGTCAGTGTTGCACGCCAGCATGCGTGCGTGTGTACGTTATGTGTACGTGTCAGTGTTGCATGCCTACATGTGTGCGTGTCTTGCGTGCGTGCATGTGTACGTGCGGGGTGAGGCTACACGTCAGTCGACTGACTTTTTCATCTCTGGTCATTAGATTTTCCAGCCGTTGGATACGAAATCAAGGGCCTCCAGTTTATCATCAAACTCCACCGCCCCTCCCCCCCGAACCACCCGCGCCCGCCGCCCGCGGCCGGCCCGCCCTCCCTGAAACCACTCCCCACCGCTGGTCCGCCGCCGCACCTTCGAGAGAGTGGGCCAGCATATATGATCTTGAGATTTTACGAAGTCACCATAGGTGCCTCGTAGTCGAGTGGAACGTCTCCTCCCACTGAACGTACATCGCCGGAAAATACTGAAATTAACACAAGATAAATGCGAGCACCAGGACTTTAACCTTGGTGTGCTCGAGAAACCACTGTCCTCTAACCATCCAACCACATGTTGGTTAGCACAACAAAATGTATGTGGTGACCGTGATGAGCTTATTCTGAAGTCCAGTGACCATATCGTGCTTTCGCTTCAAATACAATGACCATAAGTGTCGTCAACAAAATACGGAGCATGCATCAAATGCAAAGTCCATCAGTGTCATCAACAAAATATGGAGACGTAACGTGAGCTAGATACCGTTGTACTATTGTATATGCTTATTTCCTTAGTGGCCAATTGCGTGTGTGGTGTGGTGGGCACATCATTTCTAGTTGTGGTGGGTCAACATGAAGACTCATGGGTCGGTTCCATCCTATGCCACATATAGGTTGGACCAAGACGTGTTATACGGAGACCCATGTGGAGGACTCGGCGTACAACACGAAGCTACCAGAGTCGCGGAGGACTCTATCCCCACTAGTGATAAGCCAACTATATATAATTTATAACCCTAGGCCCTTAGTATGTTATACAAGCTTGGGGGCTAGTTCATCGATAGTATACACACACGCACAATGCCTGGTATTCACGTGTACTTTGTACACACCCCTAACACTAATATACAGTACCAGGAGTAGGCTCTTTCTTCAACTACAAGGGTCCGATCCGAACTAGGGTAAAACTTTGCCTTGTATTACCATCCAGCCTATCAGCCAGGGATATCCTACCGAATGATATGATGAAATCATATCTGCCAACTACTATTAGAGAGGTGTGTCGGGGGGGCAATGTGTGCGAGAGAGGCCTAAAGATAATGTGCGTGCGGGAGACACGTAGGCACATATATGTGCATATAGAGGGCTAGTAGAGACCGTGCATGTGTATATATGCATGTGAGAGAAATAGTGTTTTCCAACTGAGATTAGTGAAAAGAGTGGTACATAGTAGTCAGAAAGAGAGATAGAGAAACAGAGAGAGCATGTGCATGAGACACCCCGACACCCTGAGGAGATTGTGAGCATGTGTGAAAGAGAAATGCCGATGCATATAAAGTGTGTGCACTTATGCGTTAGATAGAGAGATATCTATGTGTAAAAGGCGGTTCTACGCATTAAATTAAAATATAAATGGCATTATTATTTTTGGATGAGATCATGAATTTTGCAAAATTGCGTATGGACGAAAATCGGTCTATCAGACACTCATACTCCATTGAATTCTAGCATGTGCATGTGTTTATTTCATATTATCGATCCATTGAGTGAGAGAGGTTTGAAATACAGGAAATGGATGCTTTTGCAATTCATATATAAACATTAATTAGTGCACTCCATGTTGTTAGTGTGAAGCACTTTATACATTTGTCACTTGCATGGATACATTCCAAATTGCTACCTATGAAATAAAATACATGTTGAATTCAACATAAAGGGGGTTTCGAAGATTCGAATTCATAGGAAGTGCATTCATCTATTTGAACCCGAGATAATGGCATTTGTAAATCAGATGTAAAAGGGGGCATCAATCTTTGTTGTGAGTTTGAACATGGTATATATATTCATACGCATATCTAACTTTTTTTTGCAACCAAGGAGATTATACCTGGAACCATGCATGAACTGAGGTAAGTTGCATATTTTTTAATACATACTCGTGTACAATGTATATTAAATTGTACCCCCTCCATTCCAAAATAATCGTAGCTTTAGGATTTTCAAGAGTAAAGATTTGTGAAGTTTGACAAATCCTGAAAGTTCAATTCAAGAGAACTGAAAACGTTAATGCTTCTGCTCCCAAATATTGAACGAAGTGCCAAATAGGCCTCTGGTCACCCGAAACCGCGTGAGACTAATGTTTTGGTGGTAGGAAATTACTGTCCTGACTCTGGCCAGTGTAGCCTATCGGCCCGATGTCCAAAGGTCTAAACCGGGGTAGGTTTGTAACTTCACCAAGACGCCGGTCTCAACTGCCTCCAAGAAGCATTCATACGCCGTGGGCGCCTAAACACCCATGCGCTCGGGCGAAATCTATCCCGCTCACATTTGGGACACCTGACATGACTGTCCTACCCCCAACCCGCAATATGTCCGAAATTTTAGATGGGGGCAAAGTTTGTAACTTTCCACAAATTTCAAACAAGCGCGTCTCAAACCGAAACATTGTTCCCCCTTAGTTCCCCGCCTCCTTCCGTTTCCCCATTCATACTCCGTGGGACGCCCTCTCCACCAGCCGCGAAACCCCAACCTCCGCCGTCCTCCACCCCATAGCGGCCAATCCACCGCCGCCCTCCTCCATCACGCCAGAGCCAGTACCCCGACGTCGTCGTCCAACGCAACCGCAACCGCAACACCCTCAAGGACTTAGCAGCTGAAGCCGAGGCAGAGCTGCCTCCACGACACCGACACCTACGTGCGCCGTACCAGAACCACTCCAACCACTCCGTCCTGCGCCTCACTGCTACAGCTCCACTGTCGCAACCATCCACCGCACCGGAGCTGTTCCCACTGCGCCATTGTTCGACGCCTCGGATCTGCTTCCCCGCCGCCGACAGACGGCCACCGCACCACACTCAACAACTTGGCCATGGGTTCGTCCAAGGCTGCACCGTCCTCCACAACTTCTGGTTTCCGGTGAACAACAAGATCGTTGGAAAAACAGAAGGAGGACACAGCACTGCCAGCAGAAAGAGGTACTCCTCTTCCCTTATTCGTGCAAATCTTACGTCTCCGCTCACACCGTATTCATCCCACAAAAGAAAACTAGTTGAGCGCTTCTTACTTCATCTTCTTCGTGATACTAAATGCACAAGGTTTCCTCCCTTTTACTATTTCACCTTTGCTAGAGGTCAGTAGCCCGCCTGGATTTCAATTCAGGGTCAGCCGAACCGCAATTAAAAGAAGCAGCACCCGCTTAGGTGCGCGGAGCACCTAGTCCGCCTATTCTCCGGGGAAGCAGCGCATTGGTGTCTATCATAGGGGTGTGGGGCGCACGTGCTGCTTGCGCCCGAGCTGGAGGTCGGCGGGGCTTGAATGGATGGCCGGGGGGGCGGTGCCAAGTCGAGGGGAGGGCGCAGGCAGGGGAGGAATACTGGGTCGGTGGTCGCTGGCATTTCGAGGAAGATCGTCAACACTGACTGGCTGGAGGTAGATGAAGGCGATCTCCCCGTTCTTTGTACATCGAATGGTGCAGAAAAAATGGACTGACCTATTTGCTTTCAGTCGACTGTTATTTTCATAGAATCCTGTAGTAATTGAGTGTGCCATGCATGTTGTAGAGCAACATATGTCTCCCGTCATTTATTTCTCACGGACCTGCTATCTGCTACCTTTACACTGTACTAATTGTGCACACACTTCACCCATACTCACACTATTGTTTTCTATGCATGGGTATTTCAGACTCTGACGCAGTGTTGATGAATGCAGAAAAGAAAAGACAGAAGTCGCTCCAATGTAATTCGAAGATAAGCAGTAAGCGTTTCAACGCTCTAATGGGTGTAGTGTCAGCAGTTGGAGACAGTAAAAGTATCTCTGCAGTTGATGATCTCAATTGCCACACACAACCATCCCAGGTGCTTGCTCTAACTTCACGCTGTCAAATGTGGTTGCATGTTGCATATGGTGTCTAGCTTGTATTGCTTCCGATTTGGTTAAATTGCATCTGCTTACTTTACACATTATATCTTTATAATGACATGCCTTCCTGTTTTTGATACATACTACATATGTCTATTAACCATGTTCGTACATCAAACTAATGCTCTTTTGTATCCCTCGTCAATCACTTATGATGAGACAGTCACCCGGGTGGGTTACTGTGAGACGCCCTACTCGTTTAGAGAGTGAAGTGTCATCCTCCCCACATGATTCTCAAGAAACAGCAAGGCTAAATGAAGATAGTCAACGTAGCTCTCTAGTTGATCACCGCAATTCCCCCACACCACCATCGCAGGTGCTTGCTCTTACTTGGCAGTGTGATATGTGGTTGCATGTTGCATATGGTGTCTAGCTTGTAATGCTTCTAATTAGGGTAAATTGCATCTGCTTAGTTTACACACTATACCTGTGAATATGACATGCCTTCCTATTTTTGGTACACACTACATCTATGTGTTAACCTTGTTCTTACATGAAACTACCTCTCTTCTGTATCACGCATCAATTACTTATGATGAGTCACCTTTATTCGTTGCATATTGCATATTATTTCTAGCCTGTTGCCATGTATTGCTTCTAATTTGGTCAAATACATTTGTTAGGGCACCCTTTTAATTTGGCAGAGTGATATTGGTTTCATCTTTCATATGGTTTCTAGCTTGCATCGATTCTAACAAGTTCAAGCACCTTGTGCTTAGTTTACACTTTATACATCATACATGTCAATATGCCATGCCGTCCTGTTTTTCATACATATTCCATCTTCCTATCATGCGGCTGCCTTACATGAAAGTAGTGTTCGTCAGTATCATGCATCAATAAGTTCTGAAGAGCAAATTTTATTCCTTTTTTTGTGGGTTTGACTTGACAAGGCAAAATCAAGAAAGAGGAAGGAAAAGAGTAAGGAAGGCGATGATGGTGGTCCTCTGCAGCAATGTAAACGGAGCATCTGTACCGATTCTCCTTGTATTGATAGTGCATTACATGGTCCAAGTCTTCGCTCCCCTACTCCACCATCCAAGGTGCTTGCTCTAACTTGGCAGTGTGATATCTGGTTGCATGTTGCATATGGTGTCTATCTCGTATTGCTCCTAATTAGTGTAAACAGCATCTGCTTAGCTTACATATGATACATGTGAATATGACACGCTTTCCTATTTTTGGTACATACTATATCTGTCTATCACACCATGTTCTTACATGAAACTACTCTTCTTGTGTATCCTGCATCAGTCACTTATGATGGGACACCTTTAAGTTGGCAGTGTGATATTGGTTTCTGTCTTGAATATGATTTCTAGCATGTATTGCTTCAAGTTTGATGAACGCCACCTATGACGAGACAGTTTTAACTTGGCAGAGTGATATTGATTGCACCTTCCATATGGTGTCTTGCAGTGTTTCTAATTTGTTGAAGTGCCTTCTGCTTAGTTACCACATCATAGGTGTGAATATGTCAAGCCGTCCATTTTTTCGTACATATTCCATCCTCGTATCATGACTTTGCCTTTCATCAGAGTAGTGTTCGTCAGTATCATGCATGAATGAGTTCTGAAGAGCGAATGATATTCCTTTTTCTTGTCAGTATGACCTCACAATGCAAAATCAATAAAGCTGAAGGAAATTGGCAAGGCATTGGATGATGGTGGTCCTTCCGAGCAACTGAAATGGAGGTTCTCTACAGATTCTACTCCGCCATCCTCCCAACAAGATTCGCAAGACAACGCAAGGCTAGACAGTCAACGTAGCTGCGTAGATGATGAGCACATCTCCCCTACTCCACCATCACAGGTGCTTGCTCTAACTTGGCACTATTATATGTGGTTCCATGTTGCGTATGATGTCTAGCTTGTATTGCTTCTAACTTTGTTGAATTGCATCTGCTTACTTTACACATAATGCCTGTGAATATGACATGTGTTCCTGTTTCTACATCAGACTACTATTCTTGCAGATCCCGCATCAGTCACTTATGATAAGGCACCTTTAAGTCGCCACTGTGATATTGGTTGTGTCTTGCATATGATTTCTAGCATATACTGCTTCTAATTTGTTGAAACGCCATATAGTTTGAACTTGGCAGAGTGATATTGGTTGAATCTTTCATATGGTGTCTAGCTTGCAGTGCTTCTAATTTGTTGAAATGCCTTCTGCTTAGTTACCACATCATAGGTGTGAATATGTCACACCATCCTGTTTTTCATACATATTCCATCCTCGCATCATGTGTTTGCCTTTCATCCGAGTAGTGTTTGTCAGTATCATGCATGAATGAGTTCTGAAGAGCGAATTTTATTCCTTTTTCTTATCGGTTTGACTTCACAATGCAAAATCATTACAGCTGAAGGAAATTAGTTCGGCAGTGGATGATGGTGGTCCTTCGAAGCAACTCAAATAGGGGGTCTCTACAGATTCTACTCCGCCATCCTCCCAACAAGATTCACAAGACAACACAAGGCTGGACAGTCAACATAGTTGTGTAGATGATGAACACATCTCCCCTACTCCACCATCACAGGTGCTTGCTCTAACTTGACACTATTATATGTGGTTGCATGTTGCGTATGATGTCTAGCTTGTATTGCTTCTAACTTGAATTGCATCTGCTTACTTTACACATAATGCCTGTGAATATGACACGTGTTCCTATTTCTAGAACATACGTGTACATGATGAGCACATCTCCCCTACTCCACCATCACAGGTGCTTGCTCTTACTTGGAACTGTTATACGTGGTTGCATTTTTCGTATGATGTCTAGTTTGTATTGCTTCTGATTATGTTGAATTGCATCTGCGTAGCTTACAACTTATACCTGCAACGATCACTTACCCATAAGACACATTTAACTTGGGACTGTGATGTAGGTTGCATCTTGCATTGTCTTCTAGCTTGTACTGCTTCTAATTTCTTGAAATGGCACTTACGACGAGACACTTTTTACCTGATAGAGTGATATTGGTTGCATGTTCATATGGTGCCTAGCTTTCATTTCTTCTAATTTTGTTGAAATGCCTTCCGCTTACTATTTTTTCATACATATTCCATCCTCCTATCGTACGTGTGAATATGAAACGCTGTCTTTTTTGTATATATTCCATCCTCCTGTGCTTGCCTTACATCAAAGTAGTGTTCGTCTGTATCATGCATCAACCAGTTATGCAGAGCTAATTTTATTCATCTTCCTGTGGTTTTGACTTCATAAGGCAATATCAGAAAATAGGAAGGAAAAGAGTAAGTTAGGGGATGTTGGTGGTACTCCGCACCGACGCAAACAGAGACTCTCTAGATTTGCCACTGCTACTGCTAATGAAGTTGAAGTCCCAAGTCTACATGATGAGTTCATCTCCCGCACTGCACCATCGCAAGTGCTTGCTCTAAGTTGACAGTGTGATAATTGGTTTCATGTTGCATATGTTATCTAGCCTGTATTTCTTCTATTTTGATTAAATTGCACCTGCTGAGTTTATATGTTATACATGTGCATATGACATGGCTTTCTGTGTCTAGAATACACTTCATCTATCTATCATACCATGTTCTTACATCAAAGTACTGCTGTTGTGTATCCCGCATCAGTAACTCATGATTGGACGCTTTTAACATGGCAGTTTGATAGTGGTTGCATCTTGCATTGATTTCTACGTTGTACTGCTTCTAATTTTTCGAATTGCCACTTATGACAAGACAATTTTAACTTGGCAGAGTAATATTGGTTGCATCTTTCATATGGTGTGTAGCTTGCATTACTTCTATTTTCTTGAAAATCCTTCTGCTTAGTTTGCACATCATAGCTGTGAATATGTCATGCCGTCCTGTTTTTCTTACATATTCCATCCTCATACAGTTGTCTTACATCAAAGTATTGCTTGTCTGTATCATGCATCAATGAGTTCTGAAGAGTGATTTTATTCTTTTGTGTTTTGTGTACATCTTGATATGGCAAAGTCAAAAAAGAGCAAGGAAAACAATATAGTAGGGAGTGCTGTTACTCGTCGGGTGAAACGGAAAAGGCTCTGCCGTCGAGATTCTGCTGGTACTTATAGTGCAGTAGAAGGTCCAAGTCCACCGGCTAAATCTACAAGCACAGTATCACCTGCTCCACCAGCTGCAGCATCCGCTTCAACTGTACCAGCATCTCAACCAGTTACTCATTCGTTTGCTCCGGAACTGGCCATTTCCCAAGCTGCCTTCACACCTAACACTACTTCCGAAGCACTGTTGACACAACAGGACTTGGCAAGATCAGGTGAACCTCATGAGCATCAACACCAAGACGGTACCTGACCGAGTCAAGTTGCAGTTGCATGCTCCTTTATATGTACTCTCACAGTTTGATGTACACTAACACTTTCCATATTCGTTGTTGAACTAGCACCACGGCGCAAGGGAAACAGACATCAGGGATAATGCTTGACAGATTAACAAAATCTAAAGGAGGAAGAATGGAGATCCATTTTGAGGCAGGTTTAAAAAGGCCACGTGATGCTACAAAGTCAGCCAAGTTAGTATCAGAGGCAGTCGTTGCCGTTTGGTGTCATGCGCGTATCCTCCCAACGTGGATCCAGTACAGGAATTAGAAAGACAATACCCAGTTTAACACCTTCCTTGACTATTTATCTGTAAGTAATGTTATTCATCGCAATTAGTAATATTGTCGTGCTCTGTCCCATACTTTCTAGCTTCCTCCTAATAAGACTCACATTCTTTTTTCAACAGATGAGGTTCAAGTTGGATCCGAAAGATGATGCAACTAAACAAGCATGCACTCATGTTTTTCAGTCTGCTCTGCGATAGTATCGGTACCACCTTAGAAAATCTCACTTTGAAGGCAAGGCTAACAATGAAATCGCCCAAACATCTCCAGTGGAATATATTACAGATGAAGACTGGACAGCCCTCGTTAAACACTGGTCTGATCCAAAGTATCAGGTAGGCTATATGTATTTGATCGGACCACATATTGAACTTGTATTTATGTATGTGCCTTACAAGTGTATCTTCTTCTAGGCTAACTGTTTGAAGAACAAAACCAACTATTCTAAAGTGAAATTCCAACAGACAATAGGATCTCGTAGCTATATTGCACACTGCGAGGCTCTTGTAAATAGCTGCTACTTCCTTCTTTTTTTTGTGCCATATTATCGTATCTATATTGACTTGTTCCAAATATAGCGGAAAGCCCGTGCGGACCAAAAAGAACCTGAACCGAATGCAGTGCAAATCTTCAAGGATTGCCACACCAGCAAGATGAAGGGCATGAGCACACCAGTTCAAGCCGCTGTTGTAAGTCCTTCCTGTTGTGGAACGTTGCAGAAAATTAAAAATTTTCCTACGGTTTCACCAAGATCCATCTATGAGTTCATCTAAGCAACAAGTCATGGGAGAGAGATTGGATCTACATACCACTTTGTAGATCGCGCGGAAGCGTTCAAAAGAATGGGGTTGAAGTAGTCGTTCTCGTCGTGATCCTATCACCGGAGATCCTAGCGCCGAACAGACGACACCTCCGCGTTCAACACACGTACGATCAGTGTAACGTCTCCTCCGTCTTGATCCAGCAAGGGGAAGGAGAGGTTGATGGTGATGGCTCCAGCAGCAGCACAACGGCGTGGTGGTGGTGGAACAGCAGCACTCCGGCAGGGCTTCGCCAAGCACGTGACGGAGGAGGAAGAGGTGTAGCAGGGGGAGGGGGCGCCAGGACTTCAGGGTACGGCTGCCCCCCTCCCCCCCCTTTATATAGGCCCCCAGGGGGGGCGCCGGCCCTGGGAGATCCAATCTCCCTAGGGGGCGGCGGCCAAGGGGGGTGGAGTACCCCCCAAGGCAAGTGGGGCGCCCCCCCCACCACCCTAGGGTTTCAACCCTAGGCGCAGGGGGTGGGCCTTGGGAGGCGCACCAGCCCACTAAGGGCTGGTTCCCCTCCCCACTTTGGCCCTTGGGGCCCTCCGGGATGGGCGGCCCCACCCGGTGGACCCCCGGGACCCTTCCGGTGGTCCCGGTACAATACCGAGTGACCCCGAAACTTTCCCGATGGCCGAAATACCACTTCCTATATAGTTTTGTTTTCCTCCGGACCATTCCGGAACTCCTCGTGACGTCCGGGATCTCATCCGGGACTCCGAACAACATTCAGTATGCTGCATACTCATATTCATACAACCCTAGCGTCACCGAACCTTAAGTGTGTAGACCCTAAGGGTTCGGGAGACACGTAGACATGACCGAGACGGCTCTCGCGCAATAACCAACAGCGGGATCTGGATACCCATGTTGGTTCCCACATGCTCCTCGATGATCTCATCGGATGAACTACGATGTCGAGGATTCGAACAACCCCGTATACAATTCTCTTTGTCAATCGGTACGGTACTTGCCCGAGACTCGATCGTCGGTATCCCAATACCTCATTCAGTCCCGTTACCGGCAAGTCACTTTACTCATAACGTAATGCATGATCCCGTGACCAAACACTTGGTCACTTTGAGCTCATTATGATGATGCATTACCGAGTGGGCCCAGAGATACCTCTCCGTCATACGGAGTGACAAATCCCAGTCTCGATCCGTGTCAACCCAACAGACACTTTCGGAGATACCTGTAGTGCACCTTTATAGTCACCTAGTTACGTTGTGACGTTTGGTACACCCAAAGCACTCTTATGGTATTCGGGAGTTACACGATCTCATGGTCTAAGGAAGAGATACTTGACATTGAAAAAGCTCTAGCAAAACGAACTACATGATCTTGTGCTATGCTTAGGATTGGGTCTTGTCCATCACATCATTCTCCTAATGATGTGATCCCATTGTCAATGACATCTAATGTCCATAGTTAGGAAACCATGACTATCTGTTGACCAACGAGCTAGTCAACTAGAGGCTCACTAGGGACATGTTATGGTCTATGTATTCACACGTGTATTACGATTTCCGGACAATACAGTTATAGCATGAATAAAAGACAATTATCATGAATAAGGAAATATAACAATAACCCTTTTATTATTGCCTCTAGGGAATATTTCCAACAGTCTCCCACTTGCACTAGAGTCAATAATCTAGTTACATTGTGATGAATCGAACACCCATAGAGTTCTGGTGTTGATCATGTTTTGCTCGCGAGAGAGGTTTAGTCAACGGATCTGCGACATTCAGATCCGTATGTACTTTGCAAATATCTATGTCTCCATCTTGAACATTTTCACGGATGGAGTTGAAGCGACGCTTGATGTGCCTGTCTTCTTGTGAAACCTGGGCTCCTTGGCAAGGGCAATAGCTCCAGTGTTGTCACAGAAGAGTTTGATCGGCCCCGACGCATTGGGTATGACTCCTAGGTCGGTGATGAACTCCTTCACCCATATTGCTTCATGCGCTGCCTCCGAGGCTGCCATGTACTCCGCTTCACATGTAGATCCCGCCACGACGCTCTGCTTGCAGCTGCACCAGCTTACTGCTCCACCATTCAACATATACACGTATCCGGTTTGTGACTTAGAGTCATCCAGATCTGTGTCGAAGCTAGCGTCGACGTAACCCTTTACGACGAGCTCTTCGTCACCTCCATAAACGAGAAACATGTCCTTTGTCCTTTTCAGGTACTTCAGGATATTCTTGACCGCTGTCCAGTGTTCCTTGCCGGGATTACTTTGGTACCTTCCTACCAAACTTACGGCAAGGTTTACATCAGGTCTGGTACACAGCATGGCATACATAATAGATCCTATGGCTGAGGCATAGGGGATGACGCTCATCTCTTCTTTATCTTTTGCCGTGGTCGGGCATTGAGCCGAGCTCAATCTCACACCTTGCAGTACAGGCAAGAACCCTTTCTTGGACTGATCCATTTTGAACTTCTTCAAAATCTTATCAAGGTATGTGCTTTGTGAAAGACCTATGAGGCGTCTCGATCTATCCCTATAGATCTTGATGCCTAATATATAAGCAGCTTCTCCAAGGTCCTTCATTGAAAAACACTTATTCAAGTAGGCCTTAATGTTGTCCAAGAATTCTATATCATTTCCCATCAAAAGTATGTCATCTACATATAATATGAGAAATGCTACAGAGCTCCCACTCACTTTCTTGTAAACGCAGGCTTCTCCATAAGTCTGCGTAAACCCAAACGCTTTGATCATCTCATCAAAGCGAATGTTCCAACTCCGAGATGCTTGCACCAGCCCATAAATGGATCGCTGGAGCTTGCATACTTTGTTAGCATTCTTAGGATCGACAAAACCCTCCGGCTGCATCATATACAGTTCTTCCTTAAGATGCCCGTTAAGGAATGCCGTTTTGACGTCCATCTGCCATATCTCATAATCATAGTATGCGGCAATTGCTAACATGATTCGGACGGACTTAAGCTTTGCTACGGGAGAGAAAGTCTCATCGTAGTCAATCCCTTGAACTTGCCGATAACCCTTAGCGACAAGTCGAGCTTTATAGATGGTGACATTACCATCCGCGTCCGTCTTCTTCTTAAAGATCCATTTGTTTTCTATCGCTCGCCGATCATCGGGCAAGTCAGTCAAAGTCCATACTTTGTTTTCATACATGGATTCTATCTCGGATTTCATGGCTTCTAGCCATTTGTTGGAATCTGGGCCCGCCATTGCTTCTTCATAGTTCGAAGGTTCACCGTTGTCCAACAACATGATTTCCAGGACAGGGTTGCCGTACCACTCTGGTGCGGAACGTGTCCTTGTGGACCTACGAAGTTCAGTAGCAACTTGATCCGAAGTACCTTGATCATCATCATTGTTTTCCTCTTCAGTTGGTGTAGGCATCACAGGAACATTTTCCTGAGCTGCACTACTATCCCGTTCAAGAGGTAGTACTTCATCGAGTTCTACTTTCCTCCCACTTACTTCTTTCGAGAGAAACTCTTTTTCCAGAAAGGATCCGTTCTTGGCAACAAAGATCTTGCCTTCGGATCTTAAGTAGAAGGTATACCCAATGGTTTCTTTAGGGTATCCTATGAAGACGCATTTTTCCGACTTGGGTTCGAGCTTTTCAGGTTGAAGTTTCTTGACATAAGCATCGCATCCCCAAACTTTTAGAAACGACAGCTTAGGTTTCTTCCCAAACCATAATTCATACGGTGTCGTCTCAACGGATTTAGACGGTGCCCTATTTAAAGTGAATGTAGCTGTCTCTAGAGCGTATCCCCAAAATGATAGCGGTAAATCGGTAAGAGACATCATAGATCGCACCATATCCAATAGAGTGCGATTACGACGTTCGGACACACCGTTACGCTGAGGTGTTCCAGGCGGCGTGAGTTGTGAAACGATTCCACATTTTCTTAAGTGTGTACCAAATTCGTGACTTAAATATTCTCCTCCACGATCCGATCGTAAGAATTTTATCTTTCGGTCACGTTGATTCTCTACTTCATTCTGAAATTCCTTGAACTTTTCAAAGGTCTCAGACTTGTGTTTCATCAAGTAGACATACCCATATCTACTCAAGTCATCAGTGAGAGTGAGAACATAACGATATCCTCCGCGAGCCTCAACGCTCATTGGACCGCACACATCGGTATGTATGATTTCCAACAAGTTGGTTGCTCGCTCCATTGTTCCGGAGAACGGGGTCTTGGTCATTTTGCCCATGAGGCATGGTTCGCATGTGTCAAATGATTCATAATCGAGAGACTCTAAAAGTCCATCAGCATGGAGCTTCTTCATGCGCTTGACACCAATGTGACCAAGGCGGCAGTGCCACAAGTATGTGGGACTATCGTCATCAACTTTACATCTTTTGGTATTCACGCTATGAATATGTGTAACATTACGTTCGAGATTCATTAAGAATAAACCATTGACCATTGGGGCATGACCATAAAACATATCTCTCATATAAATAGAACAACCATTATTCTCGGATTTAAATGAGTAGCCATCTCGTATTAAACGAGATCCTGATACAATGTTCATGCTCAAACTTGGCACTAAATAACAATTATTGAGGTTTAAAACTAATCCCGTAGGTAAATGTAGAGGTAGCGTGCCGACGGCGATCACATCGACCTTGGAACCATTCCCGACGCGCATCATCACCTCGTCCTTCGCCAGTCTCCGCTTATTTCGCAGCTCCTGCTGTGAGTTACATATGTGAGCAACAGCACCGGTATCGAATACCCAGGAGTTACTACGAGTACTGGTAAGGTACACATCAATTACATGTATATCAAATATACCTTTAGTGTTGCCGGCCTTCTTATCCGCTAAGTATTTGGGGCAGTTCCGCTTCCAGTGACCCTTCCCCTTGCAATAAAAGCACTCAGTTTCAGGCTTGGGTCCATTCTTTGACTTCTTCCCGGTAACTGGCTTACCGGGCGCGGCAACATCTTTGCCGTCCTTCTTGAAGTTCTTCTTACCCTTGCCCTTCTTGAACTTAGTGGTCTTATTGACCATCAACACTTGATGTTCTTTCTTGATTTCAACCTCTGCTGACTTCAGAATTGAAAATACTTCAGGAATGGTCTTTACCATCCCCTGCATATTGTAGTTCATCACAAAGCTCTTGTAGCTTGGTGGGAGCGACTGAAGGATTCTGTCAATGACCGCCTCATCCGGGAGGTTAATGTCCAGCTGGGACAGGCGGTTGTGCAACCCAGACATTTTGAGTATATGCTCACTGACAGAACTATTTTCCTCCATCTTACAACTATAGAACTTGTCGGAGACTTCATATCTCTCGACCCGGGCATGAGCTTGGAAAACTAGTTTCAGCTCCTCGAACATCTCATATGCTCCGTGTTGCTCAAAACGCTTTTGGAGCCCCGGTTCTAAGCTGTAAAGCATGCCGCACTGAACGAGGGAGTAATCATCAGCGCGAGTCTGCCAAGCATTCATAATGTCTTGGTTCTCTGGGACGGGTGCATCACCTAGCGGTCCTTCTAGGACATATTGTTTCCTGGCAGCTATGAGGATGATCCTCAGGTTCCGGACCCAGTCCGTATAGTTGCTGCCATCATCTTTCAGCTTGGTTTTCTCTAGGAACGCGTTGAAGTTCATGTTGACATGAGCGTTGGCCATTTGATCTACAAGACATATTTTGCAAAAGTTTTAGACTAAGTTCATGATAATTAAGTTCATCTAATCAAATTATTTAATGAACTCCCACTCAGATCAGACATCCCTCTAGTCATCTAAGTGTTACACGATCCGAGTCGACTAGGCCGTGTCCGATCATCACGTGAGACGGACTAGTCATCATCGGTGAACATCTCCATGTTGATCGTATCTTCTATACGACTCATGTTCGACCTTTCGGTCTCTTGTGTTCCGAGGCCATGTCTGTACATGCTAGGCTCGTCAAGTTAACCCTAAGTGTTCTGCATGTGTAAATCTGTCTTACACCCGTTGTATGTGAACGTAAGGATCTATCACACCCGATCATCACGTGGTGCTTCGAAACGACGAACTTTAGCAACGGTGCACAGTTAGGGGGAACACTTTCTTGAAATTATTATAAGGGATCATCTTATTTACTACCGTCGTTCTAAGTAAACAAGATGCATAAAACATAATAAACATCACATGCAATTATATAGTAGTGACATGATATGGCCAATATCATATAGCTCCTTCGATCTCCATCTTCGGGGCTCCATGATCATCTTCGTCACCGGCATGACACCATGATCTCCATCATCATGATCTCCATCATTGTGTCTTCATGAAGTTGTCACGCCAACGACTACTTCTACTTCTATGGCTAACGCGTTTAGCAATAAAGTAAAGTAATTTACATGGCGTTCTTCAATGACACGCAGGTCATACAAAAAATAAAGACAACTCCTATGGCTCCTGCCGGTTGTCATACTCATCGACATGCAAGTCGTGATTCCTATTACAAGAACATGATCTCATACATCACAATATATCATTCATCATTCATCACAACTTCTGGCCATATCACATCACATGACAATTGCTGCAAAAACAAGTTAGACGTCCTCTAATTGTTGTTGCATCTTTTACGTGGCTGCAATTGGGTTCTAGCAAGAACGTTTTCTTACCTACGAATAACCACAACGTGATCTTGTCAACTTCTATTTACCCTTCATAAGGACCCTTTTCATCGAATCCGCTCCAACTAAAGTGGGAGAGACAGACACCCGCCAGCCACCTTATGCAACTAGTGCATGTCAGTCGGTGGAACCGGTCTCACGTAAGCGTACGTGTAAGGTTGGTCCGGGCCGCTTCATCCCACAATACCGCTGAAGCAAGATAAGACTAGTAGCGGCAAGCAAGTTGACAAGATCTACGCCCACAACAAATTGTGTTCTACTCGTGCAATAGAGAACTACGCATAGACCTAGCTCATGATGCCACTGTTGGGGAACGTTGCAGAAAATTAAAATTTTCCTACGGTTTCACCAAGATCCATCTATGAGTTCATCTAAGCAACGAGTCATGGGAGAGAGATTGCATCTACATACCACTTTGTAGATCGCGCGGAAGCGTTCAAAAGAACGGGGTTGAAGTAGTCGTTCTCGTCGTGATCCTATCACCGGAGATCCTAGCGCCGAACGGACGGCACCTCCGCGTTCAACACACGTACGGTCAGCGTAACGTCTCCTCCGTCTTGATCCAGCAAGGGGGAAGGAGAGGTTGATGATGATGGCTCCAGCAGCAGCACAACGGCGTGGTGGTGGTGGAACAGCAGCACTCCGGCAGGGCTTCGCCAAGCACGTGACGGAGGAGGAAGAGGTGTAGCAGGGGGAGGGGGCGCCAGGACTTCAGGGTACGGCTGCCCCCTCCCCCTCCCTTTATATAGGCCCCCAGGGGGGCGCCGGCCCTGGGAGATCCAATCTCCCAAGGGGGCGGCGGCCAAGGGGGTGGAGTACCCCCCAAGGCAAGTGGGGCGCCCCCCCCCACCCTAGGGTTTCAACCCTAGGCGCAGGGGGTGGGCCTAGGGGGGCGCACCAGCCCACTAAGGGCTGGTTCCCCTCCCCACTTCGGCCCTTGGGGCCCTCCGGGATGGGTGGCCCCACCCGGTGGACCCCCGGGACCCTTCCGGTGGTCCCGGTACAATACCGGGTGACCCCGAAACTTTCCCGATGGCCGAAATACCACTTCCTATATAGTTTTCTTTACCTCCGGACCATTCCGGAACTCCTCGTGACGTCCGGGATCTCATCCGGGACTCCGAACAACATTCGGTATGCTGCATACTCATATTCATACAACCCTAGCGTCACCGAACCTTAAGTGTGTAGACCCTACGGGTTCGGGAGACACGTAGACATGACCGAGACGGCTCTCGGGCAATAACCAACAGCGGGATCTGGATACCCATGTTGGTTCCCACATGCTCCTCGATGATCTCATCGGATGAACCACGATGTCGAGGATTCGAACAACCCCGTATACAATTCCCTTTGTCAATCGGTACGTTACTTGCCCGAGACTCGATCGTCGGTATCCCAATACCTCGTTCAGTCCCGTTACCGGCAAGTCACTTTACTCGTACCGTAATGCATGATCCCGTGACCAAACACTTGGTCACTTTGAGCTCATTATGATGATGCATTACCGAGTGGGCCCAGAGATACCTCTCCGTCATACGGAGTGACAAATCCCAGTCTCGATCCGTGTCAACCCAACAGACACTTTCGGAGATACCTGTAGTGCACCTTTATAGTCACCCAGTTACGTTGTGACGTTTGGTACACCCAAAGCACTCTTACGGTATCCGGGAGTTACACGATCTCATGGTCTAAGGAAGAGATACTTGACATTGAAAAAGCTCTAGCAAAACGAACTACACGATCTTGTGCTATGCTTAGGATTGGGTCTTGTCCATCACATCATTCTCCTAATGATGTGATCCCGTTGTCAATGACATCTAATGTCCATAGTCAGGAAACCATGACTATCTGTTGACCAACGAGCTAGTCAACTAGAGGCTCACTAGGGACATGTTATGGTCTATGTATTCACACGCGTATTACGATTTCCGGACAATACAGTTATAGCATGAATAAAAGACAATTATCATGAATAAGGAAATATAACAATAACCCTTTTATTATTGCCTCTAGGGCATATTTCCAACACTTACTCCTCCTGCCTTGAACTGATTGGTACTGTGATGTGTTCATTTAACTACTTGGTTTGCAGCCAATGTCAGTTACTCCGTTCACTTTTATACAAAGTTGTCTTAACGTATCATTTCACCTTACATGGTTTAAAAGAGATGAAGGGTATTCTTTTGGTCTTGATCTGTAATCTAGTTGTTATGTTCACGTGCGCACACAATGATAAAATAGCATGTTTGTTTTATATCTGTTTGCCCATGATATGAATGATGTCATACTATGTTCATCCTACTTTAAACCATGTCTCTTTATCCTTAGATGTCAACGAATGTGAGGAAATAGACAATACAGTAGGCATGCTACATGGACATATGTTCCGAAAGTGATTTTATTATGTAGTTGGCACTACCATACATGCTAATGTATTACAGTAGTTCACCAAAATAAGTTATGTATAAACGTTTAACCTACTTTGTTTGTTTTTGTCTCATTAGTAACTCACTGGTACACTAATCTACAAGTTCAAACTTTCAGGAATCTATGGAACAAATGATTGAACAGCCACAACCACCTGAAGGTGACGAGGCTACTACAGGCACAATGTCACCTCTTGCTGCAGTGCATCAGTATCTCTCCACTAACAGTGCAAAAAGCACCTTCCTGTGTAATTCTGGGTTGGTTGTCAAGGTAACCTCGTCCAAATTGCCTACTGAACAAAATCTTCCTGCTAGACAGAGTGATATATCTGTGCTCCAGACACAAGTCGAATCCCTAATGGACGTTGTTTCGGAAACAAGAATAGTGGTTGAGAAATGCCGTCAAGATATGAATGGTTTTGAAACTAGACTATCAGACATTCGCTTCGTTGTTGAAGAGCAATGGCGGAAAAAAGGTGGAGATCGTGCTGCTCCATCAGATTCTACAGCTTGAAACATTAGCACTCAGGTCAAATGATCTGTGCTTCTATACATCTGATGGTGCTTTTATCTGGAAGGACTGTAAACTTTATGCCAACGGGCCTTTTGTTGTATGATTGGAATTTATTTTGTTGTGATACAATATTTAGGATGCTGCCACAGGCTGCAGTAATTATGATGCTATTTTTCTATAGTGTAGGCTTATCTTAGTAATGTATTCGGATGAAAGCTTCGTAGGAGCCCAACATGCCAACATTCGTCGGGCCCATTCCAATTGGGCTAAAAACGATTACGGGCCGAAATTGGCATGTAGCCCACTAAAAATATATGGGCTTATATTAGCATAAGCTTTCAAATTTTTCTGGTAGGCCTGTGCCCATAGTGGGCCATCAACAGGCCTAAACATAATTTGGGCCCTTAGTAAAAGTAGGCCGTTTGCAGGTGTAAATATGTCGAGCCCATAAAAACATGGGCCTTTAATAGACCGAAAGTGAGATTGGGCCTTGATTGTGCCAAATAACCCACTGGACTTAGCAGGCCGAAATGGTGGCCCATTTATGATGCGGATATTTGACAGGCCGAAATTCGGAGGGGCTGTAAATGCGCCGACCTAATACACAGGCCTTTAACAGGCCGGAACTTCGGTCGGGCTAGATTATCGTCATTTTTATATGGGCCGTTAATGGGCCCGATATGACATTGGGCCACATATGGCCCATGGTTTACGTTCGGTGTTAACGGGCTGAAAATGACAACAGGCCGAAAGTGGGCCAAATCTATAGTGGGCCTCTAACAGGCCGAATGACAGACATGGCCGAATATGACCCAAATCCTTCACGGTCGTTTATGGGCCGAAAGTTTTGATGGCCTGTAAATGGGCCCAAATGAAGCCGGACCTTTAACAGGCCGGAAATACACCGGGCCATAACTCGGCCCAATTACTTAGCGGACTGTTAACGGGCCAGAAGTGACCATGGGCCGCGTTGATGACAAGTTTAGACCAGGCCGTTGACGGGCCGATTTGATAGAGAATGTTGGGCCTTTAGCTGGGTCGGCCCATTATGGTCTGCAGAATCTTGTGGGCCTTTAGCTGGGCCGGCCCATTGTGGTCCGCAAAATCTTATGGGCCTTTAGCTAGGCTGGCCCATTATGGTCCGCTAAATTTTGTGGGCCTTTAGCTGGGCCGGCCCATTATGGTCCACTAAATCTTATGGGCCTTCGGTTGGGCCGGCCCATTTAAACTTTGTGGGCCACTTTTGGGCTGGTCCACGTGTCAACATATCATAGGCCCATCTCGACCGTTGGATGAGTGACACCTGTGCCAACGCGGAGCTGAGACGTGGATCCGTCAGCCAATGAGAATTTTACACGTGGAAAATCGGCATTGGTCGTGGCTGTTAATGGGTTATCGGATCCAAAATCCGACCCGATAGCTTAACGGTGTTCCGTTATGGTGGATGCCACGTGTCAGTCACCCTTGACGAAAACACTTCTGTGACGCGCGATTTATCGTCATGGAAGTGGACACTTCCGTGATGATAATTTTGGTAATGTCATGGAACACTTCTACGACAGCACATGTATGAATATCTTGATTCTGTCATAAATTTGTCATGGATGTACATGCATGACAAAAAACGTGACCTACTGTGACAAACACGTATCATCACGGAAGTGTATTTTTTTGTAGTGAGAGTGACATGTCTATGCATATGAGTATGGTTTATGTTTATAAAAAGAGGTGTGCTGGCGGAACCTGTCGTGGCCGGACTGGAGGAGGCCGTGTGCGGATTCGAAGTGTGTTCGGATCGTCTCCTTGGGGGGGGGGGGCTACTTATGTGTTCCCGTCCTGCTCGTCTGAGCTGATTCCATGTCGCTAGTCCCTTTCTGTGTAAAAGTTAGTCTGTAAAGATAAATGTTCGGAGGCAGTTATATGTCGCATGGGTGCCTGATCGGAGCCTGGTCGAGCCAGGGTATCATGCCGTGAAGTAGCCTGGACTCCTTAGTTGGTGTCCGGGTATTTGGCTGCCGACTCAATATTTGATAACCGGGCACGATTTGCTATCCCGGCGGCGGTATAATTTCCACTCTAAGGGTGGAGTGCGCCCCTGCCCATAATTGTGACCATGCCACGTGGATTTGGCCTGATGTTGTACCGCATTAGCCAATGTGGTTCGTCCCGATATGTTAGTTACTGTATAAGGGGGCAATGCCGAAGACTTACTCTTTGGCGTGGTGTTTGTTTGGTGATCCGAAGACAAACTCCAGGGTGATGGGCTTGTAAAGCATAGCATTTGCACCTGGGACGGCATCTTTTAGAAGATGTTATTGATGGGTTTGATCCTCAAGCGGTCAATACCTATCTGTTGATAGTAAGTGCAATTAATTTGCCATGTTTGGTACTGTCCAGACGGTCGATGTGATCGAAGATGGTTGGCCGTATTTTTGTACTGCGAGGGACCTTCCTTTGACCTCGCCGTGTGTGGTGGCCTAGGCTTCTCGTTGTTTGAGATTTCCTTTCATTGTTTCCGGCGTTCGACCGGCCATTTTATTTTGAGGATCCAGCATTCTCTAATGGTATGCTTGGCCGCCACTCTAGGGGTGCCATGAATTTGACATGGTTGGTCGAGTATGTTGCTCGGGCTGAATGGACCTGAGCTATTCTGTTTCCACTGACTGGACTGGGGGTCGTGGAATTCGGCACCAACTCCCTTCTCTTGACCGTCGCCATTGTTTTTGTGACGCTTATATTTGTTTCGTCGAGGTTTATGGATGTAGCCTCGCGTTTCCTTCGTATTGCCCCGGACCTTGGTATATTGGCATCGGGGTGTGGGCTTTAGGGCCTCCTTTTGAGGTAGCAAATTGTACTTTATGTACCCCTTGGTGTGGCGATCGAGTCCGTACTCCTCGGTTGCCAGGACCGTGGTCCATCTGTCTGAGCAAATCTTGGTCAGTTTTAAGCTGATGTTGCTTCTTTATCAAGCTTTTCGTCGTGGCCATAAGCCGTCGCTTAAAGCGAACTTGCTCTGCGGGATCCTCAGGCACGCAGAATTCATCGTCGTCGAGGCTCACCTCATCTTCGGAGGGGGGGCATGTAGTTGTCCTCCTCCCAGTGTCCGTCCGTCGACTGTACGTCCTACGCAAGGGCAGGCTGATCGGGACTGTATTCACCTTTGGTGCTATCCGGATTGTTTTTGACTCCCGTGCCGGTATTTTTGTGGCGGGGCTTGGGGCGGCACTGATGATGTTAATGCTTTGCCTTCTTCCTTGAGGGGTTATCCTCCATTTCCTCATCGCATTTGGTTTCTTTCGGAGTGTCCACCATATATATATCATATGAGGAGGTGGCTATCCACCGCCCAATGGGTGGTGGTTCCTGTTCTTCTTCTACATCGTCGTCCATGCCATCGATGTCTTCAGAGTCGAAATTAAGCACGTCGATCAAATCATCGACCGCGGCTATGAAGTGGGTGGTGGGTGGGTAACAAATTCCTTCGTCGCCTGCTTCCCACTCGAGCCGGACATAGTTCGGCCAAGAGTCTTCTGACAAAGAGAGAGACCTTAACGAGTTTAGCATATTGCCCAAAGGCGAGTGCTGGGGGATATCCGCAGCGGTGAACTCCATTACCGGAGCCCAGCCAGAATCGGCGGGCTCGGAGGTGCACCGTCTAGGACCTACAGCCGGACACAAGTCCAGGGGTCCGGAGACACAGGCTTCCTTGGGGATGAAGTCCATGTTCGGCTCTAGCGCCGATGCGTGTGCAGCCTCTGGGGCGGGGTCCATCCGCCCGTCCTTGGATGACGCAATCTGCCCTGGATTTAGGTCCGGGGCTTCTGCAGGTGCGATATCCCGAGTATTGTCCAACAGCAGGTCTAAGCCGTGCTTATCATGACTGTTCGGCGTTCCTGGCGTAGGACCGAATCCGTCGAAGATCAGGTCTCCACAGATATCGGCCGTGTAGTTCAAATTTCCGAACCTGACCTGATGGCCGGGGGCATAGCTGTCGATCTGCTCCAGATGGCCAAGCGAATTGGCCCACAGTGCGAAGCCGCTGAACACGAAGATCTGTCCGGGGGAGAAAGTCTCACCCTGGACCGCATTGTTGTTGATGATTAAAGGAGCCATCAAGCCTTGCAGCGACGACACAGAGGAACTCTCAATGAAAGCACCAATGTCGGTGTCAAAACCGGTGGATCTCGGGTAGGGGGTCCCGATCTGTGCGTCTAAGGCTAATGGTAACAGGAGGTAAGGGACAAAATGTTTACCCAGGTTCGGGCCCTCTCGATGGAGGTAAAACCCTACTTCCTTCTTGATTGATCTTGATGACATGAGTGTTACAAGAGTTGATCTACCACGAGATCATAGAGGCTAAACCCTAAGAACTAGCCTATGATGACTATGATTGTTATGATCGTCCTCATGTGGACTAAACCCCCTGGTTTATATAGACACCGGAGGGGGCTAGGGTTTACATAGAGTCGGTTACAAAGAAGGAAATCTAATATACAGATCGCCAAGCTTGTCTTCCATGCAAAGGAGAGTCCCATCCGGTCACGGGACGAAGTCTTGAGTCTTGTATCTTCATAGTCCAACCGTCCGGGCAAAGTATATAGTCCGGCTGTCCGGATACCCCTTAATCCAGGACTCCCTCAATCGCGGCCGGGTCTAGCGAGTCCTCCGAAGATAAGGACTGCTCGAGATGGGACTAAGCCAGACTGCAAATACATGATTGAAACATGACAAAACAATAAAATAGAAAGGCCGGATATATAGATGTGTCCAGATACTCACGATCTAGCCAGGGGCTTGTCCCTGGGTTGCCATTCCAAGCTGTTGTCGGTGGCTGTGGTGGAGCAGTCCGGAAGGGAAGCTTTCCCCTTCTTGGACGCTTCAGCCTCCAACCGCGTGGAGGCCATTCTCTTCTTTCTTCCCCTGCAGGGGTGTAGGATCAGAAGTATGTCTAGAGGGGGGGTGATTAGACTACTTGACCAAATAAAAACTTAACCTTTTCCCAATTTTAGTCTTTGGCAGATTTTAGCAAACTTAGCACAAGTCAAGCAATCTTAACACAATTCAAGCAAGCATGCAAAGAGTATATGAGTAGCGGAAAATAAAGCATGCAACTTGCAAGTATGTAAAGGGAAGGGTTTGGAGAATTCAAACGCAATTGGCGACACGGATGTTTTTGTCGTGGTTCCGATAGGTGGTGCTATTGTACATCCACGTTGATGGATACTTCAACCCACGAAGGGTAACGGTTGCGCGAGTCCACGGAGGGCTCCAACCAAGAAGGGTCCACGAAGAAGCAACCTTGTCTATCCCACCATGGCCGTCGCCCACGAAGGACTTGCCTCACTATTGGTAGATCTTCACAAAGTAGGCGATCTCCTTGCCCTTACAAACTCCTTGGTTCAACTCCACAATCTTGTCGGAGTCTCCCAAGTGGCACCTAGCCAATCTAGGAGACACCACTCTCCAAGAAATAACAAATGGTGTGTTGATGATGAACTCCTTGCTCTTCTGCTTCAAATGATAGTCTCCCCAACACTCAACTCTCTCTCACAGGATTTGGATTTGGTGGAAAGAATATTTGAGTGGAAAGCAACTTGGGAAAGGCTAGAGATCAAGGTTCATATGGTAGGATTGGAATATCTTGGTCTCAACACATGAGTAGGTGGTTCTCTCTCAGAAAATGTAAGTTGGAAGTGTAGGTTTGTTCTAATGGCTCTCTCCACGAATGAAGAGGAGGTGGAGGGGTATATATAGCCTCCACACAAAAACAAACTGTTACACACAATTTACCATTCTCGGTGGGACCGAATTGAGAAACTCGGTCTGACCGATTCGGCAAATCTAGTGAGGTCAGGTAAACTCGGTGGGACTGGTTCGCTCATTTCGGTGGGACCGAAATGTTACGAAAAGGAAACAGAGAGTTTACATTGCAATCTTAGTGGGACCGATCGCTCATCTCGGTGGTACCGAAACGTTACGAAGGGAAACAGAGAGATTACAATCCCATCTCGATGAGACCGAGATCCCTATCATGAGATCGATTTGCCTAGGGTTTGTGGGCTATGGCATCCAAACTCGGTGGCACCGGATAGATAGAATCCGTGGGGCCAAATTTGACTTTAGGTTTAGGTCTTATGTGGATGTGGGAAAGTAGTTGAGGGTTTTGGAGCATATCACTAAGCACTATGAAGCAAGAACCTCATTAAGCAACACCTCATCGCTCCTTGATAGTATTGGCTTTTCCCATAGACTCAATGTGATCTTGGATCACTAAAATATAAAATGTAGAGTCTTGAGCTTTGAGCTTGATCCAATGCTTTTGTCCTTAGCATTTTGAGGGGTCCACTTATCACATCCATGCCATGCCATTCATTGAGCTTTTCCTGAAATATTTGTCTTGGAAGAATGTTAGCTCAATGAGCTACATGTTGTTAGTAATTACCAAAACCACCTAGGGATAGTTGCACTTTCAATCTCCCCCTTTTGGTAATTGATGACAACATATAGATCAAAGCTTCGACAAATGATAATAAGATTGAAAAACATTGTCGCTTTGAGAAGTATGTGAAATGTGAGAGCTCCCCCTCAATTTGTGCATGGTTTAAGATTTTCTTTGGACTGCAAATGCACATAGAGTTAGGATCATGAGTTACTCTCCCATGTCACATACATCTTGGTGGAGCGCTTAAAATGATAATAATAAATACATGCACTCATCACCAAGCAAAGTGAATGATCATATAAAGATAAGAAAAGGATAATGTCATCCAACAAGCATTAATGTAGCAAATGATCAAACAGATGATCATCCAAGTAGCACACAGACATAAAGTATCTCAAACAAGCGAAAGCAAACAAAGTTCAACAACCAAAACAAGTGAGAATAAAAGCAAACACTCTCTCTCGAAGCCTATGATCTATACATTTTTCTCCCCTTTGGCAACAAGTTACCAAAAAGTTCCTAGAAAATGCATAGTGCTATATCATCTCTCAGGCTTGGTCTTGATGTGGTGGTGTAGAGATGGCTCCTTGGACGAAGACTTCAGTCGAAGAAGTTGGAGATGGTGGAGTAGATGCTGGAGCTGGTGGTACTAAAGCTGTAGCTGGTGCAGATGAAGTTGCTCTTGTGTCTGGAACAGGCACTGCAGCTGATCTGTGACCTCTAGGCACTCTAGCAAATGCATCAGTGGTTGTCTTGCCCTTCCTCTCCTGCATGTCATCTTGGAGTTGCTCAACAACAGACTAGATCTCAGTTACCTTCACATCCAAGCCATAGAACTTCTGCTCCATGATCCTCTCTAGGCTCTCCTGGTTTTGAGTTAGGGTGGCCAACACTTTCTCAATCCTTAGAGTGGATGCAATCAAGTAGCCAAGCTGATCTTGCTTGCTCTTAAGGAAGTACTCAGATGCCTCATCAATTGTTGGCATCTTGGCAGCTTTCTCGGTCCTTGCCTTCTCCTTCTTTGCTTGCGCTTGCATAGAGGATGGTTCATCTTCATCCATAACCACTTGGTTGTCCTCGAAATCTGGATATATGGTGTGTTCCTTGTCCAACAAGTATGTCCCTGTGCCCATCTTGCAGTTAATCAGCTCCTAGATCTGTGGGGCATACCCACATCTTCTCTTCTGATCTGCAGCAGTCCTCTTGATAGTTTCAACTATGAGGCTCATGACCTTGAAATTTTGTGGCACATCAAATAAGTGTAGCAGATTGATTGCATGGCCTCTGATCATGTTGTGGTCACCTTACTTGGGCAAAAGAGTGTGCCTGAGGATCCAGTTGATTGTTGGCAGCCCTGACATAAGGTAATGTACTGATCCAAACTTGTGTGTTTCAACAACAGCATCTGGGATCTCCTTGTACATATGTGCCATGGTGTTGTGATCCATCTTCTTCTTGGCATAGACATCCAAGTCATCTTCTCTCTCCTTAGGTGCATTGATCAGATTGGCCCATTCTTCAATTGATGATTGGTACCTAGTACCTTCAGACATCCAAACTATCCTGCCATCTGGATAAAAGTGTGCTGTGGAGTAGAATTGCATTATTAGCTCATCATTCCACTTTGTGAGATTCTGCCCAACAAAGTCTGCCACTCCACAAGCATTGAAACTATCATGCACACCAGGATAGAGCTCTTCATTTTCCTTGATGTATTTTCAGTTCACCCATCTCATATAACAGAGAATTGGCTTCTTGTCCAGCAGCACAATCTCATAGAAATCCTGTTGTTCCTTAGTATGGAACCTGTAATCCACAGCAGTCCTTCTCCTGACAGCATAGGGATCTGTCAATCTCCACTGCCTGAGTCCTGCATCCTTTCTCGGCTTCATCTTCTCAGCTACAGGATGAGCATCATTATGATCTGGAATTTTAGGCTTCAATTTTCTTAAGACATGCTCTTCTTCATCTTCCTCTTCTGCAACAACTTCAGGCACTGGGGCCTTGTTCTTCTCAGCAGCTGGTATGTTCCTGGTATTCCTCTTAGGTGCAATCTTGGGCTTGTAAGCAGCCTTGGGTGCTTCTTTGGACTTTGAAGATGCAGCCCCTAACCTGATGGCATCACCCATAAGCTTTTGAGCCTTGGGTGCTTGTGCAGCAACCTCTTCTTCTTCCTCCTCTTCCATCATGGAAGGCTTCCCAACAACCTTGGCCATGGTATTCTTGACCCTTTCCTTCCTCTTCTTCTCAATCACTTCTGGCTCTTTGGGATCAGATTTATCAGTTTCCTTAGTGGATCCTCTCACCTTCAGCATAGGAGTTCTTTTGGCTGGAATTTTCCTGTTCAGACCAGGCTTAGTGGCTGCAGTTGTGCCATATTCCTTCTTGACCACCTTTTTGGAAGTGGCTTCTGTTGGGGAACGTAGTAATTTCAAAAAAAATCCTACGCACACGCAAGATCATGGTGATGCATAGCAACGACACACCATTACATTGTGGTGTTCCAGGTGGCATGAGTTTGTGAAACTATTCCACATTGTTTTAATTGAAAACCAAACTCGTAACTCAAATATTTGTCTCTGCGATCAAATTGCAGAAACTTTATTTTCTTGTTACGATGATTCTCCACTTCACTCTGAAATTCTTTGAACTTTTCAAATGTTTCAGACTTGTGCTTCATTAAGTAGATATACTCATACCTGCTCAATTCATCTTGTGAAGGTCAGAAAATAACGATACCCGCCACGAGCATCAACACTCATTGGACCGCATACATCGGTATGTATTATTTCCAATAAGTCACTAGCTCGTTCCATTGTTCCGGAGAACGGAGCTTTAGTCATCTTGCCCAAAAGGCATGGTCCGCAAGCATCAAATGATTCATAACCAAGAGATTCCAAAAATCCATCTTTATGGAGTTTCTTCATGCGCTTTACACCGATATGACCCAAACGGCAGTGCCACAAATAAGTTGCACTATCATTATCAACTTTGCATCTTTTGGCATCGATATTATGAATATGTGTATCACTACGATCGAGATCCAACAAATTTCTTTCATTGGGTGTATGACCATCAAAGGCTTTATTCATGTAAACTGAATAACAATTATTCTCTGACTTTAAATGAATAACTGTATTGCAATAAACATGATCAAATCATATTCATGCTCAACGCAAATGCCAAATTTATTTAGGTTCAACACTAATCATGAAAGTGTAGGGAGAGTGTGATGATGATCATATCAATCTTGGAACTACTTCCAACACACATCGTCACTTCACCCTCAACTAGTCTCTATTTATTCTGTAACTCCTATTTCGAGTTACTAATTTTTTAGCAACTGAACAAGTATCAAATACTCAGGGGCTACTATAAACACTACTAAAGTACACATCAATAACCTGTGTATCAAATATACCCTTGTTCACTCTGCCATCCTTCTTATCCACCAAATATTCAGGGTATTTCCGTTTCCATTGACCATTTCCTTTGCAGTATAATCACTCAGTTTCAGGCTTTGGTCCAGCTTTGGGCTTCTTCGCGGGAGTGACAACTTGCTTGCCATTCTGCTTGAAGTTCCCTTTCTTTCCCTTTGCCCTTTTCTTGAAACTAGTGGTCTTGTCAATCATCAACACTTGATGCTCTTTCTTGATTTCTACCTTCGTTGATTTCAGCATCACGAAGAGCTCGGGAATCGTTTTTGTCATCCCTTGCATTATAGTTCATCATGAAGTTCTACTAACTTAGTGGTGGTGACTAGAGAATTCTGTCAATCACTATCTTATCGGAAGATTAACTCCCACTTGATTCAAGCGATTGTAGTACCCAGACAATCTGAGCACATGCTCACTAGTTGAGCGATTCTCCTCCATCTTTTAGCTATAGAACTTGTTGGAGACTTCATATCTCTCAACTCGGGTATTTGCTTGAAATATTAACTTCAACTCCTGGAACATCTCATATGGTCCATGACGTTCAAAAGGTTTTTGAAGTCCCGATTCTAAGCCATAGAGCATGGTGCACAAAACTATCAAGTAGTCATCATATTGAGCTAGCCAAACATTCATAACGTCTGCATCTGCTCCTGCAATAGGTCTATCACCTAGCGGTGCATTAAGGACATAATTCTTCTGTGCAGCAATGAGGATAAACCTCAGATCACGGATCCAATCCGCATCATTGCTACTAACATCTTTCAACACAATTTTCTCTAGGAACATATAAAAATAAACATATGAAAGCAACAATGCAAGCTATTGATCTACAACATAATTTGCAAAATACTACCAGGACTAACTTCATGATAAATTTAAGTTCAATTAATCATATTACTAAATAACTCCCACTTAGAAAGACATCTCTCTAATCCTCTAAGTGATTACGTGATCCATATCAACTACACCATGTCCGATCATCACGTGAGATGGAGTAGTTTCAACGGTGAACATCAATATGTTGATCATATCTACTATATGATTCACGCTCGACCTTTCGGTCTCCGTGTTCCAAGGCCATATCTGTTATATGCTAGGCTCATCAAGTTTAACATGAGTATTCCGCGTGCGCAACTGTTTTGCACCCGTTGTATTTGAACATAGAGCCTATCACACCCGATCATCACGTGGTGTCTCAGCACGAAGAACTTTCGCAATGGTGCATACTCAGGGAGAACACTTCTTGATAACTAGTGAGAGATCATCTTATAATGCTACCGTCAAACAAAACAGAATAAGATGTATAATAGATAAACATCATATGCAATCAAAATATGCGACATGATATGGCCATGATAATCTTGCGCCTTTGATCTCCATCTCCAAAGTACTGTCATGATCTCTATCGTTACCGGCACGACACCATGATCTTCATCATCTTGATCTATATCAATGTGTCGTCACATGGTCATCTCGCCAACTATTGCTCTTGCAACTATTGCTATCGCATAACGATAAAGTAAAGCAATTATTTGGCACTTGCATCTTATGCAACAAAGAGACAACCATAGGGCTTGTGCCAGTTGCCGATAACTTCAACAAAACATGATCATCTCATAAAACAACTTATATCTCATCACGTCTTGACCATATCACATCACAACATGCCCTGCAAAAACAAGTTAGACATCCTCTACTTTGTTGTTGCAAGTTTTACGTGGCCGCTATGGGCTGAGCAAGAATCGTTCTTACCTACGCATCAAAACCGCAATGATAGTTTGTCAATTTAGTGCTGTTTTAACCTTCGCAAGGACCGGGCGTAGCCACACTCGGTTCAAGTAAAGTTGGAGAAACAGACACCCGCTAGTCACCTGTGTGCAAAGCACGGCGGTAAAACCAGTCTCGCGTAAGCGTACGCGTAATGTCGGTCCGGGCCGCTTCATCCAATAATACCGCTGAACCAAAGTATGACATGCTGGTAAGCAGTATGACTTGTATCGCCCACAACTCACTTGTGTTCTACTCGTGCATATAAAACCTAGGCTCGGATGCCACTGTTGGGGAACGTAGTAATTTCAAAAGAAATCCTACGCACACGCAAGATCATGGTGATGCATAGCAACGAGAGGGGAGAGTAATGTCCACGTACCCTCGTAGACCGTAAGCGGAAGCGTTATGACAACGCGGTTGATGTAGTCGTACGTCTTCACGATCCGACCAATCCAAGTACCGAACGTACAGTACCTCCGAGTTCAGCACACGTTCAGCTCGATGACGATCCCCGGACTACGATCCAGCAAAGTGTCGGGGATGAGTTCCGTCAGCATGACGGCGTGGTGACGATGATGATGTTCTACCGGTGCAGGGCTTCGCCTAAACTCCGCGACGATATGACCGAGGTGGAATATGGTGGAGGGGGGCACCGCACACGGCTAAGGAACGATCACGAAGAACAACTTGTGTGTCATGGGGTGCCCCCCTGCCCCCGTATATAAAGGAGCAAGGGGGGAGGAGGCCGGCCCTAGGAGGGGGCGCGCCAAGTGTGGAGTCCTACTAGGACTCCCTAGTCCTAGTAGGATTCCACCTCCCTTGTTGGAGTAGGAGAAGGGGAAAGAGGGGGAGAGGAGGAAGGAAAGGGGGGCTGCGCCCCATGTCCAATTCGGACCAGAGGGGGGGGGCGCAGGCCTCCTTCCTTTTGGCCTCTCTCCTCTATTCCCGTATGGCCCAATAAGGCCCATATACTCCCCGGCGAATTCCCATAACTCTCCGGTACTCCGAAAAATATCCGAATCACTCGGAACCTTTCCGAACTCCAAATATAGTCGTCTAATATATCGATCTTTACGTCTCGACCATTTCGAGACTCCTCGTCATGTCCCCGATCTCATCCGGGACTCCGAACTCCTTCGGTACATCAAAACTCATAAACTCATAATATAACTGTCATCGAAACCTTAAGCGTGCGGACCCTACGGGTTCGAGAACTATGTAGACATGACCGAGAACCGTTTCCAGTCAATAACCAATAGCGGAACCTGGATGCTCATATTGGCTCCTACATATTCTACGAAGATCTTTATCGGTCAAACCACATAAGAACATACGTTGTTCCCTTTGTCATCGGTATGTTACTTGCCCGAGATTCGATCGTCGGTATCCAATACCTAGTTCAATCTCGTTACCGGCAAGTCTCTTTACTCGTTACGTAATGCATCATTCCGTAACTAACTCATTAGCTACATTGCTTGCAAGGCTTATAGTGATGTGCATTACCGAGAGGGCCCAGAGATACCTCTCCGACAATCGAAGTGACAAAACCTAATCTCGAAATACGCCAACCCAACATGTACCTTTGGAGACACCTGTAGTACTCCTTTATAATCACCCAGTTACGTTGTGACGTTTGGTAGCACCCAAAGTGTTCCTCCGGTAAACGGGAGTTGCATAATCTCATAGTTACAGGAACATGTATAAGTCATGAAGAAAGCAACAGCAACATACTAAATGATCAAGTGCTAAGCTAACGGAATGGGTCAAGTCAATCACATCATTCTCCTAATGATGTGATCCCGTTAATCAAATGACAACACATGTCTATGGTTAGGAAACATAACTATCTTTGATTAATGAGCTAGTCAAGTAGAGGCATACTAGTGACGTTATGTTGGTCTATGTATTCACACATGTATTATGTTTTTGGTTAATACAATTCTAGCATGAATAATAAACATTTATCATGATATAAGGAAATAAATAATAACTTTATTATTGCCTCTAGGGCATATTTCCTTCAGCTTCATCCTATTCTGCCACATAATCTTCATCCTCAGAGTCTGAGGTTCTCTTCCTTCTGGCCCTGGTGGCAGCTTTGGGTAAGTTGCTTGGGGTGCTCCTACTGCCATCATTTGAGGAACTGGAGGGACTAGTGCCCTCACTCATGTGAACTTGCTCCTCTGACAGGTTCTGGCTGTCACTTTGATCAGACATCTTGCAAACACAGACAGCTGACCCTGTGAATAGACATAGATAAGATAGAGGGGATGAGCATCACAAAATACAGAGGTTTTTGCAAAAGAATGAGTCAAACTTAGTTTTAGTTTTCCATAGAAAGCATTTTGGATCTACCGATTTGTAAACTCGATGATACCGAAGCAGCTTTTGGAACCTAAACTAGTGAACTCGGTCAGACCGAGTCACAGTTAGGTGGCACCGAGACTGCTAGGGTTTCACAAAGTTCTGAACTCGGTCACACCGATTTGCAATTCTCGGTCAGACCGAGAATCACATGTGCAATGGCCTTAGCCGAATCAGTGGTACCGAGTTCTACAATTCGGTGGGTCCGAGATGGTTTCGGCGGAAACCTAACCCTAAATTTTCAATCCAAACCTAATCTACAGAGTGTTTTGACTAGATAAGATAGTTTCAATTGTGGCAAGATTCATGGCGAACACAATGTGCTAGGAATCAGATAGGGATAGCACAGAGATCAAGTCCATACCCTAGTTCGGTGATGGACTCGCTACGGCGGCAACGGCAGGGACGAATTCCGTTGACGGCGGCGGAGACCAGCGGCGGGAGGCAGCTGGCGACGAGGAGGACGATCTGAAGACCCTGGAGGCAGAGTGGGCTGAGCGCGGGCGAAGAGTTTCAGAGAAATTTCCAAAAAAATTGCCCGTGGGTATATATCGCCCGACCCTGTCGGTGTGACCGAGTGGAGCAACTCGGTGGCGCCGAGATGCATAACTGCTAGCAGTTACAGCAACTCGGTGTGACCGAAATGTTCAAATCGGTTGCACTGAGATTAAAAACCTAGATCGACTTAGTGATCTCGGTATGACCGAAATGGAAGAATCGGTCAGACTGAAACGCACAAAGAAGTTTTGGAAGTTTAAGTCCATGACGAATTTGGGACTCCGAGTGCTCCTCACACAGAGTGGTTCGAATCTGACTTGATCAAATTTTGTGATGTAGCATGAATAGAGTTTGAGACAAGAAAAGCATAGATAGCTAGAGAAGGTTCTTAGGCATTCTTGTCCATCCACTTGGCAAAAGAGAAAGAAACCAAACAAGCAAAACTACAAGTGGATGTCCTCAAATGAGTAAAATATGCAACCAACATGCTCACACAATAAAATGTCAAATGAAATATGTGGCAAAGCATGCACAACCATTCTAGCATCTATCAAGCAATTGGCGATGACTAGGTCATCTATATATGAGTATATTGACTTAGGAGTCAAATGAGAACATTTGATCATAGGTCATACTCATCGTTTAAGCTCAAGTGGGGTTAGCACTTTTACATAATGCATTGATGTGTTCACACCATTAGGGTTGCTTTAACTCAATTCTTAGAGTAAAGCTCCCCCTAGATGTGAGATCCCCCCTGAAGAGGGATGAACTAACCTTGGGTTTTTTCGATGATAACTTCATGTAGGTGTTGAAGATGTGGATGCTCAAAGTTGATGTAGATCATTTGGAGCAATCCTTTGGAGTGAGTTGCACTTTCAATACCTACACGGGTTAGTTCCACAAGGAACAAATAAGGATATCCATAGACATAGAGTGATGCACACACAAAATGATGTCCATGAAAACATTAGGTTACCTTGTCCCTTGTCTTACCAACAAGAGGGTTTGTGACTCCTTGAACTAGTGCAAGATTTGGAAGTAGATTGCACTTGTCCTTGCCAAAATGATGTGAGTGAAGTATGTTGGCGGACTCACCCTCAAGAACTCTCTAGTTCTCTTCTTCGGGATCCACATCATCTTGATGGGAATCCTTGGAGTTGTAGTCGTACTTGATGAAGTAGAACTTGACGTAGTCTTGGGAACCCACTTGACCAAGGCCTTGGGAGCTTCTTCAAATGCATCAATCTCCTCTTGAAGCTCATCCTTGCCTTTTTGCTTGTGGTCTTGTGGTGGAAGATCATCTTGAGCTTGTGTTCCTTTGAAGGAAGTAGGATCATACTTCTCTTGTTGAGGAACAAACTTCGTCTTGGGGTATTGATCTTCCTCCCACTCAATTCCATTGGCATTGAACTTTTGTTCAAAACTAACACCTTGGTTCTTCCGGTGCCTTCCTTGCTTGCGTACAATTTCTTCGAATTGCTTACTTCCGGCAAGGCTCTTGTAAACACCTTTCTCTATAATTCCCTTCAATAAGCTATTTTCTTGCTCAAGTGTAACTTGGCTAAGAGAATCATTAGTGGAATCAAGAGAACTACTAGAAGCAACAACATTGGATTTAACATGATTATTGTTACTACTAGAGGAAGAATCCTTCTTGTTCTTGTTATTAGACTTGACTTGAGGCATGTAAGTAGATAAGAGTAAACGCTTGGCAATGTAAGAAGAACTTTTCTTACGAAGATCATCATTGATTGCCTTTAAGAACTCATGCTCTTGCTCAAGGTTGAGCTTTTCAAGCGTAACTTCTCATGAGTCCTTAAAAGTTCTCGATGATCCCCTAAGATAGTTTCATGAGCTAACTTAAGAGTGTTTAGTTCTTTAGTTAGGTGCTCAATCTTCTCCTTATCATCGTCATTCGTTTTATCTTGATTAGCATGATTAATTGATGTTCCATCATAGTATTCATCACTAGAGTTGTCAACAAGTAAATCATCATCACCTAACAAGTCATCTTCATCACTATTTAAATCAACATACTCAGGGTGTGTTACCTTTGGGCCTTTAGCCATGAAGCATCTTCCAAGTCCTTCATTTGGTGAATCAAATATGTCGTAGGAGTTGGTTGACACAAGTGCTAGATCGGCAACACCTTCATCTTGAGTATGTTCGGAGTTGGAGTGATAGCTTCTCTCGGAGTGATGTTCGGAGTCGGAGCTGGATACCCATTCACCAACATGAGCTTGATGTATTCGTTTTGTGTAGCTCCTTGATGACTTGCCCTTCCTTTCCGAATCCTTGCTTCTCCGGGATGTTCTTCATTCATAACGATCATCTCTACTCCTTCTCTCTCTTGGCGGTGATTCTTCTCTTCTACTTATCCTTTTAGGTGATTCTTCTCTTCTTTTGTAGGGAGCCGTACACTCATTGGAATAGTGCCAGGGTCTTCCACATTTGTAGAAATTACGCTCTCGACTAGAAGATCTTTTATCATTGTAGGACCTTGACTTGGAGCTTCTTTCCTTGCTTCTACTCTTGTAGAATTTGTTGGAGTTCTTCACCATTAGGCTCAACTCTTCATTGAAGGTTTGTTTCTCCCTTGATGATGTGGAGGCTTCACATGAGGCTTTGTAAGCACCACTTGACTTGTTGTGGAGCTCCTCCTTATCCTTGAGTGACATCTCATGAGCAACAATTCTTCCAATGACCTCCGTTGGCTTGAGATTCTTGTAATTGGGCATCATTTGGATCAATGTGCACATGGTATCATATTTTCCATCCAATGCTCTTAGGATCTTCTTGATGATGAATTTGTCGGTCATCTCTTCACTTCCTAAGCCGGCAATCTCATTTGTAATGAGTGCAAGCCTAGAGTACATTTTAGCGACACCATCACCATCCTTCATTTTGAACTTGTCAAGTTGACTTTTAAGCACATCCAACTTGGATTCCTTGACGGAGTTGGTACCTTCGTGCATATCAATCAAAGTATCCCAAATTTCCTTTGCATTCTCAAGTTGGCTGATTTTGTTGAATTCTTCGGGCACAATCCGTTGAATAGGATATCACAAGCTTGAGCATTGTATTGCAGCATCTTCAACTCATCCGCACTAGCTTCACGGTTCAGTTCTCTCCCATCAAAGAATTCACCTTGCAAGCCAATACACACAATAGCCCAAACGGCGGGGTTATGTCCAAGGATATGCATTTTCATCTTATGCTTCCAACTGGAAAAATTAGTACCATCAAATTAAGGACCTCTACGATGATAGTTTCCCTCGCTAGACGCCATACTCTCCTAGGTTGTGAAACCAAGGCTATGACCACCAAAATCTATGGAAATAAAAGCAAATGGAGACCAAAGCTCTGATATCACTTGTAGGATCGGAAGTATGTCTAGAGGGGGGTGATTAGACTACTTGACCAAATAAAAACTTAACATTTTCCCAATTTTAGTCTTTGGCAGATTTTAGCTAACTTAGCACAAGTCAAGCAATCTTAACACAATTCAAGCAAGCATGCTAAGAGTATATGAGCAGTGGAAAATAAAGCATGCAACTTGCAAGAATGTAAAGGGAAGGGTTTGGAGAATTCAAACGCAATTGGAGACACGGATGTTTTTGTCGTGGTTCCGATAGGTAGTGCTATCATACATCCACGTTGATGGAGACTTCAACCCACGAAGGGTAATGGCTGCACGAGTCCATGGAGGGATCCACCCAAGAAGGGTCCACGAAGAAGCAACCTTGTCTATCCCACCATGGCCGTCGCCCACGAAGGACTTGCCTCACTATCGGTAGATCTTCACGAAGTAGGCGATCTCCTTGCCCTTACAAACTCCTTGGTTCAACTCCACAATCTTGTCGGAGGCTCCCAAGTGACACCTAGCCAATCTAGGAGACACCACTCTCCAAGATGTAACAAATGGTGTGTTGATGATGAACTCCTTGCTCTTGTGCTTCAAATGATAGTCTCCCCAACACTCAACTCTCTCTCACAGGATTTGGATTTGGTGGAAAGAAGATTTGAGTGGAAAGCAACTTGGGAAAGGCTAGAGATCAAGGTTCATATGGTAGTATTGGAATATCTTGGTCTCAACACATGAGTAGGTGGTTCTCTCTCAGAAAATGTAAGTTGGAAGTGTAGGTTTGTTCTGATGGCTCTCTCCATGAATGAAGAGGGGTGGAGGGGTATATATAGCCTCCACACAAAAACTAACCGTTACACACAATTTACCAATCTCGGTGGGACCTAATTGAGAAACTCGGTCTGACCGATTCAGCAAATCTAGTGACCATTAGGATTTTCGGTGGGACCGATATGCAACTCGGTAGGACCGATATGGTTAGGGTTAGGGCATAACGTAATCTCGGTGAGACCGATTACAAAAACTTGGTGGGACCGATTTTGGTAATAAGCTAACCAGAAAGTTGGTCAGGTAAACTCGGTCGGACCAGTTTGCTCATTTTGGTGGGACTGAAATGTTACGAAAAGGAAACAGAGAGTTTACATTGCAATCTCGATGGGACCGATCGCTCATCTCGGTGGTACCAAAACGTTACGAAGGGAAATAGAGAGATTACAATCCCATCTCGGTGAGACCAAGATCCCTATCGGTGAGACCGATTTGCCTAGGGTTTGTGGCAGTGGCTATGACATCCAAACTCGATGGCGCCGGATAGATAGAATCGGTGGGGCCGAGTTTGACTTTAGGTTTAGGTCATATGTGGATGTGTTAAAGTAGTTGAGGGTTTTGGAGCATATCACTAAGCACTATGAAGCAAGAACCTCATTAAGCAACACCTCATCCCTCCTTGATAGTATTGGCTTTCCCTATAGACTCAATGTGATCTTGGATCACTAAACTATAAAATGTAGAATCTTGAGCTTTGAGCTTGAGCCAATTCTTTTGTCCTTAGCATTTTGAGGGGTCCACTTATCACATCCATGCCATGCCATTCATTGAGCTTTTCCTAAAATGTTTGTCTTGGAATAATGTTAGCTCAATGAGCTATATGTTGTTAGGAATTACCAAAACCACCTAGGGATAGTTGCACTTTCAAGGGGGGATGGATTTATTTTTCTTCTTCTTCTTCCTCCTCTTCCTCGTCATCTTCGGTGGCGGAGGAGTGAGCCTCAGTGTCTTTGGACGTCGCGCCCTTGCGACGGGGACCACCTCTGGTCTCCTAGGCCTTTTTCTTGGCCTTCTTCTTCGGCACCTGGTAAGGCGCCGGAACCAGCATCTTCGTTAGAAGCGGGATTTCTGGGTCTTCGGACTGCGGAGCCGGACACTTGATCTGCTCTGCCTTCTTTGTCCAAGTCTAAAAAAATCGATAGGGTGGCTCAGGCACTCTCCTCGAATATGCAAGTAAAGGGTACACCTTGAAAACATGGAAAAACTTACCGGACTAGCTGGGTGGGTTGAGCCGTGCCCGTGATCCTCGTCCGTGGCCGGCGGCACCTCATTGGCCTTGAAGAGCACCTTCCAGATATCTTTGTGCGTCATGCCGAAGAGCTCCAGTAGGGTCTGGTGCTTGGCCGGATCGAACTCCCATAAATTGCAAGTCCGTCTTTGGCACGGAAGAATCCGGTGAACAAGCATCGCCTGGATCACGTTGACGAGCTTGATTCTCTTGTTTATCATGTTCTTGACACGCGTCTGGAGTGTTGTCATCTCGTCTGAGGAAGACCAGGTCAGGCCCTTCTCTTGCCAGGAGGTGAGCTGCATCAGGACTCCGGACCGGAATATGGGAGCTGCGACCTAGTTGGTGTCACGCGGCTCGGAGATGTAGAACCACCCCGAATGCCATCCTTTGACAATCTCCATGAAGGATTCGTCAGGCCAGGTGACATTGGGCATCTTGCCCATGATGGCGCCTCCGCACTCTGCTTGCTGACTGCTCACCACCTTTGGCTTCACATTAAAAGTCTTCAGACATAGTCCAAAATGAGGTGATATGCGGAGGAAGGCCTCGCACACGATGATAAACGCTGATATGTTAAGGATGGAGTTGGGGGCCAGATCATGGAAGTCCAGCCCGTAATAGTACATCAGTCCGCAAACATAGGGTGGAGGGGAAATCCCAGCTCGCGGATGAAGTGAGAGACGAACACTACCCTTTCCTGGGGCTCTCGGGTGGGGACGATTTTTCCCTTGGCCGTAAGCCGATGGGTGACCTCCTTGGCCAGGTACCCGGCCTCCCGGAGCTTCTTGATGTCCTTCTCCTTGATGGAGGAGGCCATCCACTTGCCTCCTGCTCCGGATCCGAACAAGTTTGGAATGCTTTTTTGGGCGGAGAAGGCAAAAGCTTGGGCGCTGGAGCTCGAGAATGGATGGGCAGAGGAAGGAGAAGGCATGGGTGAAAAGGGGGAATCCTTATCCCTTTGGAAAGGCAGTAAAAATCATGCGCCTTCCCACTCGCTTTAAAACTCGCTTATTCCCCAAGCGTCATGCAGATGGCACGGTTGGGTTACCCATACCCGTATTGATGAGAATCCCATGATAAGGGGACATGATCTCTGCTTTGACAAGACATGCCAATGAAACCGCACCTCGAAATATGGAGGGGCAGGCTAAAAAACGGTTTGAATAGTGACCGGGCCGTGGCGTGATGTCACGCTACGAAGAGTTGTCAGCGGATTGGACTCATGGAATATTATACTCTCTATGGTGGTATGTGGAATATGTTTTGCAGAGCCGGACACGATTCTTGTGTTTAAGATCTGCTTTGAAGTATTCGGAGAAGGAACCCACCTTGCAATGCCGAAGACAATCTACGCGCCGGACTCATCGTCATTGAAGCCTGGTTCAGGGGCTACTGAGGGAGTCCTGGATTAAGGGGTCCTCGGACAGCCGGACTATATACATATGCTAGACTGTTGGGCTATGAAGATACAAGATAGAAGACTTCGTCCCATGTCCAGATGGGACTCTCCTTTGCATGGATGGCAAGCTTGGCGATTCGGATATGTAGATTCCTTTCTCTGTAACCGACTTTGTGTAACCCTATCCCCTCCAGTGTCTATATACACCGGAGGGTTTAGTCCGTAGGACAAGAACAACAATCATAATCATAGGCTAGCTTCTAGGGTTTAGCCATTACGATCTCATGGTAGATCAACTCTTGTAATACTCATATTCATCAAGATCAATCAAGTAGGAAGTAGGGTATTACCTCCATAGAGAGGGCCCGAACCTGGGTAAACATTGTGTCCCCCGCCTCATGTTACCATTAGCCTTAGACGCACAGTTCGGGACCCCCTACCCGAGATCCGACGGTTTTGACACCGACACTTGGCAACAAAGATCTTGCCTTCGGATCTGAGGTAGAAGGTGTACCCAATGGTTTCCTTAGGGTATCCTATGAAGATGCATTTTTCCGACTTGGGTTCGAGCTTTTCAGGTTGAAGTTTCTTGACATAACACTACTAGGGAAAAGTCTAGCAGAAGCGCGGGTTTTAGGTGTATCAGTAGCACGGGGAGTGGCGCTACTAATAAGGCGCTACAGCTAACACATAGCAGTAGCACGTGGTCACCGGCGCTACTGCTACACAAGTGTAGCAGCAGTGCGGTTAGTGGAAGCTCGCTACTACTAGTAGCTCTAGCGCGCTTTGCCTGGACGCGCTACTACTATCGCGGCGCTGCTGCTAACTTTTATACACTCGCTACTGCTAATTTAAGTAGTTTTTTGTTTTTTTCGGCATATTTGTTTTGTATTTGAATAGGCTTTATAGAAGAATCTTTAGCACATAGAAATGTCATCATGATACACATACAAATGCCTACGAGACCACAAATGTAATCATAGCATATACATACAAATAGTCTCATCGTAATCATCATCCAACACAAAGTGGTATCTTGTCATCATCTCGAAAATAGTGATACATGCAAGTCTCAAATACTTGCAACTACAACAACGTCATCCATCTAAACAAAGGTATACGCAAGAAGAGCTATCACTATGAGTGAGAGCGGAACTATGCAGTACATGAGGTGGCGGTTACGAGTCCTCTCTCGCTCTAGCGTGAACCTCAAGTAACTAGCTTCTCATTCTTGTCTTCTTTTGAAGCCTTTATGGCTGGCGCCCGTGAACCCATTCACTTGCGCTTGACACTCATGACACTCGTTGTGCACCCCCGGAACCTTCCCTTTGTACACGACATAGTAATTCCATCTCGCCATCAAGAAACTAGGTACCTGTTAGAGATGCATGTTCATGAAGAGGATGTACAATCATACATATGCAACAAAATATACTAGAGCAACACCGAAAAAGAAAGGGTTAGCAACTAGATGCAACATACAGTATGCAAATTAATTAACTAGAGGTACGCAGGTCATCGTACGCAAACTAACAAAGTAGCGTTACGCAAGTTCGGCAGGGACCGTGGACATCACAAAGTTTCATCGCTACAAAAAGTATACAAGTTCAACCGACACATATCATCATCATCGGCATCATAAATCACTAGAAGTTCCATCCTTCCATATCATCGAGGATGAACCCTAGCTTTTTGAATGGCGTGAGGTCTAGACGTTGCATGCCTATGCGAGTTCGGACGTCAGCTCATGATATAGGGCCGTGGTGGAACATCCCCTTCTCATCGACGACTTCTTTCATGATGATCATCGCAATGTCGCTTTGGATGCGAAAGAAGTCATCTCTAAGTTTATAATCCGCTTCTCCATGAGATTCTAGCCACTTGTGGATATGATCATCATTTCTGCTTCTCATGCGAAGCTTTTGGTGATCCGTGTTGAACTGAATCATGAGATGGACGATGTAGAATCCATCCTTCTTGCTTGGTTTTGGGACATGGATGCAGGAGAAGTTAGTTTTATGCGCGAAACCCATCTTCTTGTTCCTTTGTTTCCTGATCTGCACGTGGCCACCTCTAAAGCTGAAGCCTTGGAGAGCATCATCTAGAATATTCATTATGTGGGTGTAGTCTTTTATCTCGTAGTCTCTGGAAGGGTCAAAATACACGGCGTGGGAGACTTGCGGGTAAAGAACGATAAGGACGGCACGCCCGTTGCTGCGGGGAAAAGACACCTCAAATTATTCCCCATATGATAGAGAAGGAATGATTGAAATGTAGGAAAGGGTTGTCCGGAACTGACTTACTTTGGATGATAAGGCATGAGGACAATTTCCCGGTCCTTATTCTGTACCATGAAGTTTTGGAGGTACTCCCTAGCAGTTTCACGCTCAAAGTCGCCGAGACTCAAGAAATACTCGTGCATGTAGTACGGATCCGCCACACAGATTTGCGAGACTTCTTCACTCTTCATGACGGAGCTCATATGTAGCACAAAAAGGCGGACGATTGTAAAATCGAGCCGCCTTGTTAGAAACATCTCAAAGATATGGTCAAACCGCAGGAAGAACACCTCCGCGGGCCGTGTCTCGATGTAGCACTTCCCCTCAGGCACACAAGCCACGTATGTCGGATATCCTGGATCCTTTGAGGCTAGTAGGCTTTTCTCAGTCGACAGCACATGGTCGTGCAGTCTCCTAAGATCCCCTGATAGTGCCTCCAGTGGTTTCGGTGGTAGCATCGGCTCGCCCGTGAGATGGAACATGACCGCACCTTTCATGGGTACATGCTCTTCAGAATGCATCCTCTGGCTGCTATGTGCTCTGGCTTGTTTGGAGGCAGTTATCTTCCCCGATCTCTTCCTCTCCTTTTTCTTGGGCACACCTTCCAGACCCTTCCTTAATCCCTGCCCCAGTGTTCCCGGGCTAAGTACTGTACGACCCTCGCGCCCGGCTAGTTGAGCCTGTGTTGAGGCGGCATCTTCAGGCGTGTCCTGTGAGGATTTCATGAAGAGAGACTTTTTGCAATCCCTGCTATGACCCTGCCCGGGCATATCATCCAGATCCTCATTAGCAAGCTGATAGCCCGATTCATCATATGGTTGACTCATCATATCTATGTCACAGTCATACGCGTTTGTATTGAGGTAATCCATAGGGTCGACCTCCTTCTCATCATCCATTCTCTATTCTACAGGAGAAATTACATCAGCTAGTACTATTGCACCCCCTTCATCATGTCGTCCGCCGCTCTCACCCGGCACTACAGGAGCTGGTAATTGCATAGGCGGGGTGGTGGTCTCCGCACATGCTTGTTGATGTGTGGTTATCGGTGTGCTCTCGGCCGGCTCCAGACGAATAAGATTCTTCGGCCATAGCAGCACCCAACCCTTACAGCTTCCAATCCGCGGCGGGGTCTCGTCGTCCGCTCCCACATGCTGTATTGGAGGAGGCAAATCCTCGTGCCCCGATTTCACACTGGTCAAGCTAACCCTGAAGTGCCCAGCGAGGATCGGCTGGTTGTGGAACGTGGGTTGCGAGGGGTCCATTATCATCCCCTTTCCCACATCCACCTTCTGGCCTTTGATCAAGTAGAGTATGGTGCATGGGGTTTCTTTCGCCTGCAAACACATATGTCTGTGGCGTAAAACAACCGAAAGGCAACAAAAATGGAATATTATATATATATATATGTTGGTGCGACATGTAATTACCGTGACAGCGTCGAGCTCAGCCAAAGACGAAGGCCCACCTAGCGCGCCTAAGACTGAGGACGGGCTGCTATGAGCGGGAGCGGCTGCGAGAGGAGGCCCGGTTGCGTGAGCAAGTGATGGTGCGATGGTGTTGTTGTTCATAGAGTTGCTCCCGACGAAACTGGGCAACGGGAAATCATGTACCGTCTTGTCTGGATTTTCCTTCGTCCAGTTGATGATAACTAGAACCAAGTTAGTAGCAAAATCATTTCTGCAGGCATTTACAGCTGCATTGACTGCCTGCTGTAGCAACTCATATTTGTCCTCGGCTGCTTTTTTCACGTCTTCAGCTGCTTTTTCTCGACCGCAAGCTTCACCTTCGCGTCGATGTCCGCCTGACTAAACTTCTTTTTCTGCTTCTTGGCCTCCAGGCCCTCGTCGTAAAACACCTTCCACGTGGCGCCGTCTCCAGCGATGTGCACACGACCATATTGCGGCCGCTGGCCCAAAGGGAGTCCCTTAAGTTCGTTCAAGGCCCGGTTGAGAGGGGTGTCCCACTTGGGCCTCGTCAGAGAAGTAGGGCTTTCGGCTGCAAGCTGGTGTTGCTTCTCCAGTAGTCTAATCAATTTCCTCGTGATATTGTCCATGTAAAAAACCTTTTTCTCCTTGTCCCACTTGTAGCAGGCCCTGATGAAGTCACACTCCAAGGGGTTGGTGAACTTCGCGAAGGGGTCTGGGAGACCCGCGGCTTCACGTTCCGCGTCCTCCTTATCCCATATGGGCCTTTTACCGAGGTAGCCACGGCTTCCGAGGCAATGCTTCCCCGTGTTCCTTTGCTGAAGGCTCTTGAATTTCGCAGCCTTAGCCTTGGCTGCCTCGGTAGCGCAAGTGTCCTTGAACTTTTCGAACTCCTCTTCCATAAGTGTCAGATTTTCCTTCAGAATCTTGGACAGGGGTTCGTCAGCCTCAATAGCTCGTTTCACCCTCCCTTTCCAGGAGGCCAAATCATTGCTGAACATGCCCATGGCATGATTGTTAATCTTTTTCATCTTCGGATCATCCCACGATTTTTCTATGTTATCATCCCGGTCGAGGAACTTGAATCTCTTGTGCAACTTCGTTAGGAGCAACTGCGTCAAATGTTCTTTACTCCTTAAGTCATCGTCGTTGATGCTCGCGCATTCCCATATGATGCATCCTACATGGTTCCCATAGCACTTGCGAGGTTCTTTCGACTCTAACGGCTCAAACTTGCCAAGTGCCATCTTTGTGATCACAAGTCGTCCAATCCCTAGTTTGTTAGGTTTTTGTATCCTCTGCTTCTTATGCTTCCTCTTTTCGGTAGCGGCATCGGGGCCGGTACCTTCCCCGTCGGTATCTTCCCCGCCGGTACCTTCCCCACCGGTCTTGGCGCCGCCATCGATGCCAGCGCCATCGGTGTCGATGTCGGCGTCAGTACCATCATCGAGGCCGACCTGCAAACCTTTCTTAGCAGTCAAATAGTCGAGGTACTCTTGTTCACCCTCATAATCCATCTCGTCTGCATCTTGGTCAGAAGGCCCAGTTTCTTCGTTGTTCGACATGTTTCCTATGATTAAGTGTCCTCATTTATTTCTAAAAGTATGAATAAATGAGAAATGACATAAAAAGAAATCCATGTGCCAGCACTCAATATGCCAACTATGTAGCACAAGTCATGCCTTTATTCACGGGAAATTTCGGCATGACCTTTGCTAAAAAATGGACATATCGAGCACCTGAAATTCACTGGAATGGAAATGAATCAACATTCCGGCGTAACATAGGCCACTCGGATCATTTTCCAAACATGACATATCCACATATCACATTTCTAGTTCAAATTTGCATATAAATTCAGCTAATTTTGAAACCTAGCTAAATTCATAACTAAATAGATAACCTAATTAACATACTGCCCTAACTAAAACCTAAGTAAATTAACCGAAGAACCCTAGCAGAGAGAGGGGGGGTTTACAGAGGGTGCAGGGGTGAGGAGGCAGGCCCGACGACGGCTGAGGTTGGGAGGGGAGGAAGC